>NW_024412376.1:132982447-132983134 GCF_014898765.1 Herpailurus yagouaroundi | reverse complement strand
CCGGGAGGGGCTGAGGGGGGCCCACTAACCAGAAAGCGCAGGGGCATCGGCGGCCCGCGCCGCGCCCCCGCGGTGATTAGCTCCAGCGGCGCGACCCGGGAGGGCGGACTCTTTCTTAACCCTCGGCGTCTCCCCCTCCCTCTTCCTTTTTAAAGGACGCCTTGCAGGCAGAGCCGTCAGCAACCGGGAGGCCGTTTGTACTTGGCCGCGGCGGGGCTGACTCCTGCTCCGGTGACAGACAGGGGCGGGGGTGCAGGGGCCGCCGGTCCCGGGCGCCCGCACGTGGGGATCTCGAATTCTTCCTCCTTCGGGCTCCGCTCCGGACCCCCCGGCGACGGCCCCGAGGAGGAGCGCGGCGCGGCGCTGGGGTCGCCCGCCCGGGACGCGATGGCTCCCTTGAGGAGCGGGGAGGGCGGCGGCCGAGGGTTCGGCGCGCCCCTGGCGCGGGTCGCAGTATGAGACCGGCGAAGGGCGGCAGTAGCAGCCCCAGCAGCAGCCTCTGCCGGCGCCTCCCGCGGGCCCTCGCCCTCCGACCCCGCGCACCATGCAGACGCCTGGCCTGCGGAGTCCGCCGCGCAGCCGCTGCCGCCTCCCCGGCCCCCGCTAACCCCCGCCAGAGGGGCCTCGGACGCCGCGGCCAGCCGCCCGCGCCGCGCCCCGGGGGAGGCGGCACCGAGGCGCTCAGCC
>NW_024412376.1:132961808-132982047 GCF_014898765.1 Herpailurus yagouaroundi | reverse complement strand
CTCCGGCCGCGCGCGTCCCCCTCCCGGCCGCCCCGGGCGCCCAGCGGCGATGGGGGCGCTGCTGGCGCTCTGGCTCCTCCTGGGCTGGCTGCGCTGGAGCCCGGCGGGCGCCCAGCAGTCCGGAGAATACTGCCACGGCTGGGTGGACGTGCAGGGCAACTACCACGAGGGCTTCCAGTGCCCGGAGGACTTCGACACCCCGGACGCCACCATCTGCTGCGGCTCCTGCGCGCTGCGCTACTGCTGCGCCGCGGCCGACGCCAGGCTGGAGCAGGGAAGCTGCACCAACGACCGCGGCGAGCTGGAGCACCCGGGCATCACCGCGCGTAAGTGCGGGCCCTCGGCCCCAGCCCGGTGCCCGCGGGTGTGCGCCCCAGGCGGTCCTGGGTCTGCGCGCGTTGGAGCGGCCAAGGTGGGGGCATCGGGGCCGGAGCGGGTGGTCGCGTTTCGGGTCAGGCGCCCTAATTGCTTTGCAATCCCGATTCCCGCCACGCGCGGTCTCCACGGGTCGGCCCGAGGAAAGTTTGCAAGGGACGGCGAAGACCACAGGGCTTGCACCCGTTGACCCCGGGCAAGACAGTAGTAGGTCTCGGGAACGCGGGAGGTCAGAGGAAGAAGCTACCGGAACAGCGCCAGGTCGGATTGCGGTTTTCTAGGGCGGTGGGGGCTCCCCCATCGAGCGCCCGGGTCACCCCGGGAGCTTGGGGAACTGCCGGCTGCGGGGGCCGCAACTCTCGGGGAGCGCTCATCTGCAGCCCCGCAGGGCTAAGGAACTACAGCCACGTTTATCCTCCCTCCCCACTTTTTTTTGGTGGATCTTTGGTAGCTTTCCTAAGCCTGTGTCTCGTTCTCCCGACTTCCTTTCATTTCTCTGCATCGAATTACCCTCTCCGACCCACCCCCTATTGTCACGCCTTTCAGAAATGCCCAGGTCCTCGAGGTGGAGATTTAGAAACCAGGGTCGCAGGGGCTGCCCGCCCCCTATTCTCCTGTCGGAAAACACGGGTCAAATTTCCGCTCACTTCAGAGCGGAATAAATCAAGACCCCAGCAGAGGAACTTTACACCTAAAAAAAAAAAAAAAAAAAAAAAGGGAAAGAAAATAAAGCTTTCCACCTGAATGGGAACGTCTGGGAAACCCGTTTGAGCTTGAGGCTGTGGTTTTACCGGTGGAAACCCGGGGAGCGCGCGGAGCTAAGAATGGGTGACACCCCAGAACGCCACAGCAGAGGTCAGAAGCGGGCACCAGAAGTTCCCCGGGAAAGAATTAATGGTGCCCGAAGTCCCCCCATTCCGCCCCAACCCCGCCCGCCGAGAGAGTAAGGACCCAGAGGAAAAGCAGACCCTGGTTTGTCTTAGAACCCGATTATACTCTCAAGGACTTTAACTTCTGGTGGATTGGGGAATTGGTTTCTGGAGAGAAGATGCTCGGGAGCGGGGGGCGGGGGAAGCAGAGAACTCAAGGCCATCCTGGTGTGTTAAAAAAAAAAAATACAGACTCGTTCCCTTGGCTTTCCTCCACTCACCCTGGGGGACCCATTTGCTTTCTTTAAGAGCGCAGTCTGCAGCGGGGATTCCGTCCTGGGCCTCCAGGCTCCGCTGTGTTGCCCAGGCCAGTAGGAGAGAGGGCAGCATCCACACTCACTGAGGTGCAGTTAGCCAAAATCTCAGGGACCTTGGCCTGTGACTGCCGCTTGCCAGCTGGGCCACTTGGGCAAGTGACTTAACTCTCTGGGCCTCTTCTCAGCTCTAAAATGCGTGTATTGCTGGGGCGCCTGAGTGGCTCGGTGGGTTAAGCCTCCCATCGCAAGGTTGGTGGGTTCCAGCCCCGAATCGGGCTCTGTGCTGACAGCTCAGAGCCTGGAACCTGCTTCGGATTCTGTGTCTCCCTCTCTGCCCCCTCTCCCCTCTCAAAAATAAACATTAAAGAAAAAAAAACTTTTAAATGCACATATTGCTCTCAGAGGAGACAAACTGTGGATTGAGTATATGAATGTTTAGAACAGTGGGGGAGTAAGTGGCTAGTCAGTCACGTTCCCCTCCCCTTCCACAGGGTGCTTCTAAACATGGCAGAAGGGGCGGTAGGCGGTAGAGCTTACACCGAGGAACCCCAACCCTCGGGGTTGATAGTTCCCTGTCCATCACTGCTTGTGTGTCTTTGGGAAGGTCAAAAATGAGTATGTTTCCACATCTGGAGAACAGGGAGTACCATGCCTTCCTCACCGAGTGTCCAGGAGAGCTGAATCAGGTCATAAGTAAGAGTCAGGCACACAGTAGGATCTTAGTTTAATGCAGGTTTTCTTGGTTCTACTTCTAAGCTGGAAGCTGCATCCAGAGGTGGCCCTATCAGACAGGAGAGACACTTGGAGAATGTCCCAAAGGTGCCTCAGGGGTAGGAGATTTTATGTCTGCCGTGCACAGAGAGAAGGAAATGGGTTTGCTCTGACGGAGGGATGCCCTCATGGAAAGTTGGGGCCACCAACACCAAGAGCTACCTCATGATCTAAGGTTGGCCACAACCCACAGTTTGGGTGGAAATTGAGGGGAAGAGGTGTGGCAGCTGGAGTGGGCATCCCAAATCACTTCCAGGAAGAAGTGTCCAGAGATGACAATTTAAGATGCGGTCACAGACACAGTTCGTTTGGGCCCACTATGGAGTTCTTTAAAACTTTTATTTTTATTTATTTAAAAAAATTTTTTAATGTTAATTTTGAGGGAGACAGACAGAACACAGGTGGGGGAGCGGCAGAGAGTGATGGAGACACAGAATCTGAGACAGGCTCCAGACTCTGAGCTGTCAGCACAGAACCCGACACGGGGCTCAAACTCACGAACCACGAGATCATGACCTGAGCTGAAGTCGGACGCTTAGTGGACTGAGCCAGCCAGGTGCCCCTATTTTTATTTATTTTTAATGTTTATTTATTTTTGAGAGAGACAGAGAGTGAGCAGGGGAGGGGCAGAGAAAGAGAGGGAGACACAGACTCTGAAGCAGGCTCCAGGCTCTGAGCTGTCAGCACAGAGCCGGATGAGGGGCTCAGACTCATGAATTGTGAGATCATGACCTGAGCTGAAGTTCAGACCTTAACCGACTGAGCCACCCAGGCGCCCCGTGGATTTCTTTCTATGGTTCTTTCCATAGTCTCATAATGGAAGGCTCATTTACAGGCCTGGCTCTCTTTGCTTAGATTGGAGATTCTCGGATGGGAGATGAATTTTCAGCCTCGGAGATGGGTCAGAGCCCTCAGTGCCCCACTGTGGTAAAACTACCAAAAACCTGGGTTTACATCCAGAAGTTCTGGTATCCAAAAAACTCACACTTTCCCTCCCTCCAGTGCATGAACAGGAGGGTAGATTCTGTTCCTTCTGACTTCCAGATGTGCAATATAACGGCTAATTGCTAACAGAGGCTACAGTATCAGTTTGCTTCCTCCCTGCTCGGAGCAAGAATATTGGGTCATCTCAGTTTGCACTTTAGAGGTTACCAGCTCTGAGAGGCTGGGCTGACAACGGTGGTCATACTGGGTCACTCACCTCCCCCCCCCCCCAAAGGTGCCTGGAGTTTGGGAGACTCTTGTCCAAACACCTGTGTGTGTCTTTTTTGTTTTACCTTTTAGAGCCCGTCTACGTTCCCTTCCTCATCGTTGGTTCTATCTTCATTGCCTTCATCATCCTGGGCTCTTTAGTGGCTATTTATTGCTGCACCTGCTTGAGACCCAAGGAACCCTCACAGCAGCCAATCCGCTTCTCACTCCGCAGCTATCAGACGGAGACCCTGCCCATGATCTTGACTTCCACAAGCCTCAGGGCACCTTCCAGACAGTCCAGCACGGCCACCAGCTCCAGCTCCACTGGGGGCTCCATCCGCAGATTCTCCTTTGCCAGAGCAGAGCCGGGCTGCCTGGTGCCCTCCCCGCCTCCACCTTACACCACGGGCCACCCAATCCACCTGACCCAGCCATCCGGTTTCCTGGTGTCACCCCAGTACTTCGCTTACCCACTCCAGCAGGAGCCCCCGCTGCCTGCGAAGAGCTGCCCGGACTTCAGTTCCAGCTGACGGGCCACAGCGATAAATCCAGCCCGTTGTACAACGGCAGACAGGTGGAGTGCTGTCGCCATTGCTGCAAGTATTTCTGGGGAAATTTCCCTGGGAGCCGGCGATGTCATGGAGGAATGTGCTAGGAAAATACAGCGCCTTCTTAGTCTTAAGGTTCCCAGCTCCCATCACAGAACGGGTGCGTTAAGAGAATTGCTTTCTGGCCTTGAAAACATGGTGATCATTACATTTCAACTTATGCTGCTTTTATTCAAAATAGGCACCATTTCAATTTACAGTTGCAAATTGGCTGAAAATGTATTAATTAGACAACTCAGCTGTAATGTTTAGGAAAGGCCTACATGTTCTTTTGAGTTGTTTAGTGAGTTTTAGTACAAATATATACATAAATAAGCAAAATAAAATACCTGATAGTAATTATTGAAGGTTCTCTTAAAAAAAAAAAAATTAACAACTAAGCAACCTGAAGGGACGGTGAGCAACCTATTTACGATTTTGGGAGAAACCTAACCATGAATAACGTTAGCATCGTGAGAAGAGTTACTTTTTAAATTAATAATTAAATTTTGTTTAAAATATAAGAGCTTTTTCAGAATACAAGATTTCAGTAACCACATGGAGTTTAAATTTTTAAATATTTACTCAGATATTCATTGTAAACAGATCTTATGTAAAAGCATTTCCCGCACCCACCGGAGGGAATATTTATTGCAGACTTTTTGTTCAACAGCATTTAGTGTTTAAATGAAAGTTGGACAGCTGAGTCTTAAAACATTTATTTGTAAAATGAGTCCTGTACAAATGTAAAGATTTGTAATTTAATGTATTTACCACATTGACGGTACTAATTATTTAGTAGTCCACACTGAAATTTTTTATGTTAATAATAACTGTGGCGTTCAAAGTCCATCTATTGGGTTATAATCACCGAATATTACATATCTTACGTGCCACTCAGTTCTATGTCTGATGATCACATTTGGGCATATATCCTGCTGGGTTAGAATAAATAAAGTACTTTATGTTTTTGTGAACTTGAAATTTTAGATCAAAGTGCTTCATTTTATCTTCTTAATGATACTCTCTGCTATTCAATAAAAGAAGAGGTCTTCACTTACTTCATATATTGAAATTAAAAAATCCTACACTGATTTTGCATTACGTTAAAAAGCTCTTTTCCACATCAGGGCTTGTGGAGAGCAGCGAAGGAAGTGAATTCTTAGAGATTTAAAAATTGGGACATTTCTCCTAAGAGTCTGGATTTCTGGCTTCTCGTGACATAAGGAAGATGTGGCACTGAGGTTCCTATACTGCCATTGGGCCAGGCCAGCCCTTTTCAGACAAGACACTCGTCATTCACCAGCCTCCTGCCTGGTCTCCACAACCTGGCCCCTTTCCCTCAATTTTGTTACCTACTTGACCCCTGTGGGTGTTGTTTTGGAGCCTCGGTTTATATGAATTCATGCTACGATATGTGACCCTCAATAGCTCTTTTTATATATATTTTTAAATACAACCATTTTACTTTTTTTTTAAAGTAAGCTCTACACCCAAAGTGGGGCTTGAACTCAGGACCCTGAGGTCAAGCGTCACATGCTCTAATTGGCTGAGCCAGCCAGGCATCCCTCAGTAGCTCTTTTTATAATTTATTTTAAGGAGAGAGTGCACAAATGGGGAGAGGGGCAGAGGGAGAGAGAGACTCTTAAGCAGGCGCCATGCCCAGCACAGAGCCCGACACAGGGCTCCTTCCACGACCCTGGGATCATGACCTGAGCAGCGATCAAGAGTCAGATGCTCAATGGAGCCAGCCAGGCCCCCTTGAGTAGCTCTCTCTCTTTTTGTTTTAAAGTTTATTTATCTTGAGAGAGAGTGTGCGAGCTGGGGAGGGGCAGAGCGGGAGAGAGAGAGAATTCCAAGCGGACTTTGCACTGTCTGCACTGTGAGCATAGAGCCCAATGTGGGGCTGGAACCCACAGGCTGAGATCATGGCCTGAGCCTAAACCAAGAGTCAGACGCTTAACCGACTGAACCACCCATGCGCCCCAGTAGCTCTTTTTAATAGAGCCACTTAGAGGTAGAATTCTAACCTGGGGGAGTTGTTTGGCCTTACCCTTTTGCTTTCTAGCTGAGGAAGCAAATTCAACGGTATCGTGCCTTTGCTCGGTCTGATGGCAGAGGAGCTCTGACTTCTGGTCCTCTGCTTTCTCCCGTAACCAAAAGTGGTGACTTCGGATATCCCATATTGCCCAAAATAAGAAAGAAAGAAGGGGGGGGGCAGGTTGGGAGGGAGGCAAGAAGGGAAAGAGGGATGGCCGAACAGTAAAAGGAGAAACACTTGTGAGCATGCCTCTGGTACACACTCCTTTGTCATTAGACTGGTTTTATTCATGTTTGTTATATATTGCTCCTTTGATATTTTAAAAGCTAATCTCTGCTGGGCTCTTATGAGCCAAAAGCTATTCCAAATATTTATATGCGCTAATTCCTTTCATCCTCCAAACAACTTCAAACAGGGAGGCATTAGAATTCCTATTTTACGCACTTGGAGGAGTAAAGTCACTTGCCCAAGGTCGCACAGTCGGCCCTGGAGCTTCATGCAAAACCAGGTTGAAACAGTAAGGGAACGCCTGCTTTGAGGTTTTGAAGTTTCTGTGCATGAAATCCACTGTGGGGTAAAGCATGAAACCCAGTCCCAATCTCCGAAGCAATGACTGTCAACTCTGTTGGGCCCAGTGAGCTCTCCTTAGAACAAATATTTTGTGCCATCCCTTTAACTGTCCTAAATTGAAATTTATAGGTAATATTAATCACTTACAGATACAATTTTTAAAAATCAATACAGTGTCTTAATGGTAAATAGGAGAAAGAAAAGGAAAATACTTCCAAATGTGACCGTTTCAGTAGACCTAACGAAGGTCCTAGATTTGCACCTCTACACAGAACGACCGAAAAGCGATAGCTCCAAATCCAGACTGATGCAGGGCTGCTAGACTGGCAACCCACACCCCCCGTTGCATTATTGCTGTTAATGTGATTTTTCCAAACAAAGCAAGGTCTGATCTCCTTTTGATTTTCACAGTCGTTATGTATCTGGAAAATCCAGTGTATATTAAAACAGTGTCAAAGATACTTTATAGGTAAAATAGGACTAGGTTTTTCCACCCAAAGGAACATTCCAAAGTCACACCGACGGTCAAGTCTTTGTTGGGTGGACTAACCTGTGCATTGTAGGATCTCTGTCAAGACAAAGACCCACCAATGAATACCCACGACACCTGCCCCTCCCCCTCCATCCCAGCTGTCTCCACACAATTCCACAATGTCCTCTAGAGGGCAGAACCGCCTCCGCTGAAAACCATCTAACTTGTCAGCCTTCTCTAGTTTGCCATCCCTCTGGAGAGCAGTTCTATTAGGCAAAATAATGCTAAGGAATTCAAAATGTTCACACCTGCAAACTTCTCTTCCTCAGCCGTGTGCGCCAATCAAGTTCATGGGCTCTAAGCTGTTTAAAATATACGGAGTCATTGTGTCCTCATTGTAACCTGGCACTCAGTGACGCTGAATCAAATCATATCCCCACCTACTTGTTGACATAATACATGCCTTTGGACTTCTCTATGAACGATATGTAGCTGATGTTATTATTATTTACACACCCAAGGCAGGCAACTTGGCCATCCTGTGGCAGATTTCCAGATACGGTCCATCCGGCAAGCATTTATTGGACACCGCCTCTGGGTGAGGCACTGTGCTAGGGGTTGGGAGTGTCAAAATGAATAAAATGCAGGTCTGATTCAAAAAGCCACTATCTCCACAGACCCAGGCATGACGGCAAGTCCTTGTGATAAGCTGTTACAGAGGCTCTATAAAAGAAGCACATTGTCTTTCCTGCTTTCCAGGAGCTCGCAGTCACTTAGGGGAAGATGAACCCACAAACCGACGCTTAGAGTTCATTCTGGTAACTGCAATGATAGGGGACGTGTAGAGTGTCCAGGCGGCACATACAAAGGGCACCTCGCTTTTCTGGAGGGGTTGAGATCGAACCTGGGCCTCTGGATGCATGGGATCTGAGTGAGGAAGGCTGGGTCGGGGAGGCAGAGAGCAGTGCTAGGAATGAGAGGAAGAGCATATTAAGCAAAGAACTGTAGAATGGCAGAGAAGCACCCACCGGCATAAAAGAACAAGGAGCAGTCTGGAAACTAGACAATTCAAAGAGTGAGGGTGAAGAGATGAGCAGGCTCAGTATCAGAGGTCTTGAAAACTAGGGTGGTTGGATATACATCACATGTAAGGGGAACCTCGACGAGGTCCATGAAGGAGAGCAGCTTGATCACATCTTCATTTTAGCCTAGAGAACAAGGGTCACGTCAAATCACCTGATATTTCCAAAGAGAGGCTCGCCACAACCTGCCACAGCACCAAAGTACGGTGGAAATCGGGCTGATTGATGCTTTATTACTTCCCCCAAGAATTAGAGTCCAAACATCCTAAAACCATGATTATTTTGAAGAACGGAAGTTCTACACTTTGAAAGGTACTTATGCAAATAATGGGTAACATTTACTAAGCACCACGTGTGTCTCAAGTCTTTATGAACTGTAATATTTAATCCTCACACCCCTGAAGTGAGGGTTGTTATCACGCCTGTTTTGCAGATGAAGAAATCAAAGCAGCAAGGTTAAACACTATGCCCAAGGCCAGACAATAATAGCAGAGCCAAGATTTGAACCCAGGCAGTCTGCTTTCAAATTCTACATTCTTGTTTTTTTTTTTTTTTTTGTATTCTCTTGAACAAAATTTTTATTTTTATTTTTTTAAATTTTTTTTAAATTTTATATATGAAATTTATTGTCAAATTGGTTTCCATACAACACCCAGTGCTCATCCCAAAAGGTGCCCTCTTCTCAAATTCTACATTCTTTATGATACATAACCACACAGCTCCCTCCCCACTGGAATGCAAGCTCTAGAATTTCTAGAAGGTCTAATTTTCTTGGGAAAAAATCAGCCAACCTACTTTTCAGAAAATCTATTGGGGACAAAGTGATTGTGTAATATTGTACAAATCCTATAGAGAGAGGGGATTGTAACAGTCAGTAGAGCTGTGCTACAGCATGAAACACAGAATTAAATGTAAAGCGTGAATAGAAATACTAGATGACAAACACATCTCCCTTTACACACGAGAAACTTGGGAGACCAGATGATCTAGCATGGATTTTGGAGTTATAGTGCCTGGCTTAGTTTTCTGGGTCTGTCACTTATAAGCTGAGTGACTTTGGGCCACTTACTTCACTGTGTCTCAGATTTCTCATTAAAAAAAAAATTTTTTTTTTAATGTTTGTTTTTGAGAGACAGAGCGTGGGTGGGGAAGGGCAGAGAGAGGGAGACGCAGAATCCGAAGCCGGCTCCAGGCTCTGAGCTGTCAGCACAGAGCCTGACACAAGGCTCACACTCACAAACCGTGAGATCATGACCTGAGCCAAAGTCAGATGCTTAACGGACTGAGCCACCCAGGCACCCTCTCAGTTTTCTCATTTGTAAAATGGACATATTAGTGGTACCTTATTGCTTTGGGTTATCTTGAGAAATAAGTTAGAGTCACTGTTTCCAATCCCTTGCATTCTAGTGGGGAGGGAGCTGTGTTGTAATTAATGACAAATAATAGAAAGCAGATGAAACACCCTAGAATAGAAACAAAAAGGCTAAGAATTGTGGGGGGTGGGGTGAGCAGATCTAACTGCTGATTGGAGTGCAGGGAACAGAGAAAATGGCCCTGTGGTTGATGGAGTGAGTCATGAAAATCCATGGCCCCTGTTGCTACCTGGCCAACTTCCCCACGTTGCCAGGGATAGAGCACTCTCCCACCCC
The DNA here is from genome assembly GCF_014898765.1 of Herpailurus yagouaroundi. NCBI lineage: Eukaryota > Metazoa > Chordata > Mammalia > Carnivora > Felidae > Herpailurus > Herpailurus yagouaroundi. Next base: position 132,972,120 of record NW_024412376.1, on the reverse strand, counting down.
GCTGCGTATTCATGACCTGTACGTTTTATCATCTGCTTTAGAAAAATGTATTTAATAAATTTGCTTTAAAATGAATCTTCATTTTAAAGCCAACAGATTGTACTTTTAATTGTCCAATTGGATCGATTGTTCCGTCTTATTTTCCCTGCCTATTTGCTTTTTCTTGGTGTTATTGTTAGTTATTCCATTTGGTGGAGAACTTGCCAGACTGACTTAAACCCGTAAGATTTCTAAAGTGAGATAATGAAAAAGGTTCCTGAAAGTATATACAATCACAGTTAGGAATTTGATTCAGTTCATTGGGCTGGGATCTGTTTACCTTTGCACAACCTAAAAAACTTATTTAGTATACACTCAGGAAAAACAAGAAATTAAACATATATTAAACTATTACGGAGACAAACTGTTGACATATTTTGACATGGATATGGCCGTTTTAAAACTGCAATTAGTTATTAATGCAATTATTCTGACATTGTTTTTTGAAATCTTAGTTTGTACATGAAATAAAAACAATGGTAAAACAGATTCCCTATTTTCCAGAAATTTTGACTAGCCTCCTAATGAAATTGTCCAGGTTAGGAAGACCTTTTTTCATTAGAATGAGTGGCTCTGTGTTACCAAAATGGAAGCTGAGCTTAGAGATGCCATACACACACAGACAAACTTTAAATGGGGAAGACATGTTGAATTTATGAGAATGTTATTTCAAGTTTGCTGCTTCCTTTAGTATTTAGGCGTATTAGCATCCGAAACCACGGGGTCAGTATAAACAGCGTGCACATTTCGAGGGGGCGTGGAGATGCAGGTGAAAATCGTTTGACATAATTCACAGGTGACTTTTCTGTACACGTTGTTTTGCTGTGGTTTTGCTTGCGAGGCCCACGTGCAGCCCATGTCCCTGGAAAGACTGAGGGAGAGGAAGTGGGGCCCTCAGCCCTCGCTAGTAAAACCAGAGGCTTCTCAAACTGCTCCCTCAAGTGTTTCTCTGGGAACAATCCCATTCCAGCAGTTTCCAAAATCGCTGCTTCATTTGTTTCTCTTTTACCAAATGATGCTTGTTTCTGATAAGACTATTGTCCTCATACCCAGTGTTTCTGGTGCTTTTGTGTCACATGTGTAACATTTTTTGGTTACTTCCTTCACATGTTACTGGCTAAATGTGGCCATGTAGCTTGGGTAGGTTTGCTGAGGTGAAAGGATGGAACCGTGAATTAGCTGTTGACTTGTAGGCTGATTTAAATATGGAATGGGGATAATCCTGGGAGGCTTTTCTGACTGAAGAATCAAAATACAGGAATTTTATTCAAAGAAATTGGGGGGGAGGGTACTCAAATTAACCATGTCTCTTACCAAACTAGACTTCACATGTTCCCCCTCATGTCTCCTTCAGTTGGATTAAAAGGAAGGGCTATTGGGGCGCCTGGGTGGCGCAGTCGGTTAAGCGTCCGACTTCAGCCAGGTCACGATCTCGCGGTCCGTGAGTTCGAGCCCCGCGTCGGGCTCTGGGCCTGAAGCCTGTTTCCGATTCTGTGTCTCCCTCTCTGCCCCTCCCCCGTTCATGCTCTGTCTCTCTCTGTCCCAAAATAAATAAATAAAAACGTTGAAAAAAAAAAAAGGAAGGGCTATTTCCTAGATCACTGGGGTTATAAACAAAATGTTAAAGTGCCATTAAGTGGAGACACGTTCTCAGACTATAATTACACTGGCTTTGAAAGTTTTATAAAGCAACAAAGTTTTTAAAACTAGCAATTACAACTGCAACAATTTCTTTATGTAATGGTACAGTTTATTTCATTTTTAATAACAATTAGAGGACAAAATGTTTAAAATTTGCAATTTAAAACATGCACATTCACAAAAGGCCAATGACACATAACACTGCATAGAACTGAATATTACTCAACTTTAATAACTATTTATGAAACACAGTGCATTGAACATCGAGATAAACAAACCTGAGAAAACTATGATCACAGATTCAATACTCTCCACTCATGCAGCTTCACAATTTCTACAGCAGTTTCAGCAGGAATGGTTTTTCATGGAGCTGAAAATACTATTTTATCTTAAATGCAAACTGCAATTTTCCATAGTAGCTGCCTCCCAAGGCTGCCTTTTTTTTAACTTAATAAACTTGAAAATGTGAAAAATGAAGCTTGAAATAGCTAAACAGCAAACAGTATTTACTGCATTTATGGCTTCTATTCTAGAACCATGAAACATAAAAATATTTATTATTTTTTAATATTCTGCTCTCGGTTTTTGCAAGAGCAGATTTACCTATGGAAAGTTGCTGTTAATTCAAAGTAAGCATGTATAAAATCTAGCTTTTTTCCCCTCCTTACAGGAGATTTATTTGCTGAGAAGTTTTGTGAGCTTTATTAAGAAAAGTTCTTAGAAGCAAGCTAAACAAAAGTTGCAATTAATTTTTTGCAAATTTGTTTGTAAAATAATTTACTTATTAAAAAAAAGTTGCGCAGAGAACCAATTAATTTGTCCACTGAATATTGAATTCCAGGTAGGCCATGACAGAATTTTATAAGGCAGAAATAAACATCAAGATTTACAGCAGTAGCCATGCATTGGCCTGGACCACTTTAAATATTAATTCATGCAAACCATAAACCTATCAAAAACACAGCTGCTTTCATACAGAAAATAAATCAAGACGAGAAATGGAAAACATTTATTTCCTTTCCTTCAAAGTTTAACTTACATTCCATTTTAATAGCCACTGAAGGTTAATTAAAATGCAGCAAAGTATAACTAAGCCTCACAAGTGACTTCAGTTATTTTAACGTGAGAAAAATCAGATTATGATCTCTTAAAGAAGCATTATAGAAATGTTCATCATTAAAAAGCATTTATTAGGCACCGAACTGCATGGTATTACATTAATTTACAAAAAGAATTCCACAGATCTGGTCCACATGATGTGAATGGGGTGGGTGTTTTCCCGATAAATTTTATAAATGGTTATTTATAAGGTTATAGACTTATTTGATGAAATAAGTTTTAGAACCGGGAACTCTCCTAGGGCAACTGTGCAAAAATAAACACTGATGATCACGTAGCATGGTAACAGTTAGGACATTGTTATAAATAATTTAAAAACTACAAATATACAATCTTTTACTTTCAGACTTGCACTCAGTTCCTGAAAGACTATTTTCAATGACAAGTTACAAGTGATGTACAGTGCACACAATGCAGAACAAATTATCATGTGATGTTCATATCTGATACGAGAATGCTGAACTGCAGAATTATAAAATGAAACTTCATGATCAGAATAGGTGTTGATTTCTGGAACTCACTTTTCCCCCCTGAAAATTAAGAGGAATGAGTGACTCCATTCAATGACCATATAATTCATGTAAATAAATAATATTATTGAATAGAATACACGTTCACCTGACTTGATGAGAAAAAGGTTTCCCATGAAATCTGCAACATTGCTGAAACTGGCTCACGTGAGATATCCAGTGGGGTGTGGGAGGGTGGGCAGCAAATGTATCATTTTAAATTTGCTACATTCCTGAGAAACACCATTCTCCTGCTAACAATTTCTGCCAGATAGCATCTTTCTGGGTGTGAGACACAGATCTATTTTTATATGTATATATAAAACATTTAGAAAGTTCATGCTCAATATCACCGTGTACTACCCAACACTAAAGAAGCAACTCCCAGCTTTTCAATGTTAAAGGAATGAGGATTTTCTGCTGTAAGTAGTATTTTCTGAATTGTAAACATTGTAAAGCAACGGTGTTAGCATTTGCCAAAGTCCCTACAAGGGACTTTTTAATTGAAGAGTATGTGTCCTTTATTTCAGAAAATACAAGTTGAAAGTCATTTCAGCTGTTTGTTTTAATCCTGGTAAAACTGTGTTACTTTTCCCCTCTTTGGAAGGTTAAAAAATCAGAGGGTTTTCTCTAACACTATAAAATCAGTGCCACCGTAATGCTGTGTTTTAAGTTTTACCAAGGCGACCACTCCCTGCTGCCCAACCCCCTCTCTCACCCAAGAAGCAAAGGAATTGACTTAATAATTCATAAATAGGACTAGAAATTAGCCATATTTCAGACCATGATCTCGTACGTTAATTAACCATGGGTATTCTCTTCTACTCATGTTAAGAGCTCCATAGAAATAATCCATGTTTTAAGATAAAAATAAAACTTTTCATTTTTTGAAGCCAGAAAATTCAGTTCCATTAGATTCATCACATTTTGCTATTAACATTTTGGAGAAGGACGCCGCTGACGAGGAGGAGGAGTTCTGATCTGTACCTGCGAGGAAGTGCTTCTCTGGAACGGGGTACTTCATTCTTGTTTTTGGATTTGTGTGGCTTGACCTTGACTATCACCACTGCGAGGCCTGGGAAAGCTGCTCCATTCAGCGGACAAAAGTCCGTGACGGCAGAATTTTGAAGGTGATCTCAGACTCTTCTTACACGTGTGGACTTTCTAGATGTTTCGATTCACAATTTTCTTAATCTGAACCCCAAAGGGGAATGCTCTAGGAAGTGAACTATGTCAACCCCTTGCTCCCCTTAGAATTATGTATGTGTTATAACCTCTCTTATTTACAGAAAATGGGGGGGGGCATACTTGTAACTAAATAGCTAAAAATACAGAGAAGGAAATGACGTATAACCTAATTTTAAATCTAGATTAAGAAAAAGGGTTAAAAGAATGAGACATTATTAAACTCAAATCACCTCTCTTTGCAATTCTAGTTTACTTTTTTTTTTTTTTCAAGAGGAAGTTCTACCCATTTTGCTGGTAAGTCCACTTAAAGGCAAACAGGATTCTGAATAAAAGGCAGAAAGTTTGCTTCAATCTCTGAAGTGTATCTGAAAACTAGAATTCCTTTTTATTTTTATTTTTAAATGAAAGCATTCTTTTAAAAATAGTATAGAAAACTGGTTGTGGTTTTTAAACAGCCCCTTCACCATTTATCGTTGGTAGCAAAATAGGCGTTTTTAGGACATGTCTCAGAAATGCTGAAAATAATTAAATTAAACTGAACATACATTTAAAACCATAGCAACAAAATCTACTCGTGATGAAGACTGTCTCTGACTGTAAAGCAACAGGCTTGAGTAAAACAGGTGTTTTTAAAATGGGGAAAATGTACCACTGATTTGTCCCAATTAGCAGCATGTGACTAATTTGGGGGAGCTATTTGAAAAGTGAACTGTGAAGTAATTCTCAGTGTTAAATACAGGGGTGGTCACCATAACACGGGGTGTGCTATATAAGACAGCAGGCATCTCTAGCAGGAACTATAGAAAGAACCAAAACACAGGACAAAAGCTGAGCCTATGTACATTACAAAAGCCCATGCATTTATCCGACATGGTATTCCAAACACCTCGACAGAAGCACTGGGACTCTCACATAAATATGTAAGCAAATTTTTCTTGAGAGAGAAAACTTTAAGACAAAATGACATCACTCAATCTTCAGCGGAAGCCAGGGTTTTAGAAAAATCTAGAGACACCTCATCAGAAATGACTGAGACATATATACAGATTAAAAATCAGTATCATAATGACAGAGTCACATTACCACGTGTGCCCTCCAACTTCAACAAGTAAACAAGACAAACAAGAAAGAAGCATTTGTAAGGCCAAAGGTGCAACATCACAGATTTGAGTAGCAAATGCCTTGAAATACTCATTTTTGCAAATCACTCTTACATTTGAAAAGTCAAGCATGCAGATCCTACAGCAGAACTGGAGGTAAACGTTCTTTTAAATTTCTGGGCAAATGACTACTGAATGAGAAATACACTTATTGAACTTCTTTGGCAAACATTTATCAAGACAATTTTTGACACGAACACTTATTAATGTCTTGTTTAGAAATTTTGCTCAGTAAGGTGAGTCAGTTCCTTAGAGAAGAGTGCTGGTTTTTTTTTTCAGCATATTCTGAAATCTAAGTCTGGATATCAAGAGTCCCTTTAAATTATTACCATTTTAGAGTTTTTAAATGGTTGGTTGCCTTGTGGTATATCCAATCAACTGATAGTCAGTTACAGCCCCAGAGTAACGGCATAAGACTCCTGACCTATTCTCAGTTTTAAGAAAGCATTCTGGCAAGATACAAGGTCATTTTCAATTTCTGCTTACAAAGACTCAGCAAATACTTTAAAAAATCTGAAAGAGATGGTGTTACAGTATAGTGGCACAGTGCTTATGTCTATAATATACATGAATCTGAAGGTCAATCAACGAGATGAGCTCAGATCCACTTTCCCCTCCTTGGACCAGACTGGAATTGGTCAGCAGATTCCGGGAAGACCTGGGAGCTCTCCTTAGAGACCTGGTGGAGCCAGCCTCGAAGCCCCACCCATCACCATTCATCGGGTCTCTGCTTTGTGGTGTCATATGCTCTAATCACTTCAGATTGTGAGACGATCCCGTTCTCATCTTGTGAGAAAGCATACCCATCTGTAAGTTAGAGAGGAAACAGAAATGATCACCGTGAGGTCACTGGGAATCTCTATTCCGAGTTTTAAGTACTTACTTTCCGATCGCGGGGATCTCATATAGCCCTCCTGCCCCCAAAAGTGTGCACGAAGACATGAATTTTTAACATCCGGAGAAAGATGCAGACTCAGCTATAACAGCAAGAGTGGGCTGACTGCAGCTTGTCAGCTGAGATTCTATGAACTCTGCCCCACGGATGCTTTCAACCCCCCTCGGTCTTCCTCATGGCATCTCAAATCCAAGCCAAGCCTTCCAACTTTTGCTTCCTGGCTACTGGAGGGTGTGGGAGTCTAGTCAAGTGGGCACATGCATTTCCATACACATCAGGTGGATGAGCCAGAAGGAAGAACAAAAGTGAGGAGGATTCACAATTAAACACACGTAACTGCCCAAGGTGGAAAAGGGGACTCCTTCCTTGGGACAACATCATCCTTGGCTCTTGGCGTCTACAAATAAACTCATTTGTGCCCCAACATGGCTGGGGATAAGCAACGGCCCCCAAGGGGGTCACATCTTTAGAAAAGGCCTCTTGAAGTATAGAAAGCAAAAGCATTGAACATGAGTATACGTAAATGAAAATAAATTACATGTGGAAACAACATGAAACAAAAGATATATGACTAACACAAGTACATTTACTACAGGGCTTTATATATTATATTCTCTTTTCGATCCTTGAAATGTTAAGAGGGCATGATACCTAATAATTTCTTACAACTCTAAATATTCATAAATATTTTTGAAGGGGGAAATATATGTTTCTGTGCCATATGAAAGCTGAAAAAGCCCTTGCAAAGTTGTTCAAGTAGAAAAGATAACAGTACGGAGGGAGCTTTTAAGACTTAAGATTTATTTTACTGGTTCGTCTTAAGATTTAAGGAAGCAAGGGGCATGTGGAGATATTATTTCTTCAAGTGAAAGCGGCAGGATTTTAACATGCTTTGTCTTGTCTGCTGGAAATGAGACGGTTGTGGTCAGAGGTTTCTCTCACTGGTCATTTATGTAACGTGTTGCAAGCACGCAAAACTTTTTTTCGGTGTTAATGTTAAAAAGTTGAATATTCCTAAAGCCCAAACCCTGCTGTCCTAAACGCTCTGACGTGATGGCAGAGAACTTATTTGCAAGTCAGAACTCAGATACTCACGGAGCAGGTTTTGTTGCAGCGATTCAGATCGGTACAAGTTCACGTGGTTCTTCTTAAAGACGTTCTTGAGCAGTTGCGCCCTCTCCGTGAGGCTGTGGGGCAGGTGCAAACGTGTGAAATGAATTATCAACTCGGCAGAGACCCCAGTGTGCCCACAGGACCACCAGAGAATCAGACTTAAACAAAAGATTGCTTGAGAGGTCTGTAGTCTAGGGATTCTTTTTGCCCCGTTTTCTCAGATAGCAAATGAGATTTCAAGTGTTTAGATACTTCCAAGGCCAGCTTTCCCCAGAGCTAAGGAGAGTTTTGTTCCCAATAATCCAGCCAAAAGAGTTCTCCACCCCCTAGTTATATTTAAGTCAAATGGGAATACAGAATCTGTACAACACAGTTAATAAAAAAATACAAAATCTGCCAGCAGCGCCATTAACTTCTAAAATCCTGGTTGACTTACTACGTACGTACTGAGCGTGGCATTTTTAGAGTCACAAAAATTATTACTCTTTTTCCTACTTTGCACATATTTTGGTACAAAATAATATTTTTTTAGTGATGCAAAGAAATCCTAAAAATTACACGAAGAAGAGATTCCATAGACATTTTAATTAGAAAAGTTCCATTACCTGCTCCAATGTGGTATGAAATGTGTTCCTTAATTTCATTTTAAAATAAAACTATTTTCAGAAAATAATATGAGGTAAAACGACAAGGAAAATATTTATTTCTCAATGAACGTTTAGAATAATCTCCACAGAAACAAATCCACGTAATTAATTATGTAACGCCTAGGAGCAACACTGCAAGAAATAATGCATCTGTTTTTTTCCACTGCGTGTAGAATGGTGTCTCCCACAGCAGGAAGCCAATTATTTGTCAAATCAATGAGTTCGAGTAATCATTGTGAAATACACTTTAAACATCACACCAGGCCTCCCAATCATGCCATTTCTCCAGTGGTTGATGTATAAAACTTTGCTTTGATATCAAAGAACATAAGAATCCTAATAAGTAATCCACATGTGCTACAGCAAATGTTTACACAATTTTGTTTTAATCACTGGAATGCGCTCAGTTGAAAAATTTCCATTTTGGGTTTTTCCCCCACTATAAAAGTTTTAGTTAAATTGTTCTGTCAGCTTTGTGTTTTGCCAAATTTTCTGAAATCCTGAAGTGGAACAATTGTTATCATATACAAAGAATAAAAATAAAAGAATCCTCCGCAGAATGAACTCGTAATTATGCAAACGTTTAGGCTTTTGCTGAAGTAAAATATTTAGCAATGTTGACATTTGTAGTTATCTTCACATATTTTTCAAGTCGAGGGATGCTGTAAATGGTACTTATTAGACATACTTCATTGTCACTGAGAATTAGCTACATTAAGGCAAGAAAGCTAATTAATCTAAAACTCTGGTGGATTTGCAAATAGTTGTAAAACTTGTTTTTGCCAGTGAAATAAACAGATATGGGGAATGAGAAGGGGCCATTTTTAGAGTCGCTTTTCTACTCTGTTCTTAAAATGATCTAACATTACAGACCCAGAGACCCTGAGGAACACTAAAACATGTAACTGCTTTGAGGAAGTCGGCAGCCTTAGCGGCAGGTGGTCTGATTTTGTTAGCAGAGCATTGCGGACGGGGTGCTGGGAAGTCTCTGGTGTTTAAGATGGAAATGACTACAGACAACTAGAGGTTGGCAATATATCAGGATGTAGCTTCTTCTCCCCCAAATACATTTTCCAGGTTTCAGGCTGGCCTTCCTAAATGCATAAGACTTTAATATTATAACATTAAATGTTAAGAAGGCAGATGTGGGAATTTTATCTGTCCTATTACGAAACTTAGATGTAGAAGATAATGTAGTTTGTAATAATCATTCATATGAGGCTATCCTTTTACTCAGCTGTTGCATCAAGTTAATGCCTAGTGTTCAAAAACAAAGCGCAGTAAGAAAGCTTTCTCAGGAAAGGAGTGCATTACTGGGGGCAGAGAATGGGCTTTGGAATCTTAACTTTAATTCTGAGTCTGTTACTTATTAGCTGAGGAGCCTCAGGCAAACCTTTCTTGGTCCTCTCATACACACCAGGAGGATAATCCCTAACCAATGGTGGGGATTCAGGGAATTGTATGGTTTCTAGCACAGTGACTGGCACTTAGGAAGCACTCCACAAATGCTAGCCCTTCCCAACCTTGCCATTCTCCCAGCTCCCAAGGAATTTATTAAAAAAATTTGTTTAATGTTTATTTATTCTTGAGAGAGAGAGAGACAGAGCGTGAGCAGGGGAGGGGCAGAGAGAGAGGGAGACACAGAATCTGAAGCAGGCTCCAGGCTCTGAGCTGTCAGCACAGAGTCTGATGCGGGGCTGGAACCCGTGAACTGCAAGATCATGACCTGAGCTGAAATCGGACGCTTAACTGACTGAGCCACCCAGGCGCCCCATGACATCTATATAAACTTTTAAAATTCTGGCAGGTGGGGCAGAGATCTACTCATCTCATGACCACCCAAGACAATCTCCTTATGTAAATTCCCTTGCCAATTAAACCTGACACCTATCAATCTGGAGTGGCCTGCCTCTTTCTTTGGTCTCTCTCTCTCTCTCTTTTTTTTAATGTTTATTATTTACTTTTGAGTGAGAGAGAGAGAGAGAGAGAGAGAGAGAGAGA
>NW_024412376.1:132719666-132961798 GCF_014898765.1 Herpailurus yagouaroundi | reverse complement strand
AGAGAGAGAGGGAGACACAGAATCTGAAGCAGGCTCCAGGCTCTGAGGCATCAGCACAGAGCCTGATGTGGGGCTCGAACTCACAAACCGTGAGATCTTGACCCGAGTTGAAGTCAGACGCTTAACTAACTGAGCCACCCAGGTGCTTCTCCAAGGAATTTATTATAAAAAAAGAATCCACCAAAACAGAGATCATCACAAAACAGAAGACAACTTTGTGAGGATCCTTTTTGATGCCTTGGCTTATATTCAACATTAGCTCAACACGACATGTCTATTGCTGCATGTGAGTTTTGATTTACAAGGCTTCCACTCCAGTTCCACAGTAGGGAAACTACTAGGTTTTTGTTGTTGTTGTTTCCTGGACAACACCGAACGCTTGCTTTAGTTCTTGTAGAACAGAGTCCCTCCTATGAAATATAAATGCCATTCACAGGGGGGTGCTTAATAAATAATAAGTGATGATGATTTGTATTTGTCTAGTTTTATCCTACCTTTTGGGAACTACTCATCATTTCAAAATTATGCAGTTCTAGGCCTTTGATGTTTATGGGTACTGATGTTACTATCAAGTCACATTATACATTGCATTGGCGACACGCAAACATTAATGGATATGTTAAAAAGTTCAGCTTTTCTTGAACAGCTTAACACTGTGAGAAGAACAAAAAGACTTTAGATACCTTCTCATTAAAACTCCAACCTTTTTTTTTTTAATGTTTATATTGGAGAGAGAGAGAGAGAGAGAGAGAGAGAGAGGAGACCGTGTGGGAGCAGGGGAGGGGCAGAGAGAGAAACAGAGACAGAATGTGAAGCAGGCTCCAGGCTCGTAGCTGTCAGCACAGAGCCTGACATGGGGCTCGAACTCACAGACCACGAGATCATGACCTGAGCCCAAGTTGGATGCTCAACCGACTGAGCCACCAAGGCGCCCCTAAAACCCCATCTTAATTACAACTGTTAGTCAGTAGTTACTAAATTTTGTATGGCCTTTCACCATTTACATACCAAGCCATGCAAATTCTTAATTTGTTCAATGAAATTATGCAACTACCACTTAAATATTGTTACCTTATTTCCAAGCCCACTAAAATGTTTCAACTTAGATATTTGGTGGAGGTTAGGTGTTTCAACACACTGTGTTTTAAAATAATATTTCATTTAAAAGCACTAAGGAAAGCCTAGGTAAAACCCCATTTATTGTCCTGGAATACATTGCCTTAACGTATTTTCGTTTATTTTTGAAGATTGGTAAGTTTGCATTTGACTTTATATTGGGTTGACAAAGCTACTTTGGTTGACTCATTAAAATGGATCCCCAGAAAGTAAAAAAACATCCAGATGTGGCAGCTGTCCTGTGGTAGGTGGTGGTGGGGAGATAAACAGTGATTATAACTGTCCTGATTTCTGCTCTGGAGGAGATAATACTTGTCATTCTGTCACTTTTCTTTACAAATGCTGAGTAGAACCATTATCACAGTGATAAGAGTAGGGTGGGGGAAAACATCTGATATATGCTCCTGTCCTAAACCTCTATGGAGGTTCGAATGTAACACTGATAGAAATCCAGTGTGAAAACTGAGAAACATAGTTTCTTTTCTATTAGTTTGGGGGCAGTGTTAAAATTGCTTTTTTTTTTTTTTTTAAGACAAATAATATAGGGAAAGGCCGAGAGAAACCATCATCACCATCCACATGGCCAAGTTATCTGACATCCATACTTCCATACTCTCTTCTTTAAAGTCAAGGCTGTAGTCAGTGCTATCGATAATAAACAAAGTATGGAAAGAGAACAAATGTCCAAAGACGGATGAATAGATAAAGATGTGGTATACACATACAATGGAGTATTACTCAGCCATCAAAAAGAACGAAATCTTCCCATTTGGAACTACCTGGATGAAACTAGAGGATATTACGCTAAGCGAAATTAGAGAAGACACATATCATATGACTTCACTCATATGAGGAATTTAAGATTCAAAACGGATGAACATAAGGGAAGGGAAGCAAAAATAATATAAAAACAAGGAGAAGGACAAACCATAAGAGACTCTTAAACACAGAGAACAAACTGAGGGTTGCTGGAGGGGCTGTGGGTGGGGGAAGGGCTACATGGGTAAGGGGCATTAAAGAAGACACTTGTTGGAATGAGCACTGGGTGTCATACATAGGGGATGAATCACTGGAACCTACTGAAATCATTATTGCACCATATGCTAACTAACTTCTATGTAAATTAAAAAATAACAATAAAATAAAAATAAAAATAAAAATAAAATAAAATAACATGAATTTTCATGGCCTCAAAAAAAAAAATAGTCGAGGCTATAGTGAAGGACAAATTAATGAGGAATGATCTGAAGATCCTGGGGAAAAATTCTATTTGGTAATGGCTGATGATAATATGCTGGCTTATGTCTACGGTTGGATAATAAAACATGGTGGATCTCATTATCACATTTGCCTGTACAAGATGTATATGCGTGCTTCTCATGCTTATGAATGGTATCCCAGACTGCTCTGCCTCCAATGAGCCCAGTGTAAACATCCCTTATTTTAAAGCACTGGGTTTTTGAATTCACATTTGTTTGTGTTATTTTGTTTTAGAAAAGATGTTACACACAACTTATTGATGTAGATCTCCAGTGAGACCTGAGAGGCCTCTATTCCAAAAACTAATTATTATTTCTGCTATAAAATGTATGGATATTTATATCATAGAAAAAAGAAAAACCACTGTCAATGCCTTTATATATATGGAACAAATGGTTTAGGTTCTTCCAGCAAATATTTGCTATAAACCTGTGAGGAAAAATTGAATTTCAAACTTTTTTGTATTTTGGAATTATAGATGCTTATGCTCCCGAGCGTTGGGGCCTATCCACAAAAAAGTAACAGCAGAGACAGGGTTTCAGGGCATATAAGTTATTTTCTTAACCAAAAATAATAAGCTATACCTACTTAGTGATCAGGGGCAAGACTTGCATTTATTCTCCCAACATTTTAGACTTAAATTGAATTCCACCATAACCCAAGGTTGAAAGCAACATACTGTACTTAGATGATCAAACACATCTCCCACCCCATCCCCCCAAATTTCATTGTAAGATTGGAGGGAATATTACTAATTCACTGGATAATATGGTAATTGACCTACTATTTCCACTAAACAAGACTGTCTCAACCAAAATGTTTTAGTTTTTGAACATGAGTAAACATAAGACATACATTATTGTAAGTGCTAATCTGGATACAGTGCTTACAAGTTATAGTTTCTCTGATGCAGTTTCCCTTTATGTACAGTTTGACTTCACAATAGAGCTTAGTGGAGACTGAAACAAATTGGGGATGGCCAGCTTACAAGATGGCATCATTCTAGGACAAAGAAGTAAACCACTGTTACTTCTCTGGACATGACTAATTTGGAGAGTGTAACCTGTGTAACTCTAGGTTCTTATTTATTGAATTTTTACTTAACTACCCATGAGTCAACCATCTATTTACCACCCACTACTCAGCCATCCTTTCACCCACTCATTCATTCGTTCATTCATTCCTCAGGTCATTCTCTTAACCATTCAATCACCCATTCAACAAATGTTTATCAAGTGCTGTTATGTTCCTGGAACCGTGCTAGGTGTTGGGTCTCGGTAAAGACTAAAAAGGGGGCCTCTCTCTCAAGGAGCTCCTTCTAGTAGGGGAAACAAACACACACATTATGATACAATAAAGTAAATGTGACAACAGAGGCACAAAGTACCCAGACAGCAGAGTAGGAACTAATCTCATGTAAGAAAACCTGAGGTAATTGCGTCGGAGCCGGGTTTTGAAAACTAGGAATCAGGCCGCCCAGTCTGGAGGAGGGTGGCAGCTTCTAAACAAGGGAGCAGCCTGTGCAGACTGGGAGGTATAAACATGGTGTTTTGGAGCTGAAATAAGTCTGACATCACTAGACTACCCAGAAATCACAATTTCGCCCTCTTTGAAAATGTAGATAAGATTAGCTAACTTTCTTGAAATTTTACATCCATCTCCTTCTCCAGGATTCCTAAAATAACCCTGGCGGTGGGGTGCCTGATCGGCCCAGTTAGGAGAGCATGCTGCTCTTTTCTTTCTTTTCTTTTTTAATGTTTATTTATTTTTTGAGAGAGAGATAGAGTGTGAGTGGGGGAGGGGCAGAAAGAGAGGGAGACACAGAATCTGAAGCAGGCTCCAGGCTCTGAGCGGTCAGCACAGAGCCCGATGCGGGGCTCGAACTCACAGACCGCGAGATCATGATCCTGAGCTGAAGTCGGACGCTCAACCGACAGAGCCACCCCGCCAGGTGCCGCCGGGGTGACGAATTTGTACAGGACTGTCACGGCGATCCAGTGTGACAGTGCATATGAAGCGATCAGTGCAGCACCTAGCATGTAGTGAGCGCTCCACAAATGGCGGTGCAAGGACTTGTGCTAGAGAGGCACAGACTGGTGGGTGTGTGACGAGCCCTCCTGGCCTGAGGAGAGTGAGCCCAGGCTGGAAGCCAAGGTCTCAGCTTGAGTTCCCAGTCTGACACTTACTTAATCCTGTCAAACTGGGTAACAACAGTGGATTGTGATGACAGCGACAGACACCCGAGCAAAGCAGTTCCTATGGTGTAGACACAACTTGAGCTCATGTTAGCGCGAAGAAGGAAGAAAAAAGTAAATTCCTGGCATTACCTTCGTAATTGTGTTTTATTATAGACAGCTTTCAAATCAGTTTAATCTCTTTCTTATAATGCTTTGTGAATTTAGTACATTGGATTAGGTGTCTAACCTTGCTCTTTTGAGGGAGTGGTGCTGAGGAAAGGACTTGGAACACATAATTCACTTCATAGATGACCCATGCCACGGTCAGTTCCTAATAAGCACTTACTGCTACTGTAGGGCACTTTGCCCTACGTCAAGCTCTGATTTTCCTGAAACGCTATTTTATTACAGACACAGTGTCAAGCTAAAAGTCTTTTTTTCCTTTCATTTTAATAACACACTAATATTTGTAACCACCATTTATTTAAAGCTCATTAAGCACCACACACCAAGCTACCTGCTTGATCAATTAGATCTTATTTAATTCTAAAAACTATTCATGAGGTAGGTAATATTGCCCCCATTTTGTAGATGAGAAAACTGAGGCTCAAGAGCATTTTGCGACCTGGCTGAGGTCACACATAGCTTAGTGAGTGACAGATTTGACTGAATCTGCATCCCTCTGATTCTGAAATCTATCCACACTGCTAGTTCCATGTAAAGTCATAAATATAAGTTTTACCACTTATTTCCAACCACGAATGAAAGACAAAAGTTCACTTGGAAAAGAACATATTTACTGTGTCTTTTACCTCTTTCCAAGCACAACTGCCCCTGGGTCTTGAGATTTTGCCTCCAGCTCCTGAACTTCATCTACCAATGTTTTAAAAGCAGTTCTCTTGATACTGGAAAAAAAAAAAAAAAAAGATTTGCATGTAAATCTTCATACGAAGACTTCACACTTTACAAAACTGGTTTATTAATGTGCTGCTAGGTACAACAGTAATCAGAGTACAGGCAACCAGTTTTCAATAAGAATCTAAAAATTACAGCAATTTTGAGCATGATGCAATTACAGAAACAACAGTCTTAAAAGGAATGATTTAGGTTTATAAAAGTTAAAACTCTCAGAGTTATTAAATAAGCATCATAGAATTAACTTTAGGGATATCTTTTTTTTTTTTTGTGGGAAGAGACAGCATTTTAAAACTGATAATCGTTGAGAAAAATGAGTACAGTTTTAGTTCCTTTCATTCTATATTTTATATAAGCTTTGAAACAGGCAGGCAAAAACCTTTTTTTCCCACAACTATTGTTCATAAATCAAATATATATGTGTTCGGAGATAACAGAATTTTTTCTTCTGCCTGGATTTTTTCTGGCTGATTTCTAAAAATGTACTGTCTACTATTAATAGAAAATACTTGCTCTACATCTTATTCAGTCTTTAACTTACTTTTCTAATTTCTGAATCACTCATTTCTTCTTTATTTATCAGGCAGAACTAATTAACACTACGAATTCTCACTGACATCATTGAGCTGATGTTACAACTGGAGAAATCTGAGGGTTAACACACATCTATACTTTTGTGTACACAGCCGAATAGTATACTTACACCTTGTAGGCCACATCAAGAAGCAGAGACGCCACGGGGATAAACAACAGGCCCATCCAAAAGACTCCGGAGCTAAACAACATGGCAGCCTGGGTAAACCATCAGAAACAACATTCCTTTAAAAACTAAGACATACATCACTCGTGTTTAATTTTTATATGATTTTAAGTAAAATAATTTAAAAATATTTCATTCTGCAAGAGGATATACAGTAACTAAATCCAAACTTGTGCAGAATCTGGAATCAAAAGCCAAATGTGTTAAAACATGTCTTTGCTACATCTATTTTTTTCCCCCTCAAGTAGCTAATATAGCAGGGTTTTACCATGTGCCAAATCTTTTCATACTTTTATGTGAGATTTTTATTACTGTGGTCACTATGCGGAGTAATAAACTTTGACCTTCTTTTATAACTTAGAATATCAAAATCAATCTTTTGGAGCAAACGTCAAATATACTCTGGCTTAAATTCTCTTATAGTACAACATGTAAAATAAATCCTAGTTAGAAACTAAATTTACTATTTCTGGCCAATAAAAATTAACTTTGCTTTTGTAAAATATTACATTAAAAAATCATCCAGATAAATCATGATATGGTATAATCAAATTAAGATATCTATGATATTAGGCAGAATAATCTTAATTTTTGTTCAAAGATTTACATAACTTGCATTGATATGTCCTGTTACTGCTAAAGTCAAACCAAATATCTACTGTGTAAAACTCAAAGAAAAGTGTATTAAAAATATTTATAATCATTCCTTTGTATAAAATACTAAATGGCTATATCAGAACCTTTTGGGTTGCAAAGAAAATGATTCTATGCTTAAAAAATTAATAAACCTATTAGCTATTTGCAATTATAATAAAATCCCTTTGTAATGTAATTAGATTATACAGAGTTTAAAAGGAATATGCCATACAGTAAAACCAAAAGAAATACTTTGTTTCACTTTGAGTCTCTGTTTACTAGAGTAAGTTTTCAGTACCTATTTAAGTGCATAAATGTATGGGCAGAACTCCATTAAAAAGCAGTCAACTAATGCATGTACATTTGCACTCTACTCAAATTTACAAGGATTTTTTTTTAAACCAGGTGTGGCTCAGGACTTAAAAATGATCTAGAGTTTTATTCTTACAGGCCAATATGCAATTACATATTAACATTCCTAATCAATCAGTCCGTACCTAATACAAAGATTACTACTTTTAGATTATGTTTGAGATTACCTATTCATTCCGACCCTCAACTAAAGACCAGGTACTGGTGTTTAATTTTTTTTTTTTTTTTTTTGCATTAACATGGGCTCATTGATATAGACTGTCAGTTCAAGGATGCTATGGTTTCTTTTTCCCCATATATACGATTAAATAGCTCTGAGCACGTTCAAAATAAAAACACGGCATTACAAAAGAATTTCAGAAAATAAATGTGGCCACGTGGATTCAATGAAATAGCACCTATATTCTAGACACCAACAAGACGAAAAATATTCACATAAAAGTCACTTTATTTTATAAGCAAAACATGATCTTCAACATGTTTGCTGACATCGTCTATAGTGAAAACCAACAATTACTATGTAATAGGAAATGTCTATCAAATCAGTGGGATTTGTTTAGATTGAAGGCAGCTTTTTAGTGAGGTAAGGACCGAGAAAAAAAAAAAAAAAACCACAACAACAACCACCCCCAAAACCACCACATTTCTTTTTCCTCCTGTGGGGAAAAGGTAGCTAAGATTCTAAGTCGCGTAACGGAAAATGCCCTCGTTTGCGTGGCTTAATTTTAATCTATTTTAATTTAGGGGCCAAAGAAGAAAGATTTATGCTTGCCCTTGCCACCTTGTATTAAATGTCGCTGGTGGAAAAGGCAGAAGTGGCGGAGACTCTGGGCTGCTAATTCTGACCATTGTGATGTTAACTATGAATGGGGAACAAGGAGCGCCCACTATTCAGTCCACCAGCCTTTGGCTTTACAAATGAACAACATGAATTGAGGGGAAAAAAGTTTTTCTGCGTCATATCTGAAAGCCTGTCAGATTTTTTTTTTTCTTTTGCAGAGTTAATCCAAACCTAAAAGATTTAAAGCCGACATTCGCATTAAAGACAGAGTCTCTTTGTATTTTTTGGATGAAGGGGAGGGTGGGGGGGGGGGAGAAAAAATAAAATCCCACAGAGGTATTTCCTTCCTTTCTGTACAAGAAAGCTCCCCCTCAGTCTGTAGAGACCATTTTTTGTCTCTAACTTTTCACATCTCGCCACTCGCAGGCAGGTCAGCTGGGGAAAGGCGCCCGATCCCCGCAGACAATGGGGGTAACAGGAGCGGCCTGTTCGGGGCTGGGCTCGGGCTCCCTCTGAGAGCAGTTTGCAAATTGCTCTGAACGTGGGAGACTGCTGGGCCATGCCAAGCGGCCCCCACGGCCCCTCCTCAAGGCCCTGTGAAGCCAAATGGAGGCTGCCACAAAAGTGGCTCCCGGGGGACTTGAGAAAGGATCAGCCGCAGTCGCCGCAAAGCCGGTAAACTGGAGGGCACAGGGCTGCGCTGGGAACAAACGAGCGCTTGTCTCTGCACAGCGATGCTGGCTCACCATCCGCACCGTGCGCGCTTCCCAAATGAACTAACGCAGCCTGAGAACCTGAAAACGCAGGTTCGGAGGAAGGAGGAATTGCTCTGAAACTTCCATGTGAATGAACTTGCAGGGAAAGAACATTTGGGAAAGCAGGCACGGACGGGCATTTTGGCCAAGCCAAGGGGCTTGCCCAGATAAGAGGGGCTTACCTTCGGCCCCACCTGAGGTGATCCCCTAGCACCTAGTTCTCACACTAGAGAGAAACACTTCTTCCCCTTCAGGGCCCCCAAGTTCAGTCTTGTAGGAGAGAGAATTTACAGGTGCTACCTGCCAACACAACTTCGGGGATGTGGTTCTTAACGCTAACCCTCTTTTTACGCTATAAACGTCAGAGTGGTGCACTAGGATTCTTATTCTTGGATAAAGTACAGATGTTGTCTAAAAGAGAGGGCCCTTTGGGGAGTCCTAAGGCTATCTCCTTGGACCCTGATTGGAGCAGGACTGATGATAAACAGCCCTGGAAGGAGTCCTGGCTCTGCCCTTCCCTGCTCTCCCATTTGTGGTTAGTAACTCCCAGCCTCTGCTTCCTCAGCTAGAAAGCGGGCTGGAAGAATGAAACCCCATGGTGTTGGTAGAGTGGCTGCTTTTATTACTGACACAGATGAACAGACTTTCCTTTCTTCATTTAATTTTCAAATTTCTTAAAACACCCCAGGTCTTGTTTACTTTCTAGTGATCTCTCCTGTGAGCTTTGAGGAAGAAAATTTTTGTCACAGTATCAAATTAAGTCTGAGCCAGTTTGTAAATGTAATGGTTTTTGTCGCCTTAATGTCACAATACATGCTGGTCTCAAGACTGAAACTGACCAAGGTAACTGACCACTAAGAAATAAATTGCCATTCATCTCAATTTGCTAATTTAAGAAATGGAGACAAATTATCTTTTTCATAACAATTATTAAAGACTGTCTGGGCATAATATATTAATTTGGGACGGAAAATTAGTCAGAAAAGAGTGCTATAAATCTTGCTTAGTTGTTTTTCAGGGAGGGCAGCAATATAAATTCCAAGGAGGCTAAGAGTTTATGTCAATAACAACCAAAAACCAAGAAGTGATTACTAAGTGTCTAGATAAAGCTTTATAAAAGGCCTTTCTAAGCTTAAAAACAGTAAAAAAAAAAAAAACAAAAAACAAAAAACAAAAAAACAAAAACAAAAAACTACAAAAAGAAATGCTGTAAAGAATGGATTTATAAAAATGTATAAGTGCCACATGTTTTAAAAGAACATAACTAAAAAGTAAATGATAAACAAGAAACTGGGAGAATGCCACAAATATATGAAATTCTGCATTAATATCTGATAATAAAAATAGACCATTTGTCTTCATAAGAATGGCTAAGATCCCAACAAAGAGGCTAAAGACCAGAGAAGATTTTCACAAAAGCAGCAGTAAGTAACCAGAAACATGGAAAAGTGCTGAGCTTCTCTGTAGTCATAGAAACACCACATATTAGATCAGATTTAAACAATTCACTATCACAGCTGGTGTGGGGGCAACAGCTCTCTGTAACAATTTATATTTCTATTGGCAATGTACTCACCTTTGGGAAAGGTATTTGGCAATGTGCATCAAGTACATAAACATATTCATTCCTGTTAATTTGATAATTCAGTTTCTGGAACTATGTGCTGAAATTTGAGACAACTTTTGCATATAGGTTAGTATCCCATGAGACTTCTGTGGTCACTAGTCCTGAGAGCACTACCCCCGAAAAGCTGATGTAATGTCCCAAGGCTTACTAAAGGTATAAGCAAACCATAGCAGCACCCTCTTGAAGGGTCACATCACAAAGCAGCATATTTGAGGCTTTGAGAAATCACTGTAAAGACCTCTACTGAACCAACCTCCCTCCTGTCTGTCCTTCTGTCCTTCCTTCCTTCCTTCTTTCCTTTCCTCCCTCCTTCCCTCCCTCCCTTCCTTCCTTCCCTCCCTCCTTCCCTCCCTGCCTTCCTTCCTTCCTTTCCTCCCTCCCTCCTGTCCTTCCTTCCTCCCCTCCCCTCCCCTCTCCTCCCCCTTCCTTCCTTCCTTCCTTCCTTCCTTCCTTCCTTCCTTCCTTCCTTCCAGTTTTATTAAGTAATCTCTACACCCAATGTGGGGCTCAAATTCATGAGTCACACTTGATCACCCAACTGAGCCAGCCAGGCACCCCTCAATGTTTTTTTTAATCAAGGTTTCTCTAAATGTATTTATCTACCATGGAATACTTTTGCCACAGTCTGCTTACTAGCACATCCCATGGAGCTAATTTGGGGGAATGCAAATATTCCTCGTGGGTTCTTTTAAATAGCAAAACATCAGTGAAAACTAACAGGACACATGTGGCTGGTTATGTAAATGTATACCCATATTAGAGAATATTATCCTAGCTGTTAAAGATGCTGTTCACAGACTGTAATTATTAGAAAACTAATTGTCTAAAAGAGCCCTAAACAAAGGGAAAGGTAAGATATCCTGGTATTCTGTCAGGAGGCTTCTGGTATCACGTAAACACACACCCTGAGAAGGTTAGTGTTTTCTATTATCTATATGGGGATCAGTCACAATCTCTTCCCGTGGCTTACATCTCTTGCCTGTACTTCAGACTGTCCAGCTCTGAACTTGAACGTTGCACAGTTACTTTGAACTTGATCCGTCTCAAAT
Organism: Herpailurus yagouaroundi; assembly: GCF_014898765.1. Classification (NCBI taxonomy): domain Eukaryota; kingdom Metazoa; phylum Chordata; class Mammalia; order Carnivora; family Felidae; genus Herpailurus; species Herpailurus yagouaroundi. The sequence goes on along the minus strand of NW_024412376.1, from coordinate 132,950,350 downwards.
TGAACACACACTGTTTTCCCCCCAAACCTGCTCTTCCGTTGTGCACTCTATCTAGAGAATGGCTTCGTCACCAACTGTGTATGACGCAAAACTGGGCTCTAGTCTGGTCTCTTTATACCACCAGCTTCCGTTGTGCACACTATCTTTGGACCTACTACGTACTTTTTGCCAACCCTGCTGCCATTATCCCCGTCCAAAAATGTGCCCACCCTTGCTAAAAACCTGCAAGCTAGACCTCTGACTCCAGTGTGGCTCTGCTTCTAGCCTTGTCTCCACACTGAGGCCAGAGGGACACATCCAAAGTACAAATTAGATTTTAGCACTTCTTGGATTAAACCCATTCAGTGGCTTCGTACCGCCCTGAGGATAGAGTGCAAAATCCTTAACATGATTTCAAGACCTTGTCTACCTGACTTCTGGTGACTTCCCACAAGTCATCTTTCAAGCCAGCCCCCATCTCTAGCTATGCACGTGTCTCAGTTCTTGGGATGTTCCCGTTTAATCAATTTTCACATCAGATTGCACTTCCTTCCTTAGACTTGGGTTAGCTGACACTACTTTGGGCTTCTGTTTTGGTGGCACCTATCACTCATTTTCTAGGTGCTTCTTTACCTTCCAGTTAGACCATAAACTCTATAAGAGAAAGAAATACATCTTGATGAATTCTCACAACCAAAGTGCTTAACCAGTAAGCAGGTACTCAATAAATGTTGATTAATAGATATGTTCTTACAATCCAGTGTTTGGAGAGACTGAAAGTCAAGAAGGCTGGAGCCTTGGGACTATGCTCCTGAGATAGGGCAGTTACAGTTTGCTTGGTTTCTTGTGTTCTGGCAGGAGTTATCCTGGGAGCAGCTATAACAAGGTGTTTATGTGATCTGGGGAGGTGGGAGAAAAGGTTGATCCGGCTGCTTAACAATCCTTTTTCAACCTAGGTTGTCTTTTCTGTTAAAAAAGCTGAGCAACATCCATTAAAAGCGACGTATGTCGAACTACCCCTTCCCTCATCTGAATCAACAGAAAGATTTCAGTGAGTGAACCGGGGAAAAGTAGGATGACTGGAAAAGAGGACATTTTAGAGGGGAGTCGGGAAAGGATGCCGAACGTGCAGGAAGACCAGGAATGTCTCCTACCGACATTAATGAGGACTTTTAATAGCCACATGAATACTTTGCGACGTCAAATAAAAAGGAGGCGACATAATCCCAGCCTTCCCCATCTCAACAAACACAACCTTTATTCTGCCAGCTGCTCTGGCCCCAAAGCTGAGAAGCCATCTCTGCTTTCTCCTTTTCTCCCAAACTGCACATCCAGTCTTTGGCAAGTCTGCGCTGCTCTACTTAAAAACAGAGCCCATACCAATGTTCACAGCAGCAATATTCACAACAGCTAAAAGGTGGAAATACCAACAGACGCATGGATAAATGAAATGTGGCTTATACATACAATTGGATATCAGCCTAAAAAAAATGAAATTTGGACACAGGCTACAATAATAGATGAATCCTGAAGACACTATGCTAAATTAAATACGCTGGACAGAAAAGGACATATACTCTATGATTCCACGCACATGAGGCACCTAGAATAGTCCAATGCAGAGGCAGAAAGTAGGATAGTGGTTGCCAGGGGCTGGGGGGAAGGGGGAACGGGGAGTTTCAGTTCAGGATGACGGAAAAGTTCTGGAGATGGATGGTGGTGATGGTTGCACAACACTGCGAATGCACTTAATACCGCCAAACTTAAAAATGCTTAAAGTGATTGGGGTGTCTGGCGGGCTCCATCAGTTGAGCCTCCGACTCTTGGTGTTGGCTCAGGTCATGATCTCATGGTTCGTGAGTTCAAGCTCTGCATCTGGCTCTGTGCTGACAGTGTGGAGCCTGCTTGGGATCCTCTTTCTCTCCCTGTCTCACTCTCTCTGCCCTCCCCCATGCCCTCTCTCTCTCAAAATATACAACTACGTAGACTTAAAAATTGTTTAAGATGACAAGTAGTGAATTATGTACATTTTGTCAAATAAAAAATGTTTAAAACTTGTAAGGATTCTAAGAACAAAACCGTCCTCCCTTGCAAATCCAGACTCTACCTATTTGCTAGTCCTTCTGCCCTGGCTTCAGTTCCCACTGTGTCTTCTGATCTTTGCTCAAGGTCATCTTTCCAGGGATGCCTTCCGTGACCACCCCAACTTAAAACAGCACCCCACTATCACAATAGTAGTTTCTATCCTCTTTCCTACACCACGGTTCTCCACGGCACTTACTACCACCATCCAGTGTGCTACAGAACAGACATACTTGTTTTCCTTCTCCCTCTCCTCCTCCCCCTTCCCTTCCAGAATATAAGTGCCTGAGGGCAGAGGTTTCGATTTTGTTCACTGCTGTATCCTTGGCACCTAGAAACTGTCCTACAGTTTCAACAAACTGTATATTTGTTGAAAGAATAAATTGTTGGATCACCTGGGTGGCTCAGTGGGTTAAGCACCCTACTCTTGATTTTGGCTCAGGTCATGATCTTATGGTTCCTGAGTTTGAGCCCCATGTGGGGTTCTGTGCTGACAGCACAGAGGTGGCTTGGGATACTTCCTCTCTCTGTCCCTCCCCTGCTCTCTCTCAAAATAAATAAACATAAAAAAAGAATAAATTGTTTAATCAAAGTTAAGTGTACAAATTAAGGGTATTAAAAGAAAAAAAAAAGACTGGACCAACATGTTAACAGTGATTACCTGTGAATACTGGAATAATGTTTTTTTCTCACGTTTTCCCTATTTTCCTTAGTGACTCTAAACTACTCACATAAATCAAAATTATGAATTTTACTTTAATAAGCAAAATTATCATCAATTTTCACTGATACAGAAACATTCAAAATAGTTATAATAAAACCACTATTTTCAGGCAAATCCTAACCTCTTTTTCTGCATTTAGGATTATCTTCCTAGGCTTAGTTACAATAATGAGGAGAAGACGTATTTGCTTTTTTCCCAAATGGTTCTCTAATTGGTAAGAACAGATGATTCAACACTGATCCTCCTGTTCGGAAACATAAACAACTTGTTTCTTTGTGTTTCTGTCATTTGTCTGATTTTCTAGTTTTCTTCTCATCAACCATATACATATCTGGCTAAAGTCTCTCCTGTTGCTGCTGTGAATGGGACCTTTCATTTTCTTTGTGTAGGAGGGCTTATCTTTGAAGATTTAGGGCTTTTCCAAGGGAGTTAACAAGTTTTGGGGAAAAAAATCCCAGCACTTATTATATATAACTTATATATCCCATTACATGCTTCTTGGGATTTGGTCAGTAGGGTGTCAGACCCAAGAGGGCAACTGTTCTTTCCGGCCATGGCACCTCTGAAACATCTTGGTAGAGTAACCCTTCCTGTGCAGGGATGGTCTGTGCTATGGTGTGGCGACCCTCATATCTTGCCATCTCCCACTTCTTTTTTCAAAGCCATCCAGCAAGTTAAAAGCTCACTTAACTTCTCTCACCTGCTCCTCTCAGTTAATCCTTCTGCTCTCCTCTGTAAGCATCTTCCTCATGAAATCATTTTCGTCAAAAAAAAATTCAGTGCTCAACCTCAGGTTTTCAGGTATTGTTTCTTTTCATACAAATTTTCTGGGTCTTGCCAAGCATGTCGCAGCTCTTGTCTCCCTACCGTGCCTCAATGCTTCGTCTCTGCTCTGCCAGCTGGATATTTCTTCAGAAAAGGCACGCTCTGTGTCCACGTCCACTCCCATCTCATCCAGCCTCAGTTACCCAAGTGGTCATTTTCTCAGTCCCTAGTCTCAGGGGAACCGGGAGAGCTGATTCACAGAACCTGAGATACAAGGATCCTTTTGGTACCTTGAAGGTTGAAATCCACAACTTGAGCATCTATATTTTTACGGCAAAATATCAATTTTATGTAAATAGAATATGACTTAGTATATCAGAACTGTGCCTCCTTCTAGGCAACACAACCACGGATGTATGGGAACTTCATATCGGCTCATCAAAATCAACACTGCTTTTGGACATTACTGTGCCATTTGAATTTAAACTTGCAAATGTTTCTGAAAATGTCTCTGTGTCCAAGGCTTGGGAAACACCATGGTGTGACCCTGTCAATGTCTCTAAGTTGAGTGAGGCTTTCCCAGAGGCTTGAGCCTGTCTGTCTAAATTAATTGTGGTACCTGGGTGTGGGGTTGAATTTGGAGGTAACTAAGGATCAATGGGTCGGCACTAAGTGGTACACTCACCACCTGATACTTTAACCAGAGAAACTTCAAGCTCATAGGAACTTTGGCTTGAAGACATGAACTTCCACTGAAATCCTTCAGGGGCTACACATGTGGGATAGTGTAGCTCAAAACCTCCCTCTGATAAAACCCAAAGACAGAGGAATTCACATGCCAAGTTCCATGTTCTGGTGCTTATTACTGAGAAAGGTCTTTGATGTCTTATTTTAGCTGAAAAATATTCTTGCAAATTTTCAATTATATCATATCATATTCGCGTCAAAATTTAAAATGTTTTTCACCCCTCGTAGTTTATTATTAGCATTTATCTATCACGCCCTCTGACCCAAATCTTTATTCTATGGTTTCAGGTACTTTCTAGAACACTATGTATTTCATCACAATGAAAAGCCATTTGCCATGGCTTAAAGTAATGATGTTGATGACACTTAAGGAGGTTTCTGTGACCAAGTCTTTGCTTAACTTTTCAACTCTAGCTCCAGACATTCTCTACCTTAGTAACCCCAAAGTCCTTCTTTGCTTGGGCTGCCCTTTACTTGGAAAGTCTTTCTCCCCGTCTTCTGCTAGCCACTGTGTATCCTGATGATGGTAATTACCATCCATCATAATTACCTGTTGATCTGTTATTTTAGCCACAAGACTCAATCTCCCCAAGAGGACTCTCTTTTTTCACATAATGATCCACTGACACCCATTATAGATCTTGACACACAGGTACTCTGTAAATCTCAGTTGTATTGAGCTGACTTGGGCTCTTATATAGGATGAATTATTACTTTCCCCATAAAAACAGACAGAGCAGAACACCCAGAAAATAACTAAGGAGAAGGGTGTTTCAAATAAACTCCAGTATGTTTGCAATTATTCCCAGAAGCTCTTGCTTACTCAGAGACAAAGGAAACCCTTGGCTTGGAATATTCCAAATAAACAATCAAAACTCTTAGAAAATAGGCACATGGCTCCAAATCATAGACAAATATGCAAATTAGATACCAGCTCATAGCATTTATGCGCTTTCCCTCCCAGTGGACATTTCAGGATGGTGGTGAGGGGCTCAAGCAGGAGCGATCACCCTGGGGGACTCAGAACCAATATTCCATCTAGCTGTATGATGCAAGCAGCAGACTTTGTATCTCCACCCTCTGGCAAAGGGAGTAACGAGAAAATAAACGATTAAGAAAGATGTTCGGAGGCAGGGCAGGAAGAGTTAGTTGGGATCTGAATTGATAAGTTAACTTTTTTAAAAAAGGAAAGTAAAATTTCACTCTATACACGTATATACTGAGAGCTGAACATGCAAAATAATCTTTCTGAAAAGGAATCAAGAGCGCTGCTAGGATATATATGGCTCTGAAACTTTATTTTCTAGGGATCTAGTTCCCAGACAGTGAAAACAATTAAGAACAGAATTTGTTTTGTTTTAATCTTATTGTACTATTTAAAAAACTTAAAAGTACAAGAAAAATGAGAACAGAGTTAGTAACCAAATATTCTTTTTATTATAAGAGAGATAATTTAAAAATGTTATGATGTTCCTGGGGAAGTTGTGTAAGACAGGGTTCATTATCTCAGTGCTCAATCTGTTTACCTCTTCTATCATTCCTGCAGGTTTTTATAATTTTGTGATGGCTCTTTATCTCAAAAACCATCTCATAAAACATCAATCGTTTGATTACTAGTAATACAATCTGTGAAACAATGTGACCTATATTTCAGATTGTAGAAAATTATTTTCAAAAAATTTTAAATTCACTCTCCAGCTTTATTGAGACATAATTGACATGTGACATTATGTAAGTTTAAGGTGTATGATGTGTTGATTTGATACATTTATAAATTGCAAAATGGGTACCATTAGCATTAGCTAACACCTCCATCCTGTCACACAGTTAGCATCTCTTTTAGGAAATTATTTTTAAGAAACTCAAAAATTCAAAAAGCACTTTGCTATAAGAAAGACACAGAAAGGTTGTTAAATGGCTTAGGTTGAAAAATTACTGACTTTCATGGCAAAATTTTCTAGTTGTTCCCCAGTATATCCCCTCTCCCCTTCTTAGATGCAAACACTTGACTCTTGGCTGGACACTTTGTCCTCTAGCTCAGACTATATTCCTCTGGCTCTCTTGTTGCAGCTAGGTGTGGCCGTGTTACTAGTTCTTAGCCTGTGAGATCTAAGTCAAAATGTGGTGGGTGCTGTTTAGGAAAGAGCATCAAAGATAAAAGGTTAATCTTTCTTCTTCTTCCCTTTCTTGTTGGCTGGAATGTTGGTAAAGTGGCTAGAGCTGAAGCAGCCACTTTGGACTTGAGGAAGTACACTAAGGTTGGCCAGTGCAGCAAATACAAGAAAGCTGGTTCTTGATGATGGTGCAGCTGCCATACCAGCCTTGGACTGCCTGCCACCACTAAACTTCTTTTACATGAGAAAGAAATAAGTTGCTATCATTTAATTCACCCTTTTTAATATCAAAAAAAATATGCCATAACCATTGAGGAGGGCACTTGTTGGGATGAGCACCGGTGTTGTATGTAAGTCAATCTGACAATAAACTATATTTAAAAAAAGCCATAAGATAACTTGGTATGGATGATACACGCTAGGAAGCTCAAGTGACAACATGGAACAAAATAGCTTTTGACCACTCACTGATGATCTCTTTATCTTAAGATAAACAACCGTGTTCAGTTATGAGCTTTACTGAAGCAGATCATACAGTGACATTTGTGATTTCCTTTACGAGCATTTCTGATGGAATCCCAGGCCTGTTATCCAGAAACAAGCTGTGCTGGTCTCATGAGTGAGAATGCTGAGCTTGGGGGTGTGCTGATCTGCCCTCTGCCCATCTCACTGACTCCTTCCCACCCTCTCCACTCCAGCATTCCTGCCTCAGAGCATGGGCACCTTCTTTTCCTTCAGTCCTGAAATGCTGTTCTTTACGCATGTATCATTTTGAGTTTCAGCTTAATCATTCCTTCTTCAAAAAGACCATTTTGGAGCAGCCATTAGAGTCCTGCCCTTTAGCATATTATCCTGTTTTCTTTCTATCACTTTGTGAAATCACCTTTAGTCACGCATTAACTGACTTAGTGATTGTTTCTCCCTCCCATTCCCTGGTCCCTTCAATCTGCATGCTAATAGGGATCTGGCCTAATTAACTGATTACCTAGCCACAGTGCTTAGCACCCATTAAACACTCAACACACATTTATGGAATGAACGAATACAAGAAATGAATTGATTCCAGAGAACAGCCAGAGCTCTGCCACACTAACAGCAGGCTTTGTTCAGTTTCCTGTGGTTTGCTCACTGCCATGGCACTTTGGGTGTACCATATCATCTCTTACATTTATGATATCAGCACCCCATCATTAGCAATGAGATTCTTTTTATCTTTTTAATGTTGATTTATTTTTGAGAGAGAGAGAGCGTGAGTGGGGGAGGGGCAGAGAGAGGGTGACACAGAATCCGAAGTAGGCTCCGGGCTCTGAGCCGTCAGCACAGAGCCCGACGTGGGGCCTGAACCCACGAACCATGAGATCATGACCTGAGTTGAAGTCGGACACTTAACCGACTGAGTCACCCAGGCACCCCTCATTAGCAATGAGATTCTTAAGGGAAAGAACCAACTCCATTCATCTCTGCATCCTCCACTGCCTAATATGAAGCCTGGCATACATTAGTCACCCTATATACATTTGCCCTGCATTGTCGGAAAACATGCTGTACCTACAGAAAGCAATGCCAGTTCTCGTAAGGACCCTAAGGAGAGCTCTGATTTCAAAATGTCCTGATTTGCCATTAGAGTTGTCATATCCATAGCTCTCTTTGCTTCTTCGTGTTTCTACGTAGGCTTCTCTCTACAAAATGGGCTTGGAAGTGGCTATGCAACCAGCTGCCTTAAGGACTGTGAAAGTCTGGCCTGTCTCATTTACCGTCAGGGGCATGAGGGCTGTTGACCAACGGCATGTTTTCCTGGACGGGCTTCCAACTGTTGGCTCACTGACGAACATCTGAGAGAATTCGGCGTAGTTGTTCCCTCTAGTCTCCTTGGCTAAGCACAGTAACCTTGGATGAAGCTTCATCGTATGGTAACACTGCCCCACCCCATCGGCAAGGGCTGGTCTTGTGACCAATAAATCATTACATGCTATCTAGGTAATTAAAAGCTGATAGATGAATAAGGACTATTTCAACCAGGAAATTCCTCATATGTAAAGTAATTTATCGTGTCGGTAAAGTGGGCAACGGCACAATTTAGGAAAATCATAACACTAATGTTGTTTATTAATACCGTTCCTACAGGGGTGACACCAAAGAGTTCAACAAAGATTTTTATTGTTTTTCGGAGAGACTTTACCAACCTCAATCAAGAGATCTGAAATTCTGTAAAACACATGCTTGTTCCTTAACTTCAATTTCCTTCGGTAGTTTTATAGATCCCTTAGGCCAGGGAAAGCAGAACCAGACGGCGCTTGGGAGGACTTTACAGTGCGTGTCTGCAAAGCCACGATGAATTTAAAAGTTTTGCCGATACTAAGCTTCTGGTATTAATTGTGATATGAAACGATCCTCGATGTAGCTTCCTTTTAAGTTTTTAATCTGGTGTACTAACCATAGTGACTAAAATATTTTCTTCTGGAAATAAAAAAAAAAACCCCAAAACTCAGTAACATCATCTAGACAAGTCGGAAAAGCAGGCTAGCATGTGTTTATATAACATAGCACTTCTCCCCAGGGTCTACCTTGCCCCATAAATTGTTGTACTGGTGTGAAAAAATACAAGTCAGGTCTGAAAAAAAAGTTCTTCTCTTAAATCACAACCATATTTGTGAAGAGGAAGACAGCGACATATTTAAAGTCACAGCCAAGCCTGTCGCACTATTTTCTTTTTCTTTTTCCTTTCCTCAATAATTTCTCGTCGTCGGATGTTCTACCTTTGCATCATCCACTGCCCCCACCCCGATATCAGCATTCGGTCGTAATAGTTAATATTTCAATATCTGTGGTACTGGAATACTTGTTAATCATTATCGTCGAATCTTTATTCTGGACAGAGATGTAAAATTACTGTAATGGAAACAAAGTGCAGAACTATAGGAAGGAATGTTCCCAAATGGGAACACCCTGCCACCAACTGAGAGCCACCCAATCTGGCTGTAGCTGGAGTAACTGAAGACTGCATTAAACTCTGAGATATTTGGGGAACAGATTTTTGGAACTTCATGCATGTAGAATGTGCTGAAGTAAGGGGGAAAGAAGTGATCCGATGGTGTGAAAAGAACCCTCGATCTGTGATAAATGAGTGTAGCTCTTGAGTACAGCTGAAGATAGAAATAATATATACAGACAACACATTCCTTACTTTACTGACCAGATGGAAGTCTTTTGACTGGTGGCACTGATAGGAAAAGGCATCTAACATCTTTAAAGTTGATGAGGCTGGCAGGAAAGGCCTTAGTGGAGATGGGAGAAGAAACGTAAGAAGAAACAGAGAACGGTGTGTAAGGAGGTTAAGGGTACAGACTGTGTCTGAGTTCCAATCTCAGCTCACTCAAAGCTCTGTGACCTTGAGAACATTATGTAACCACCATGTATCTGTGAAATGTATAACACAACTTACCTCACCGGGTTGTGTTAAATGTTCATAGTGTTAAATGAGTGAAGGCATGGAAAGTGCTAGAACGGTGACTGGCCTTCAGTAAATGAGGACCTATTACCATCAGAGTGGCAACCGTACATTCTCTAATGATAATGGGATGATTGGGTTTTCAATTTTTTGTGTATTTTTAAAAAATGAGAATGGTATTATTTATACTGGTATCACTGTTAAGAAGAGCCCAGAGTCTAGGTTATGAAATGAGATGGAATTTCTATAAATGTATTTAGGAAGTTAGGTAGGTGTTGAAAAGGGATAGTTAAAAATTTGGGGACTTTTTAAGAGAGATGGGCCAACTGAGGGAATTTTGTAATTGGCCAACTTAGGGAAACTGATGAGGGCCCCAGGTATCCCAGGAAATAGATAAATCAGAGAAATCAATGGAGTGCAGGCAACATAGTTCCAGGAAGGAAAGAAAAAAAAAAAAGACTTTCCCACTTGGGAGTAAGGAAGATCAAGGGCCCCAAAGAGAAGGTATTTCGATCCTTAGGATGTTAGCGGAAACCAGAATTTGAAAAGAAAACCTGGGGTAACTTCTCTAGGTCACTTGCTATTGTTTTGCTTACCACAAAGGTTTATTGTCTGGGTTTAAATAAAACAAGGAATGCTTGGAATCAAACACAAGTGCCTGGAGAATATGGTGTGTGCACAGTAAATGTTGGTTCCCTTCCATTCTTAGTGTTGCAAGGATTTTCTTTCAACATGTTGAAAGATACAACTCTGTCTTCAGATGGGGCTGCAATGATGAACTAAGAATGTAGACTGGAAAGGACTATAAAATCCTGATCTATGTGTGAAGATGCATCAAGCTGAATATAGAAGCATGAGACCTGTACCTGTAAGTTGCCTAATTTGTGTACAATTTGCACCCTGAGATCCTGTTAACTAGAGCAAAGTAGTCTGTGCCCTTGCAACATTTAAGATGTTCCTCTGGAGAGAACTGAGTGAAGACAAGCACACAGAGAATCTGAATCTTAGGAGTTGGAAGGCAGCCTTGGATGTGCAGATGATTGATTCTGCCTAAGAATCACTGGTGGCCCACTGGCACAGAAAGGGTTTCCTCAATGAGCCCAGCATCCTATTCTGTCACTAGACGTCACTACATATTGGCTCTTTAGATGTTCTATTTGTGCTGAAATCTGCCTCTGTAACTTCTGTGCATCTCTGCTTTCTCATCTGTAGAGTGGTTACAACCAGTCTGCAGTGAGGATCCGGGGAACAGAGGACAAGCACTCCTAACGAAATTCACAGACAACACTATGGGGTCTGCCTTGGCTTCTTTCACTCTCACTCCTGCCATCTGGTCTGTTGGCAAACCCAATTGGCTCTACCTTTAATGGAGATTTGGAATCTGACCACTTGCACCACTGCTGTCCTCCTGACCCATGCCACTGTGATCTCCCGCCTGGGTTACTGTGATAACCTCTGCAAAGGTTTACAACACAGCAGCCATGGTCCTGCCATGAAAACCTAAGTCAGATCCAGTCACTTTGGCTCTTGATTTGGCCATAAGTAAAAGCCATAAGGCTGTATGGGAAACACGACTAAAATCTTGGCTCTTGGCCCTCCTTACCTGCTATAATTTTCTCTATAATACTTGTACTTGTCTATATGTTTCTCTTAATTATTTGTCTGTCTTCTTCCACTAGAAAGGTGAGCTGAGAAGTACATGAGTTTTTGTCTGTTTTATTTCCTAATGAATCCAGTGTCTAGAACAGTGGCTGAATGATTGAAGGATCTCAGCAAATAGTTGGTGTATTGACTGAGTGAATGCATATAAAGTATTTAGAGAAGTTCCCTGGATACAGTGTTCAATACACTAAGTATTTAATATACACTAGGTATTATGTTTCCTAGATCTTGGTTGCCTTTTTGAATAACTGCTCTGTCTTGCTGACGCCACACAGTGTATCACCATCCCTAAAATATCACCTGGACCAGGATGGGCCAGTAGGGCTACTATTTTCAGTTCTATGAATTCTGGACTATCCTGTGGGCCCTTATTATGCTTTTAGGCAACCAAACATGCATACATATTTAATTAATTGTTTTGTTCTGGGAGAAACTGCTGCCACATCAATATAGGAAAGAACTGGGGTCCTTGGGTGGAGTCTTGGAATTAGATACTGAGACTCGGTAGGGGTTGTGACAGAAAGTTACTACACACCACACCACGAATCCTGTGGAGGAGCCTTAAACCCTGGGAGCTACCCCGGGCCCCGTGTTTCATTATGTGGATCACATAAAACATGTCAAGTTGAGGAATGCTAATATTTATACTTATCCTGATGTTATTTATAGTAATATATTATTATATGTAACACCCAATAATATATATGTAGTATATAATACCATTTTGCTATGAAAGTTAACAGATGAATAAATCTTATTCAAGATGGCTGGCCAATTATATATATATACACACACACATATGTGTGTGTGTGTGTGTGTGTGTGTGTGTGTGTGTGCGTGTATAATTGGCCAGCCATCTTGAAAAAGATTTATTTATTCATCTGTTAACTTTCATAGCAAAATGGTATTTTATATATACATGTATATATGGTATACATATATATATGGTATTATATATATGGTGTGTGTATATATATGTATATATGTGGTATAATACATACAGGTATAAATATTGGTACATAAATAAATTTTTCATATATTTTCATGTTTGTATATATGTATGCTATGTATCTGGCTACACTCTTGACTGAAATATAGAATTTTAAGCTTAGAAAAATGTAAACCTAAGGGTAGTTGCTTCTTTCTGAAATTAAACTGGATTATAGTAGAACTAGTGACTCTCTACACATAATAAAAATGTTCAAAAACTGGGGCACTTGGGTGGCTCAGTTGGTTAATTGTCTGACTGCTGATTCCCGCTCAAGTCATGATCTCATGGTTCATGAGTTCTAGCCCTGCATCAGGCTCTATGTTGGCAGCATGGAGCCTGCTTGGGATTCTCTCTCTCCCTCTCTCTCTGCCTCTCCCTTGCTTATGCTCGCTCTCTCAAAATAAATAAACAAACTTAAAAAAAAGTCCAAGAAATTGAGTATTGCTACAAATATTCTTGGGATCTAACCCTAGTGCCCAGGAAACAGTAAATGTAAATTCTCTATCCCTGAGAATGTGAGTGGCATTCTTGTTAAACTCTTTTTTGGCAGTTGCCATGAGGCTCATTTGCACACGTGCATACACACACACACACACACACACACACACATACAGCAAAAGACTTTGTAAGCACTAACTACTATATAAATTTAAAGTATTCTTTTCTTTGAATAAATTCAACAGTCTTACAGTCAAGTCTACAGCTAAATTAATCCGTTTTTCATATTTTCAATGGAGCCCCAGGTATTTAAACACTGTATTCAAAGAATCGGTAGTAATAACAAGAAAAAGAATCCCTATTAGCACTTCCCCCTGTATGTGAAGTGAAGAGAAACGTGATGGAGTACTGACATTCACTTCACTTTGAATTAAACACAGCATCACCGCAAATCTCAAGAGATGATATTAAGTTCTCTGTGTGGGTAATACCAGGAATTCTACAGGCAAGGGTAGAATTATATTTGGTTGGCAAAAAGCCAATCAAACTTCACACTTCTTTTAGAAGTAGGTGGTCAAAGACTCTGTTCTTGTCATCAAAGCTGTTGGCTACAGTGGCTTAAACTATCTGAATCTCAACATCTTCTGTGACATTCATTTTGAAGATAAAACATTAAGAAGTGAGGTAAAATGAGGTCTAATGAAAATGATATTGAATTGGAATTTTAACCTCAGGGAAAAGCAGGTCCGGTCAGAGAACATCAAATAAAAACAAAGGACTGATTTTCCAAATGGTATCTTCAGACACACATAGTCTCTGATTTTACTTCTTCAGGAAAAAAGGACTCTAAGCAAGGTAAGCAGATGCATTCACAGCTTTCTGTTTTCCTCACAATACATGCTGTAAATTTTCCAGAGTTCATAGTACATGTTTCCAAAGAAGCCTTCACCTCTGGTGGAAGGAAGTACATGCTCCTTGATACGTCTGGTTTTGCTGTAATAGTATATAATACCTCTCTCTAATAAATTGAACCACAAAAATTTTTTTCAAACGTGTCTGCATTCTGCTAATTTATAAAAAGCAGGATGCTGTCAGATAAAATTTCATGAAAATGATCTATAAACCAGACTGTCAAAAGTGAAAGGTACTCAGGCAGTACTTAGGGGCAACAAATCCATGGAAACCACTGGAAATCTTTCCTGTGGCTGCAGGACAACAATGTACTGTAACGGAGCTCACATTTCCTTGATTTGCAAGTTACTGTGAGGTCACAGGAAATCCTGAAATGTTTTCCACATTTTCTTTTATACATTTTATGTCAAATTTCCTGCAATTGAAATCATAAACCCTCCTACTGCTGGAATCTCTTCTGAAGGAAAGGAGATCTTGTGACACTCCCCCATGAACACCTAATAACTCAATTCCTACCAGTGTAACCAGAACCTAAAAGACAGAATTGAAAATGGACTGTGATAAGGCTGAAACGTCAGATGCCCTAACTCGTTCAAAATGAAAACGAAACCAATCTCATTAAGATGACTCTACAAGTGCATTTAATCTAGTGACAGTACACTTTTCCCTAGAATGAGAGATAACAGAAGAAATGACAGACTGTCCCAAAGACATCAGCTAACCATTTCTCCAAATCTCTGATTCAAAATGTATTTGTGGATTTATAGTCTAATTTTAAAATAGCATCTTCTAGATGGAGATTCTTAACATGAATAAAGCTTCTGACCACATTTTAGTGTTCCAGCTAGGCTTTTGAAAGGGTAAGTCAGATTTAAGTAGAATGTCCAAGTTTAAAATGTTCTCTCAAGATTTATCACTTGCAACTGTGGAAATTAAAAATAGCTTTTAAATGGCCAAATACTATTTTAATACAAATCCATGCCAAACAAGGTTCGTTAATGAACACCAATTTTTAAGATTAGTTGGATCGGGAGTTATCAGGACACATTACCTCTCCTGACATATCAGGGGCCATCGGAACAGCAGGCCACAGAGATGAGTAGATTCCAAAAAACACCACCCAGAGTACGATGCTGCCCCAAATCGCAATATGGCTGAACTGTGAAGGAAGAGAATCTGAGTCACGAGACTTTTAGGTAGGCCAGCTCCACAAACACTAATGAAGCTTTCACAAATTCCCTTATTAATTTTTTACTACATCCATCAAATAGTATCTATAGGAACTTCTAAATAATGATGTGGGCGTGTTTAACTAGATCCTTCATCAGGGCTAATGCTAATGTCTTCCAACCATGGCTAGGATGTTTGTGCTACTGGCATTTAGAAGTGTTCCGTCTCTGTCTCCTTTGGGGGCTTTCTCCTCCAAATCTCCTCTTTTTCATCTGCTGCCATGTTTAACCTCCTTTGTTTTCACTTTGCATGCTGTCTCTGGGAGAAGTTAGACACGTGGGAGAATGCTACCTGTATGTTGATGACGGTCAGCTCCACGTTTCTTGTGCCCATCTTTCTCCTGAACATCAAACTTTCATTTCTTTTTGCTTCTTGGGTCTCTCTACCTGGATACCGCAAAACTAATGTTCTAAACTGGAACATGTTTTTACCCAAACTGGGTATTTACAAATATCTGAGGACAAATTTTTGCTAATATTGCTGGTCTTCATAATCATTTTCCAGCGGGTTTTCCGCCAAATGCATCTTGCGACACATTCTACTAAGAAAAGGCTCTTAGTCAAATAAGTTTGGAAGCCTCTCTCCTTCCTGGGATATTCACAATACACAATAATATATTAAAGGCTCTGATACTCTTGTGGTCAGTAAACCTACTTCAGTTTTCTTTATTCACTGTTTCCAAATCAGACAAACTAGAATCCCCAGTTCTCCTCCTTCCACCCAAGACCCCTCACGATGAACAAACTGTGGGACCAGGGAACAGGGATACGTAAAGTTAGTATAAAGAACAACAATGTTCACAGTTAACACCTAAGTAAACGGGAAATGCCTTGGTTGTGGATAGAGACACTCTTACCCATGTCCAATATGAGGTCTCCAATCCAGCTTTCAAACACACGGTTATCACCACAAACTAAGACAGAAGGGAAAATGTTATTTTATTTCATAAATGTGACAGTTCCAATGATTGAAGTGAGGTTTATAAAGACTAAATATTACACTGTGAATTAGACTATGGGACTGGTAGATGATTCACAGCTTGCCTTGTATGTCCACCAAGCAAAGAAACAGGTGGACTATCTGCACATGGTGGCCGTGGCCACTCAGAACCGCCCATTAGCAGCATCACACTCCTGCCACCATCCCGGCTCTCCTCACCTGCACAGCCTCACGGTCCATCCACGAGGTTTGTGCCTGCCGTTTCCTGTACAATTCGTGAACAATGAATGCAAACCTGCGGTAACTTGGATTCAAGTGTGCTTTAATTTGATTTTAGGGGCGCCTGGGTGGCTCGGTTGAGCTTCCGACTTTGGCTCAGGTCATGATCTCACGGTCTGTGAGTTCGAGCCCCACGTCGGACTCTGTGCTGACCGCTTGCTCAGAGCCTGGAGCCTGCTTCAGATTCTGTGTCTCCCTCTCTCTGACCCTCCCCTGTTCATGCTCTGTCCCTCTCTGTCTCAAAAATAAACATTAAAAAATTTTTTTTATTTTATATCATCTGTAATGGGGTGCCTAAGGTGGCTCAGTCGGTTAAGCGACTGACTCTTGATCTTGGCTCAGGTCATGATCTCACGGTTCGTGAGTTCGAGCCCCACATTGGGCTCTGGGCTGACAGTGCTGAGCCTGCTTGGGATTCTCTCTCTTACTCTCTCACTGTCCTTCCCGTGCTCTCTCCCATGCTCTCTCTCTCTCAAAATAAGTAAAATAAAGTTAAAAACTTTTTAAAAACATTAAAGAAATATCATCTATGAGACTTAAAGCCTCTACCTTCCGAACTTTAGAGATAAATTCTAAAAGTAATATAACTGGCTGTTTAGAAATTTAAACACTTACTCTGTAACTCTACTTACTTAAAAACCCTACCGATTAGGATATAAAAGCCTGTTATGCCCTCCGTGATGCACATACCCGTTATTGACTCTGCTACTAACTCTGCAGTAAGGGAACATGCTGTAATGAACTGTCCTGTGTTTTTGATAGGGTGGCTCAAAGGTTAACTGGACATGCCCTGGAGTCACACTACTTGTGCTCAATGCGCCACCATTGATTAGGCACTTTGGTCAAGGCACGAGGCAAGTTACTTGACATGTGTGTTTCCGCTCCTTCACCTGTAAACTGGGACTGATGTAGGTCACCTCCCTCACAGGGGTGTGGGTATAAAACACTAAAAACAGTGCTTGGCACTGAACTGTTACCTGCTATTATCTTTTTATAATTAAAAATGAAGTTCTAAGGGGCGCCCGGGTGGCTCAGTTGGTTGAGCGTCTGACTTCATTCAGCTCAGGTCATGATCTCACGGTTCGTGGGTTCGAGCCCCACGTCGGGCTCTGTGCTGACAGCTCAGAGCCTGGAGCCTGCCTCGGATTCTGTCTCTGTCTCTGTCTCTGCCCCTCCCCTGCTCACACTCTATCTCCCTCTGTCTCTCAAAAATGAAAACATTAAAAAAATTTAAAAAGTATAAAAAAAAAAGTTTTAAAGCCTGTCAGTAGTCAAAGGGATTCTGGGCACTGAAGGCGGTAGCAGTGTGACACCAGCCTCACACAGGTGGTCAGGGCACGCTTGCTAGCTCTGCGTTTCAGGCACTTTCAGGGTTTGCAAATGACATTAGGGGCTTCCCCGTGGGGTCATAAAGCCAGGTTCAAGTGAAGCGTTTGGGCCTTCTCAGCAAGATATCTAATGGCAATTTAGGATTAATATCTGTAGAAATAAAACTCTTAAAATGTAAGTGCTCATTAACAAACCCTATAAAAGTTCAAAACTAAGAGGCATAGGTTGACATACAGAAAAACGCCTTCCTGAGACCTGAGTGCCTGAATGTGTCCCTGAAACACATCCATGATACATCCTCCGATTAATTTCTAAACGTACTCTATCAAGTAGTTACTTATTTGTTTTGGCACCCACGCTGCGTGAGACCAAGTCACCAGCGCCCCTGACCCGACACACTTTCTCTCTCTGTCACTACTTCAGTTGGTTGATGTCAATGGAAAGAAGACCTCTGGAAAAAACTTAATCCCTCTTTTACTTACTGGCCTTAACATCCTATCACTCAGTAACTTAAACACTTGATATTTAAGCATCATAATATAGTTTTTCTACCAACTGAACCGGCCACACTGACAGCCACTCAGTATTTGGAGCAGCACACTGCCTTCATCAGGGGGTC
Organism: Herpailurus yagouaroundi; assembly: GCF_014898765.1. NCBI lineage: Eukaryota > Metazoa > Chordata > Mammalia > Carnivora > Felidae > Herpailurus > Herpailurus yagouaroundi. The sequence goes on along the minus strand of NW_024412376.1, from coordinate 132,932,092 downwards.
ATGGACAGGGACACAGGATTAGAGAGGAGGGAATGCTGGTCTGAGAATTCAGAGTTGAAGGTGAGTAGAAAACTTACCAGACACCAACCACGTGACCTCGGGCATTAGCAGTCAAGTACTAGTTTTGACTTTTAAGGTTAAAGTGGTTTTAAAACATTTTTTGGACCTTTATGGCAGGAACGGGATTGCACGCATGTCTGCGTCCTCCGTAAGTGTTTGGATAGTGACTTAACACAGTGGGCTCCATGCCTTGTGTGGATGAAATGTCCCCAAAGAGTGATTCCTCTCCCATATCAGTCATCATGAGACTCTAGAATAATTACTGGTTAAATACCCAAGAACAGTATGATAATATTTGCCATAAATTCAGGAAAGCCAAAAAAAAAAAAAAAATTAAGGGCAGTAAAATAAAAATGAGGAAAAAGAGACAAGGAAGAGAAAAAGGGCAAATGGGGGGCACTAAGAGTAAAGAGGGAATACTGAAAACAATAGCAACCAAAGTCTTGTAAAGTCAGTGAGCCTAAATGACATATTAAGAACCTAATATAAAAAAACCTCTTAATAGTCAAAACATCTATTTTCATTTTTATTTAGATTATTATTTTTTAATTGATTTATTCTTGAAAGAGAGAGAGAAGGAAAGAGCACACAAAAGTGGGAGAGGGGCAGAGAGACAGGGAGAGAGACAGTCCAAGCAGGCTCCACACTGTCAGTGCAGAGCCCTTCACACGGCTCAATCCCATGAACCGCGACATCATGACCTGAGCCAAAATCAAGAGCCAGAGGCTTAACCAACTGAGCTACCCGGGTGCCCCTCATCTTATTTCTTTTTTAAGGGGAAGTGTAAACAACTCTAAATCCAGCAGTGCACACAGTTAAAAGGATTTGATCTGATATACAAACTAGGCAAATGTTCTGCACTCACCGTGTAAACAAAGTTTCCCAACAGCAGATAATCAGAGGTTTTCCCATTTCCAAATACCGTACCTGTATGACAGGAAGAGAGTCTTGTTAGAAGTGAAAATAAATGAGGTCCTTTCAGAATCCTTTCAAATATAAATCAATTTACATGTGTTAAACAAAAGAAGGGGAACCAAGTGGCACACAATAGAGCCAGCAACTAGCGAATTAAAAAAAATTGTAAGAAGTCCCACAAAGTCGCTATGAATGTGGGTCACAAAGTGAAAACAATTTTTCCAAAAGCCAACAAGAAGGAGGAAAACCGACTTGTTAACCAATTCTTAGGATCCATGAGATGGGGAAAAAAAAATTGAACTAAGTATTAAGCAAAGCCTAATGTTATGGACATTGAGACAGGAAAGCATCCTGAACCCTTAATAAAGAACTCTGTTAACAATATAGATGAAGGTTTTAGGGAGGCTTCGTACTTTCTCTTCATAAAGTTGTTGGCATTGGTCCAAAAGGGATTCATAAATGCAACTCACAGAAGACTGAGGGCACCAATACGATTCCAGGCATATAGCTCTTGGAAGGTCTGGCTGAATTTAGGGGCATATTTTAAAGTATTTTGTTATTCCAGAAATGACTAACGTGGCTTTAGATGAAGGGAGTGGTAGCTAACAAAGAAAATGATTACTGTTAAAAAAATTAAAAAAATAAAAATAAATGAATAATCATATCATTGGCACCACGGAAAAATGTAAAACTCATGGCATAGGCAATACGATATCCTATTTATACAAATAGGCAACAATATTTATTCAGTCTCACATGCAAGGACAAAATATGTTAACGTATGGGATGAACAGGCAGAGTGGCACCGGTATGAAAAGAAGGAATAATCAGGTGAGTTTGGGTGACACAGACTGGGGCTTGGTTCTGTGACTAATTGTATCACGTTAGTGTATAATCAATCTCCAGCCAACTCAGTTTCTTCACTTAAAAGATGAAGTGAAACGAACCACCCTGGAGGAGTTTTGAGATTAAAATGAGGCTTCATAGGTAAGGCACCAAGCACAGTGTCAGTACTGGGAGCATGTGGTAGGGGCTCCATGATATGGCTCTACCCTCTCTAAAGTTTTTGGTTACAAGTAGTCAGGAAGGGCTGCTTAATGGCTTGGCAAGAGAGAGGACTCCTCTTTGTGGGGGTATTCCATGATTAGGGATATAGGAGCTGACGTCCTATGTCTTATGAGTACACTGTGGACAAACTTGTAAGTGTCGGCAATTAACCTGCAAATTTCCATACAACCAATTTAACATACTCATAAATCTACAAAATAACTGAAAGTGTCTTATGATCCCTTCCTGTTTTCCACACATTTACACAGGTCCCTTAACCAAAATATATAAGTTATCAAAAATGATCACATTTGGGTCCAAGTAATAAGCCTTCTGGTCACGACTGGTTCACCATGAAGAAGCCGAAGATTCATTTGAAGATCACATTGAGAAAAAAAATTAAGAGCCTATTGTGGGGTTTGTTGGATTCAGCATTTGGATCATTCAGGCAAATCATTTGTTCTCATACTTTCTCATCTCTAGACTCCTTTGCACTTAAAAATTATTGAGGATCCCCAAAAGCTTTTGTTCGTGTGGTTTATATCTATCGATGTTTACTAAGTTAGAAATTCAGGCAGAATATTTAAAAATACGTATTGATTTATCTAAAAATAATAGTAATAAACACAATACATACAATATAAACAGATTTTTATAAACAATATTCCCAGAAACAGAGCAGGTTAGTGAGAAAATTGGGCACTGTTTCACATTTTTATAATCTAATGTCTTGCTTAATGGAAGGCAGCTGGATTCTCATATTGTTCTGGTTGAAATATATGAGGGAAATTCAACTTCACGGAGAGATGGAGTCATAGAGGAGTGTTTTAAGAATCTTCTCTAACGATATTCTTTGATACTACATCAAAACTCAACAAGTAGTTTCGTGAAGGTTACACGTGGAACCTGAAACTGTATCAGTGAGCTTTCAGTGCTCTAATTACAGTAAGATCGGTGGTTCCACTTGACATTTTGAGTGGATCTTCAACCCAGGCAGGATTCTGCAGCCTCTTGAAAGTAGCTGGTTCAGGTCAGAACTCGCATGGCGCATAGGGCACTCTGCCCGGTTCAAGTCTCACTGGTGCGCAGCACAACGGCTTTCTGCTCCCTTCCCGTTTCGTCACACAGAATATTAATGAGACATGCACCAGGTTTCAGGATTTAACAAAGGCATCGGTTTTACAGCTTCTTCAAGGGCATGCTTAAGTGAAACTGGCTTTTGTTGTTTTTTAATGTGGGTGCCTGGCAGGGAAGAATACCACTGCCCAGTGGTCCGGTGGCACCACTATGTGTGCTAAGGTATCAGCAATTTTACCCGCCTTGCTTTTGTATCAGCCGTGAAGAAAGAAAAATCACGTCTGGATAATACGATAAAAATTTTGAAATTTTGACCTCGGGTAGCCCAAAAAGGTCAGGGGTACTTACAGGTGTCTATAGGCCATACTGTGAGAAGTAAAGAAATGAATATTTCGCTGTACTTTCTATAGCCTTATATTTCTTGTGTACCTCATCCTTTCAAGAGCTACAAAAACAAAAACAAAACCCCAAATCTAAAACCTCTCCTTATTTAAAAATTAAAAATAAGGCAAAAAACCCACAACAAACCCCTCAACATTAGAATGTTACAAGGTAATTTGTGCCAGATGCCATTCATGTCCTAAGAAGAGAAAGCACGCATGCCCTTGACTGGGCTAGGTCTGGGTCTACAGGTGGCACCCTTTTTATCAACTGCCTCTGCTGATGGTAGCTGGCTCGGGCAGTTTCTGGGAAACTGTGAACATGCAAAGGGAGTCCTAGGATCTGTTCGCCAGGAGCTGGAGTTACCCGGGAATTCCTTTCAAACTCTGTCACTGTTCAGGTGTTTTTAGATGCTACTCGACTTGAGATACTTTGGATATCCAATTTCTTTTTTCTAATTTACAATGCTGAAATATCAAGAGACGGCCATGTGTAGTCTTTCATACCTATATTGATTTTGCAATCTGAAAATAAGGTTTACGTAGGGAAGTTGTCTAAGGTCCCACATCGTACCCTACATCTCAATGTCCCACGGCTCCAAAGAGTGGAAGCAATCTAAATGTCCGTCAGCGGAAGAATGGATACGCAGAACATGGGAAATCCATACAACGGAGCATCATTCAGCTGTAAGAGGTGAAGTACCGATTCATGCTGCAACTTGAACCAAGGCCACATATTACGCGATTCCATTCTTCCGAAACATCCAGAACAGGCAAACCCACAGACAGCAGTGAGTGGCTCCCAGGGGCTGGGGGGGAGGAGCGATAGGGAGTAACTGCTAACGGGTATGGGGCTTCTTTAGGGGGTGATGGGAATGTTCTGGCATTAGACAGTGGTGAATTTGGGCAATTCTGTGAATATACTAAAAAACGCTGAATTGTACAATTTAAAAGGTGAATTTTATGGCATGTGAATTATTATCTCAAGAAAAAAAAAATCCATTCTGGTTCTCCTGGCCCATCTGGGTCAAGAGGCTATACTCTAATTGGATTTTCTTACCACTCATTTCCATGGCTTAGAAAATGAGAACTATTCAGTGTACTGGCAGGGAAATTAACAAAGAAATGAGATGAAAAATCTCTGATTCAGACATGAAGCCCTCACCCTCCTTGTAACATTTACCCCATACGTGCCACATGTTCCCATGAAGGGACAGTTCACTAACTAGGTATTGTTTTAAACACTGCAAGTACAACATTGAACCACACGGGGAACCCCTTCTGGAACTCTGATTCTTTTTTAAAATTTTTAAAATTTATTTATCTTTGAGAGGCAGAGAGAGACAGAGAGAGAGAGAAAGTAGGGGAAGGGCAGACAGAGAGGGAGACACAGAATCTGAAGCAGGCTCCAGGCTCTGAGCAAGCGGTCAGCACAGAGCCCTATGCGGGGCTCGAACCCACGAACCATGAGATCATGACCTGAGCCAAAGTGGGACACTTGACTGACTGAGGCACCCAGGCGCTCCTGGAACTCTGATTCTAACTAAGGAGAAAGACAATAAAAAGTGAGCAAATATGTCACACCCTGGTAGTCAAAGACCTCACGAAGAGGACAGAGGATATTGAAGAGGAGCAGAAGCAGAGAAGGCAGTGTTGGCAGCTCTCTGGCAGCCCAGGCCTGAGGCACGGAGGGAGAGAACCCGCTGGAATATCTGGAGGACGAAGTCAGCAGTGCATCCAAGTGGCAGGCTGAGGCCCCGCGGCCAGGAAAGCAGGGAAGACACAGGTGGAGGAGTTAACCCCGGTGAGGGCTGTGCATCTCGTTCTAAACTCGACAGAAGTCTGTGGGTTTGTGAGGAGCGAGGCACGTGGTCCATGTCCCTTTTACCAGGACCACCTTGCCTGTGGAGAACAGGGCGTAGGAGGGCAAGAAGGGACCGGATGCTGGCTCTTCTATTGCCAGTCATTAACTCACAGCCGGCGGGGGGAAGGCCTGCACTTCTAAAGGACGGACAGACCTGGGGTGGGGTAGGTGTCATGTTTTCAATGCCTGTAGTTTGGGGGCAGAGGCCCCCAGCGGCCGGCTGCCTTCCTTGGGATCTCCAGCATGGTCTGCTCTGGGGGACACGGCAGTACCAGCTCGAGAGTCACAGGGATTGCTTTCTAAAGTGGCTACTTTATCATTTTTATGTGCAGAGGCGATTCACCATCATCCTCTCTCTCAGGACTGACGGAATAAAGTCACTCCCTCAAAACAAGCAGAGGAAAAGCTTACACTCCAAGATGACCATAAAAACATATTAAAAATCTCATTCAAGATGTCGGCTCACGTCGACTTGAAAACACGAGTGTGTCTTATCAGGTTCAGTATAAAGGGCTTGGTACAAGCCTCGCAGGTATAATAAATGGACTACATAAAATATTAGCACTACTGTCTTCAAGCTCTACATCAATGGAGGAAAAAAAGAGCCCTAAAATTTAACTCTCTGCAAGTTTGGAAAACATGAGAAGTGGAGAAGAAAGGCTTTGCATATATTAAATCACTTTGCTCCCAAAGGAATAATAAAAATCTTTAAAGTGTGTACAGTTTTTGGATGCATGTATTTTAAGTTAAGGAACACAGCATAAAATGAAACACTGCTATAATTTTTAACATATATTGACATTGAGTTATTTTTCTAAAAACGTAAAAAGTCATCTCTTAGCATTCATATCCTTTCTACTTACCATACTGAAGGGCTTTTAGTGGAAACCAAAACAGAATAACTGAGTGGAAGAGGCCATTTAAACAATGAACCCAGAAAACCTGAGGGAAAACAAAAATCCATGAGAACCATTTGCGATAAACTAGCTCTGTGAACTCTGACCTTTCTTTTTATCTGTGAGCTAGATTCACAAAACGTGTTTCTGTCGGGCCACCACTGTGAATTAATAGAACTGACAGACACTTTCTGCCTCTTAGACCTTCATGGGTCATTTATTTATTTTTATGTTTCTCAAAATGTTTTTTCAGCTTCACTGAAATTTCTTCTGCTTTCTGAAAGCCAAGTATTAAAAGTTTAAATTTCTTCCTGCAAAGGAAAATAATATTTAAAAGACACGTAGATCCTGAAATTCTTTAGGTGCGACTGTTTTCATAATTCCAGAAGAACAGACTTTTGAAAAGACTGTAATTTGGTGAAATCCCTACTTTCTCTTTCCCATGTGCAGTACAAGTGTAAATGCTTCAATGGTAAGGATGTAATGCATCCTTTCTCTCCCCCCACCTCTCTCTCTACACACACTACATGCTAGAAATAACAGGTACACCATTTGTGTAATTCTTTACCGCACTGCCACTGTTACTGAATTTATAAAAGGCTTCCACAACTTTTAACACCTGTCAACGTCAAAGTTCCTACAAGTGTAACGTCGTTTTAGTTAGTACTTTTCTATATCGATTGTACTTTAAGAACAAGGGAGCATGTAAGGCTGGTACTTTTTCCGTGGCAGGGATGTGCAAGATTAAGTTATAGAAAAACCGTTTACAATTCTTATGGTCCTTTGAAGTGCGGCAGTTTTGTCATTTAAAAGTGCTTCTTGCAAGCAAAACTTATGCTAAATAAAACTGGCATGTATTAATAGTTTTAAGCTGTTCAAACAACAGAAATTAAGTTGCCTGCCTCCCAAAATTTTCCACTGTGATCTCAATCTCCTTTGTTAGCTCACCCAGCCACAGCGGATTGTATGATCCAATTTACGCTCCAATACATTACACATTTGAACTTGTGTTACTCATTAACCTTTGTCTCTTCTCCTCACTATGTCATTACCACAAGTTTTTATTTGACAGAAAGCACAGGTGGGTGCAAGAAAAATTAGTTCTACTTTTCCATTTTCCTGACCGATACTTATTGTCACATGCTAATCCTTTAACCCCTGTCACGACCTCAGAACCTCCGACCCTTTTTACCATAACAAACGTAATCATCATCATTCAGGGCAACAATGCTTCTACACTGGGGACCCACAGCAACTGCTGTGTATACAACTATGCATTTTGTAGCCATTTGTCCCTGAATTTTAAAACACTTAGATGGGATTTAATCAAAGAATTTTCACTGAAATCATGAGACAATCCATAAATACTATTAAAAATGGTTGGCAACTTGTATATAAATATTCAAAGGATAGAGAAGTTGTATAATCTCTTTGTCTTGATCTGATGACTTTTGAAATGCATGGGCTCTGCAGACAATGAAATACTTTGTAAACAACAAAAGAACAACAAAGGATACAAGGAAGGATGCTTCCACACTGAAACTATAAACTACCTTTTCCTTGGCCACAAGACTGTCTAAAGTTGCCATGTGCAGAGGGCACGAAAAGATGTGACTTTCCAGGAATGGCTTTGGATACTCATGGCAGGATCAATTTATGTTTATAAGCAAGAGTACCATGGCCAAGTCTGTGGCTGAGAAGTTAACTCTTGAGAGAGTATCGTGGAGCCTGAGCTACGGTAGACTGGACACCTGTGACTGAGCTTGATACAACTGTTCAGGTTAGTGAGAATTACTGTTAGCATGCCAGTAGCCCTGGAACTTTCCCAGCTCTCAGATCACTTTTCCAGGAAAACAACAGTTCACAGTCCATTGTATCTGCTCTGTGTCTTACTGTCATTTGAAAATACCCACCACAGGTAACGAAAAGAATTTACAGCAAAGTGGTGCCATTTAATAAAAACTGGACATCATAAACAAATTTTTAAAAGTCCAAAAATCGGGGCACCTGGGTGGCTCAGTTGGTTAAGCGTCTGACTTTGGCTCAGGTCATGATCTTGTATTTAGTGAGTTTGAGCCCTGCCTTGGGCTCTGTGTTGACAGCTCAGAGCCTGGAGCCTGGAGCCTGTTTTGGATTCTGTGTCTCCCCCGACCCCCTCTCTCTCTGCCCCTCCCCCACTTGTACTCTGTCTCTCTCTCTCTCTCTCTCAAAAATAAATAAACTTTAAAAAAAATTTAAAAATCCAAAAATAAGACATTCAAAAATTAAAGCATGCATATTGTACATTATAAGCACTAATCATTTTCAGAGACTATTAGAAATACTTTTCAGAAGCAGTGGCCCAGGACACTTCAGCTTTTGTTGTTGCTGTTAATTGACCAAGTTCAGTTATTAAAAACAATGCCAACAAGTTGTATCTGCACACCTGGATACGCATGCACAGCGCATTCATGAAGACCTTGTCTCAGAAGATGAATGACACCCTGGCTATCAAGTTAGCGTTTCCAGTGTGAGCTTAGCGGAAGTGAAATGCCTTTTACTTTATTTTCTTGGTATACTGAGAAAAAATGTCCTTTGAGGGTTTTACAAATTAATAAACATTAAAAATATCCTACGGTAACTGTCCTAAATTCAAAGCATTGAATTTAGGTCACATCTGATTATTAGTAATATGCCAATAACCATGTACTGTACTAGATGGGAAAAGTTCTGTGAAGGTGTATTATATTCATGGCTTTTATCATATTTTCAAAATAGCATCTACCTTGACGGTTACAAAATTAAACATTTTTCTTTCACTTACACTGAACAGAAACCTGAATTATTAACAAACACTGGTGGAAAGACTTTAAAATATAAACCTGAGGGAAAGTAAACTATGCAAAAATAAATGAGATATTTTTGTTGTTGGGATGAATAAAACACCATGACCCCAAAGGATGACAAATAGTCCATGGTGTGTTATGTAGGGTACAAACTCAGAATGTGAGTTTAGATAAACGTTAGATATTTTATCTTGTATTTAAAATTTCATGGGTTGGAAATACTGAGTATTATGACTGAGTTATTGGCCAGAGATTGTAATGCCCAATACAATCTAATATTCTTATGAGGTTGAAGTTATTTCACAAAACAGAGAATTGATAAAGAATGATACATCATCCACGCCGCCACCACTTTACACATGTAAAGACAGACCTTATCGGTCCTGGATGACTGACCCCTGGGAGGAGTGAGCCTTTCCCTACAACGCTGCAAAGACAGAAAGCCAGAGGGCCAAAAGGACACTCTTGTCTGTCTTTCAGACCCAATTTACTGCTGCCTGGCAAACCCCAGTGAACTGTGGTTACAAGTTAATTTTATAAGAAAACAAACATATAAAAACCCTTCTCAGTCCATATCAGAACCTGAGGCAAATATGACTTGCCGTGGTCAGAACCCTGTAGTTGTTTCCTTAGCTTTGGAAGAACAGATGCCCCATGTAATTAAAACAGGAGAGCAAGTCCCACTGCCCACCCCAAACATGCACCGGGACATCCTGTCCTACCTTGGTGTTGAAGTCCAGTGCGTTCTGAGACGTTTTGTATAATTCAGGATACTTTAACATATTCTCTTTTCTGCATGATCTCTCAAATATTCCGAGCGTTAAGGGAGGCATTGCTGTAAACATCTAAAGGACACAAAGTGGTTATTACTCCAAGCAATCTAACGCAGGGTGAACCTTTATCTCAAAGTATTTAATGAAACAAAAATAATCAAATGTCCTCAACTTACCACATTGTAAAGACCTATACACCATCTCTCAAACAGGATCTGTCCAGAGAAGCCATTAACAAAGGCAAACCAGATCTAGGAAGAAAACAATCCCAAATCCCTTAAATCAGAACACAGAAAATATAAATGCATTGCTTAGAACCTGAAAACTCAACCACTGTATAATGGCTGTTATTAACATATTATTTTCACAACTTTCTTAAAAATGGCATTTATTTTTAATTTGAAGAGATGCTTTCAGAAGACATTTGTTATTTAAGTCAGAATTGGCTTTAGGTGTTGGGTCAAAAAAGAATCCTATTAATAGGCAATCATACATTAAAAAAATTAAATATAACTTTATTTTCTAAAAGGTACTTTAGGGGATATATTTTAAGCCACTAAATTTTTAGAGGTTTAATTCCTTTTTGAAAGATTTATCTTTTGGTAATTAAATATTATTGTTTTTATTATAAAAGAACATTTGTTTATTTAGCAAATGAAATGATTTCCTATGACAATACCATAACGATTTTCTTCTGTGTTGGCTGTATTCATATAGGTCATCTATATACATTCACAAGTTTACCTTACTGGAAAAGTGTCAGATAGTGTCATATCCTGTTCCTTTCCCTCTTAACAGTATAAAATACACATTTTCTCAAGTTGTTACATATCCTTTAAAATGACATTAATAGATGGACATCTTCTATAGCGTGACTCTAACTATTTTGGGATATTTTGTTTGCTTTCAGCTTTGGTATTATATATAATTCTGAACTAAAATTCTTGTACAGAAATCCCACACATCTCTATTTTCTAAGGGCAGATTTTTTTTTTTTTAGAAATAAAAGCTTTATGAAGGTATAACTGATATACAAAAAAAAATTCACACAGTTAATGTATACGATTTGTTAAGTTCGGACATATGTATATACTCGTGAAACTGCCACTGTAACGGAGGCAACCTACATATCCATCACTTCCAAAAATTTCCTTGTGTCCCTTTGTTTTTTTTAAGGATGAATTCTCAGAAGTAGACCTAACAGGATAAAAGTTGATAAACCTTTTAGCATTTCTTGATAATTATAGCCATCAGAATGTGAAATCTGAATTTATATATTAAAAATATCTGGTAACGTGAATTTATGCTTTGACTATAAATAAATCTTCAAGTATAAAGCATCATGTTCTTATACATTTTGCAATTCTCTTAAAAATGGAAGACTTAACTTTGGATACAAAATTAAAAGGCAGTATAACAAAAAGCTTTAACATGTTTAAGACAAACAGAAAATGAAGTGAATATTAGTAAGTCAATCATACATATATTACTTTTAAGAAAGCAGACTGAAAATGTAACTAAATATCAAGTTAATCTGGAAGAAAGAGAAGCCTAGCCGGCAATGAGATTACATAACCCCACACCCAAAACCAAAGCACAACAACAACAACAACAACAACAACAAAACCTGTTCCAGGAAAGCAGTCCTGACATGCCAGTCAAGTGAATTTTTGAATCAGACTTGCGGGGACTTTGCCACACTTCACGTTTCATTTAACCTCATTATGGAAGCATGAATTGCTACAAATTCACCATTTATCAATATGTACCCAGGCTGGCCTCCCTATGAACAGCTTCTGTACCCACATTGATCTTCTTCCTTTTTATGGAGGAAAGGATTGATTGAGCATATATAAAAACGAATGTCTGCTTCATGAGATGGAAAAGAAAACAAAGGAGAAGTAGCACATGAAAAATAAGTCCAAGTTGTGTTAGGGCTGTAACACACATTAACAACAACAATAGCAACAGCACAGGGACCGGAGTCACATCTGAAATTCTTGCTTACTTTGCTACATCTATTTACAGAAAAAAAATTGAACGTCTGCCCTAGACTAGTAGTCAGGTCATTCATGTGTGCATGCTTTAAAAGAACTTAGAATCTTTAAATGAAGGTACATTTATTCCTTAGGGTGGTGCTGCTGACTTTACACTCTTTTTTCTCTTTTTTTTTAAAGTGTAAGTAGACACAAGATGACAAGATGAACTTTAATGCTCTCTTGCGTTTTCACATTTGGCCTTTTTCAGATATGGATTATGTAAATACGTATTTGCGATACTCTGGGTGGCGGTAATGTTCTCCCTGACGGGGTCTGTGATTTATTGTAGTAATACACTCTAAGAAGCTCCTTCTGATGCCTTAGAGTATGATAGCAATATATGGAATTATTAAACACCAAGTTTCAAATTATGGCCTCACTAGACTATGAAGATGTGGTCCAGTCTTTGTTGGTCGGAAAAAAAGATGCACACCAAATTTATCCGGTGGACATGACCTGGATCAAAAGGGTCTAGTAATACATGTATCTGCAGTCATCGATGCTGTGTACAATAAGAAAATGATGTTACGTTTGCGTGTGAGTAAACATTTGTAAATGTGAATGGTCTCCTACTGTCTTTGTATATAATATTCTGTGCTGATTCAAATGCCACTATGAGCCTGAAATTTAAGAACCTCCCTCAAATCAATAAATATTTACAGAAAGCTTGACATTCAAAATAATTTGCACATAAACGAGCAAGTCTGCATTCAAAGTTCATTTAAAGAGGCCTCACCGCGTTATGAAAGAAAAGCAGCAAGTTTTAAGAGGAAAGCTATAGACACATTTTTACCTTTTCATTTCTCCTATTGAAAGGAATGCGAACATGCTTTTAGAAATTACCTTCCTGCATTTGAAAAAATTCTTATTCCAGTTTCTTTTTTAAGAAAGGAGACATGACTAGAATATGAACAGAATCCTTTACTATGGTATGCTGCACTTTCATACAAATATTTTGCCATTCGAGTGTACATACACTTTAAAAAGGCCTTTAATAAAGAAGTCTACTGAAAGGATTTCAAGCTAGTGTGATTTGTAGTGAAAAGATATATTAGAAACCTATCCCATACTAAATAAAACAACACCTAAATGACTAGAAACACATAAAAGCCCCTTCTTTGACTCAACTAAAACCATGGATGCAGAAAGAAAATACCAGTCTTTCTGGGGAGGTTTGGAGATTATTTAAATTCACAAGAAATCCACGTCCCAGCACAACTCGTGCTGGGAAAGTATCACCTCATTGACTTTAATCAAAGCTTCTGGAAATTAGAAACACTACATTGTTTTGGGATCTTACCAGAAAACCTGGATGAGACCAATCATTTGAAAGAAAAGGTCCTATTTTGTTAGGAAGGAGTCAGATATTTCAGAGAAAAAAAAAATCCCTTTAGAAAGAGCAATTTCAATGAACACCTAGGGCTGCCGCTGGGTGGCCACCACAAGTGAGTGTTTTATATTGCCACCTGCCGAATCTGTATTTATTTGTCTGGCCGTAATTTATGGCAATGGAGTCACTAGATAGTGACATTCCTGGCAATACAGCAATGGGAAAAGCAGGTTTTGCAGATAATCTATAAAACCCATGGTGTTCCTTTATTAGCAAAGAGACTTCAAACCTGGTGTTATTTTCTAAGTTCCACGTCCCAACAGAGGCGTGGCAGTTAAAGCTTCACAGACATTTTCCTCATGGAGCATTTCTGCATATTAAACAGCAGCTTACAAATAGTCAATGAGTCCTCTGCTCCCACGCCTGATCAGCACAAAAAACTGAAAGGAGAGATTCGAGACTGGCAGTTATCCTCGCTAGAGACACCCAGTGATGTGTTTTCTGTCTATTCATTCACAGTAGTGACATGAGCCATTAACATCTGCAGAACTTGTTTTAGCTGGCAAAAGTTGGGTATCTGGGAATTGATTTAAAAGGTCAATTCCTTTCCAAGGCAGTTGAATTATATTCAAAATATATTTCCATAAAGTGCTAAAAGAAAAATACCTTAAAAATGAGATTTCCAGTAGAGTTTAGGACTTACTTCCTTTTCAATGTGTAAAGTATTTGATCAGTGCTAAATATCTCATGAAGAGGCTTTAAATTCAAAGCCAAGTGAAATTTAGGGCTAATCAACCACAAATCGCATAACTCTGGAGCGGAAACAGAGCTTGCAGTGTTAGTGTCTCAGTTGAATATATTTTATTTCCCCCATTAGTATGTAACTTTTGCCCACTTCGTTGTTGATTGTCAATGTAGATTTTAAGAAAAAGCAATGAGCTGACTACTCACTTCATTGCACAAAACTAAAGTTTTGTAGTAGATTTATTGCTGCTAGTGTTTTTAAACTCCTGGTGTCTTCAAAAGTATTTGTTACCACCTATGTAATCTGATATTCTTTTGAATATCAATGTTTTGGGATGAGAAGAAAATTAAGAGAAACTAGAAGTATAGAGGGGATTGGGAATCAAAAATTATTATTTTAGAAAAGAATCACAAATCTACACATATAACAGAGAACATATCTATATTTGGATCTCATAAGCTATTTTAGAAGTGCATTTTTCTTTAAAACACAGACTATTCCAGACCCAATTCAGCAGTGATGAACAATAAACTCGTAGATTATGCTGTTTAGGTCTCCAAGCATTTGCTTATTTTACCTAATGGGTTGTAACCTAATTGTAGAATTTTAGTGACCAGTAAATGAAAGTGCCTGCACACTTTAAACTAAGTTTTGAAAGTTTTCCTAGCCTGAATCTTAAGAACTATGTTATATCAACATTTTAATAAGGAGATAAGCATTCTGACAGAGGCATAAAGAGCAGCTGAACCAAACATACAGCAGTTCCCAACCAATGTGCCAATAGGGTAAATGTGAAATCCACTGATGTTTTGTTTGTTTACAGTGTGACTTCTCTGGCATAAAGTATGAGCTATTATTTCCATACAGCGAATGGTTAGCTTGTGTCTCTCCTGACAGAAGTGTAGAAACAGCAGATTAGAGGGCAAGGTGGCATAAACAAACGTGTGAGAGAGCCCTGGGCAGATTTATGAGGGTGTGGGAGGCCCTCTGACAGGAGTGGAAGACGGAGGGTTTTCCTAACAAAAGCTATGGGGATCTTATCGTCACACTCTGTAGAGCAGGGGGAGCAAGAAACTGATATCACCTAGAACTTAAGTCTTACAAATACAGCTTCTAATGATATCTAGATGTTGGAAAAAAAAAAGTAAATAACTTATCTATTATGTCCTGGTTAGCCACGTAGTTCAATTTGTCCACTTAGCCACAGGCCACACGTGGCTGTTGAACACTTGAAATGTGATCAGTCCAAATGGGGATGTGCTGTGATGTAAAATACGCACCAGATTTTAAACACTTGGAATGAAGAATGTAAAATACTGCATTGAGTTTTTAAAGCGGTGACATGCTGAAATGGTAATTTTGAATATACTAAGTTAAATAAAATATGATTTTATTAAAAATTTTTTTAATGTTTATATATTTTTGAGAGAGAGAGAGAGAGAGAGTGCGTGAGCATGAGCAGGGGAGGGGCTGAGAGAGAGGGAGACACAGAATCTGAAGCAGGCTCCAGGCTCTGAGCTGTCAGCACAGAGCCCGAGGAGGGGCTTAAACCCACAGACCTTGAGATCATGACCTGAGCCAAAGCTGGAAGCTTAACCGACTGAGCCACCCAGGCGCCCCTAAAATATCATTTTAAAATTAACCTGGGGAGAGAGGCAAACCATAAGAGACTCTTAAATACAGAGAACAAATTGAGGGTTGATGGTGGGGGGGAGAGGGGAAAATGGGTGATGGACATTGAGGAGGGCACTTGTTGGAATGAGCACTGGGTGTTTATGGAAGCGATGAACCATGGGAATCTACTCCAAAAACCAAGAGCACACTTTACACACTGCACGTTAGCCAATTTGACAATAAATTATATTAAAAAAAAAGAAAATGAACTTGGGCTTTAACTTTTACTGGTTGCTACTGTGCTTCCTAAAAAATTTAAAATTACAAATATGGCTTACATTGTATTCTACTGTCAAGCTTCTGGAGGGCAGAAGCTCGATTTACTTTGTAGTTGCTGAATGTGCCTGGCACCTAGTAGGTGCTGCAAAAATGTTTATAAAACAGAATGCATTCTTTTAGAAGTGATATTCCTGACCTGGGGTTAAGTTTTAATTTTAATAATAATGTTATATTTGATACCAGAAAAGGGATATAGCGATTTGTTGCAATCCAGACACAGGAACTGAACGTTCTAATAATTTTTAGACAATTTCCTCACTACCTGAACTGTCAATAACTACCAGCTCAGAAGACAAAACAGGTCTGGGTAGCAAAGGATACACATATATATATAAGTTTGGAGCATCATAAGAATGACTAGATGACCAATACTAGCAAAATTATGTGTGTATCCTTCTGATTCTACCCCTTAGTAGAACTGCTGCCCTCAATTTTATGTCTGTCATTCCCTTACTTTCTTTTAAGGTAGTTTTCCATGTGTGTATCCTTCAACAGTGTCCTGCTTTCTCTAGTGCGGTTTTGAGCTGTATAAAACAAATGCTATGTAGTTGGTAGTCTTTTAAAAACTGAAAACAGTTTTCCTTCATTAACAATTCTAATTCAACATTATCTTACCAAAGCAATGTAACAATTTTAGCCAGGAATTTAAACACTGATTATTCTCTGTGGCCAACATGTTTGTAAGTTATAAAAAGTGGGCAGATGAAGGATTCACGAAAACAATGAGAAAACTTCTTTAAACACATATGCATGTGACAAGGACTGCACACTTAACCTGCTATTACCTCAATAATATAGAGGACTATGTTCTTGTAGAAGCAGTACAGGATGCACTTGGAGACTCTGTTATAGTTCCAGGCACCGTGAACCATCAGCAAATTCTTCAAATACTTGAACTAAAATAAAAGTGGAAAAGAATTAGTGTTTTTTTCCTCCTACTGTCCAGCTGACGGGGACAAACGGCGCATCTTGCAGCAACACTGCTTTACCTGAGCTATGGAGTAATCCGAGGAGTTAGCGGCCTGAAGGCCCTCGTTGCCACTGATCCCAACCCCGACATGGGCCGTCTGTATCATGCTGACGTCATTCGCTCCATCCCCAATTGCAAGCGTTATGACTTTGACTTGTTTCTTAACCATCTCGACAACTTCAGATTTTTGAAGAGGAGAAACCCTTCAATTAGAACAAAGTATCAATTAGCTCTGCTTTCTGAGAAAAGGAGTTTTGAAGTGTTACGGTCTTGAAGGATAAAAGCAGCGGAAGATCCAAAGGGATAGTTCTATGAAGTACCATTGTGTAAAAGTCTGGTTTGCAGATGCTCAGTTCTGTTACCCTGGTTGCCACTCTAAGGGAAAAAGACAGTCTAAGAAGCAGGCCTGTAGGTGAAAGGTAGGAGCTGCAGGGCCCCGTTAAACACTACTTCACCAGAATGGGTGCATTAATTTGTTAACAAAATCACATTTGAATTTAGAAATTCCACCGCTTCCTAATAAGCAACATCAGAATTTCAAATTCTTCACATTTGAATAAGAAAGGTCAGGACAGCTGCTGGATGGTAGTCTAAATGTTACACTAACTAAATCCTATACTGTACCTTGGAAATAAAAGTTTTGAGCCTCTGTAAGCAGATGTTAGATAATGTACTATGCACAACTTCAAACTCCAAGGAGCAGTAGGGAACTGGCTAACCTCTTGATCTGTTCTCATACACCATGATGAGTCAATCAACCACAATAAACACCAAATGCCTGATTACATAGTTCATATGCCTCAATTTTCTTCCAAAGATACTAGCGGCCAAGAAGAATCAAGCAACCTTTTCTTCCTTCCTTCCTTCCTTCCTCTCTCTCTTTCCCTTCCTTTCCTTTCCCTTCCCCTCCTCTTTCCTTTTCTTTCTTTCTTTCTTTCTTTCTTTCTTTCTTTCTTTCTTTCTTTCTCTCTCTCTCTCTCTCTCTCTCTCTCTCTCTTTCTTTCTTTCTTTCTTTCTTTCTTTCTTTCTCATTTATTTAGAGGAGAGAGACAGCATGCAGGGGAGGGGCAGAGAGAGAAGGAGAGAGAGAATCCCAAGCAGCCTCCGCACTGTCAACATGGAGCCTGATGCAGGGCTTGAACTCACAAACTGTGAAATCATGACCTCAGCTGAAATCAAGAGTCAAACGCTGACCGAACTACCCAGGCACCACAAGCAACCGTTTATACAGACAGGGGTCGGGAACAGAATACACCAGCATCTATACTAAAATCATATTTGGTGTTAACTTTGGATCAATTTATCACAGATTTTTAAAAGCCATTTAAGGGGGTGCCTGGCTGACTCAGCTAATGGAGCGTGAGACTCTTGATCTCACGGTTGTGAGTTCGAGTCCCACGTTGGGTGTAGAGATTACTTAAAAATAAAAGAGCCACTTAAGAAATAAACCCCATGGCAATGACAGAAGGGTCCAAAGACAGAATGCCTCAGCGTAATTCCTATATCATCCACAATTATTGGCAATTAAAAACAAAGAGGAAAACTAAACAGTGAACTGAGTCCAAAAAGCATGAAGACAGTAATTAAGTATGAAGAAACAACTAACACACACAATGTTAGTGATCAGAGTTAAATTCTTTATCAAGGTGAAGTGGAGTAGGTATCTGATACCTATCTGCTGGAACATCTGGAAAATCATTTATTATTCTATTTAAAAATGAAGACCCTACTCTGAAAGATGCTACCTTATAATTTTCCTGATTATTATAAATTTCCTTAGGAACAATTCCCAGCAGTGGATACTCTGCACAGATATGTACCTTCAGGTGGCCCTACTGCCTTTGTGAAAAGTTTTCCATCAGAGCAGCCCCAGATTTTATTTAAAGTTTGAGAATCATTATATTAGGCTGTGAGTTACTTGCAGAGTGAACCAGCCTCCTCATCTTTGATCCAAAATAGGTACTCAATAAACGGCTGCTACATGAAAGAATTCTTTTTAATTCTTTCTTTGGATTTCCTTTCAGTCTGGCAATAGCACAAAATGGCCCAACTGTGAATACTGCAAGGGAACGGGTGAGTACCAGCCATTATGGGCTTTTTCATGGTTAGCCCCCATTTTTCTTTGAGGTAATTTTCCGTTCATTTTCACATTTCATTTAATTTTTCTTAACAGACTAATATAAACTGGTAAGCCCACTGGCTGTAGGCCAATGGTTTAAACGTGGACTACAGCTAACATGTAGTAAATGTCAAAAAAGCATGCTCACCAAGAAATGATCTAAATAGCAAATGGGAAATGGACATGAAAAGAGAGAATCATTTGAAAACATTCATCAAATTGCCTTTGTAAGTTAACAGGATCACAATGTAAATAACTGTGAAGTCACGCCATGGGATCGATGGAATTAGAAAACAGTGGTATCTGTTTTCATCGGCTGAATGTGTCATAAAAGAGAAATCTCTGCATGGGGAGGTAAGACCAGAGATTGGAAGTAGCATCAATTTTGTTTTCTTTCTTCATGGCTATCACAACCAACCACTATTTCTTCTGCCTGCCACTATAATTTTCAATGTCCCCAAATTAAAATTGGCTGAGGATTTTCACCAACTTCGTCACCGTGGTTACCTCAGGTGTTAAAAATGGAGTATTAATCCCCTTGGCAAGAACAATGCCTGTGTGTGTGTGTGTGTGTGTGTGTGTGTGTGTGTGTGTTCTAAAAGATGATGATATAGCGAGAGACGTCCCCATAGTTACACTGTACCTCTTACTAGTGTGTGTGTGTGTGTGTGTGTGTGTGTGTGTGTGTGTGTGTGTGTGTGTTTTAAAAGATGATGATATAGCGAGAGGCGTCCCCAAAGTTACACTGTAACTCTTACTAGCAGTGGCATCTCCTTCCTTTACAAGCTAACAGCAGACAAGGGCTTGGAAGAAGATTCAACAAACGGCAGAAGCCTTCATATCTGATGTGTCTGACATAGCCGTTGCTAAGTGGGGATTCATAAAAAATAAAATATGCACACATAAAATATTTAACTCATGAACTCACAAGCTTGTGATGTAGAGCAAAGAGCCTTACTTTGCAGAGGGGTCTACTGTTTGAAATTCTGCCTATTTTTGTTGCACAAACCTCACTCATGAGGTACACTCCACGGCCGGTTTCATTCAAGTGGAGACCAGAACGTAATGACGCCTCCACCCCAGCTCACTGTTCTGTTCCCCACTCTAAAGTATACAGCAAATGGTTTAGCAACTCTGAAAGTCTCTCTAGAGTATTATACCGGGCTTTCCTAGCAACAATTTGGACTGATTCCTAGTAAGCACCACGTCATTTCATGAAAGCAAAAGTGCAGATGTGTCCTGAGAAGCATCCTTTCAGGTCTGGCCTAGATGCACTGTGGGCATCTCTTAGGGAGACAAGGTGGTTCAAGGGGATTCAGGTTAGTCGAGCTGAAATCAGTTAAAAAGCTCTACTGTTTTTATAGCATCCACTAAAAAAATTTTTTTTTAATGTTTATTTATTTTTGAGAGACTGAGAGAGACAAAGCATAAGCAGGGAGGGGCAGAGAGAGACACACACAGAATCTGAAGCAGGCTCCAGGCTCCAAGCTGTCAGCACAGAGCCTGATGTGGGGCTTGAACTCATGGACAACGAGATCACGACCTGGGGTGAAGGTGGACGCTAACTTGACTGAGTCACCCAGGTGCCCCTACAGCATCCATTTTAAAAACTGTTCCTTGGTACAAGGCAGTTACAAGATAGCAAAACAAACTTAGATGACATTAAAAAGGAGTGTAGCATAAAGCTTTTTGATATAATTGCCAGTACTTCATAACTTGAGAGGACGTGGAAATCAGAATTGCTTGAAAGGGGCTTCCTTGATGAGTTAGAATATGACTTGGCTTTGACAAGGAGAGGAGAGCTTATTGTCAGGTGAAAAAAAAAAAAAAAACAAAAAACCCAGCAAATAGCATATACTAAACTTCTTCACTGTTCGAAATCATTTAGAACATATTCCTTCTACCATTGTCCTTCTGTCTTATAAGAAGTCACTAACTGAAGTCACGCATTAGAATTTATTTATTTTCTTGACTTTCATAAACATGCTTCTATATTTGTACAATTTCCAGAATAGTCTAGAACAATGTTACTACATGCTAATTTTCCCAAATGTCTATCAAAAAACTAGAGATCCATGTTTGAGAGTAACTAAAAACTGAATTTTACAAACGCCAATAGTGACACAGTGTATAATTCAGAAATATTATAAAAGCACTGTTTTCTACTCTAGATTTTTTTAAAAACCACGCATGGGTCTGCGTTAAGACTTCAATTATACACAGTTCTCTTCTCCTCCATTGTTGCTCTTTTCTTCTTTGGGAGAAGCCAGAGCCTCTGTGGACAAAGACTAATCAAGTATGTGCTCTAAAGATACAGTTTTCTTCCTGTGGCTCCACAAACAGAAGGTGGTCTTTTGCAATACAAACTAGCAGCACACTGAGTGTAATAGCTTTTCAGATATTATTTTGGCTATAGTTTCTGCACATGCCGTTCAAGTATTTTTCTTATTTGCTATGTAGTAACTCTCATTGTCCAGTGGACATTAGATCAGTGTACTGACAATTTTTACCACTTAAGCTGCAGGTATATAGAGAGCACATCTTTAATGAGCCTCATTTTGCACTCTTTTAATGGGATTAGCTAAATGAACTGCCTTTTTGAATGGAATACGGATAAAGACAGAATATTTTAGGGGACTTTTTATAGGTAGCCAAAAGGAGTATAATAATTTATCTTACTGTATTATGTTTTTAGGTTACTAACCTAAAAAACATCTTATATATACACTAGAAATAATATTGATAATGTATCTGAAAAACATACTGAAAACTTAAAAGTTACTATAAAGTTGCTATTAGAAGGTGAATCCAGAGAAACGTTTTAAGAACAAGGAGGAAGAGAGTATTTCTTAATTTTCCTTAAGTGTTTTTATAGTGACCCTGTGCTTATAGAGCCCCTGTATTTACTAAGCTTGAGAACTGCTCCTCGTGACTATTTAGAGGTCAGGATCATTAGTAGGGGGTTCTGCTGTATTTTCCAACACTTCTGAAGATTTCTCCTTGTGACTATTAGTCTATTTATTCCCCATTGAGTCATATTCTGCTAATAAAAAAATATAAAAAGAGAAAAAAAAACCTAAGAGAAAAACTTTTGAGATCTTGACTCTGAACTAAAATTTGTTAGGCTCATTTGTAAAGTTTTGAATTGAAGAGGAATTAAAATTTGGCCAAAAAAAAAAAAATCTGTTACATGTACCAAAATTACATAAATATTAGAACACTTCTAGAAACACATCGATTACTGGAATGAAAACAGCCATGTATATAGCATCTTCAAAACTATACTTAGCATATGGTACATAATGAAACATTCAACTACTTCTAGGTAAGAGAACTGTGTTATTCAAATGACTGATGAGTGAGTGCTTTCCTAGCCTCAAAAAGCAACATCTGTTGATATACTGTGCAGTCAGAGGCAACAAGGGGACCTTATAATACAGGGATTGAGTCTACAGAAATAAAATGCAGATAGCCTTTTCACAGGGCAAAAAGGGAAAGTAATTTTAAATAAGATGTCCTTCTGCAACGCATTTTAGATGCAAACATTTTTCCCCCCATAATCATGGTTGTTATAGATGAACTACTCCTGTCTCCAGTTTCAATGGTTCTGATAATATTTTAAATAGGGACTGATTGTATTGATAGTGTATATTTGAATACGCATTTATGTGTGTGTGTTCACAGACACTCCAAACTACTAACTGGCAAATGTACCTTATAAATACCCCAAAAGGAAAAAAAATTCCTGATAGAAATCTTTATTATAGTATCAACACCAGAGAATAGTTTGTCTATAATGCTACTGTTCATTTTCTTTCTTTCCTTTCTCTTTTTCCTCTTTTTCTCCCTCCCTCCCCCTTTTTTTCTTTCTTTTCTTTCTTTCTTTCTCTCTCTCTCTCTCTTTTTCTCTTTCTCTCTCTCTCTCTCCCTCTCTGTCTCTTCCTTCCCCTTCCTTCCTTCTCTTCTCTTTTCTTTCATCATCTAGTATCTGGAACCCAGCTCTAGACTCAGCCCAGAGCAAATGTAAAATGTTAGTAGAACTGAATAAATGGCAATTTTGCAAAAACAAGAAATTCAGCTCATTATACTAACACTACAACTCTCACTCATTTTTTTTTTTAATTTTTTTTATTTACTGTTTGCTGTCAGGAGGCAAAGTCTGTTTAATCTGCTTTGTATCTAGAATGCAGAGGAAGTACATAAAGGATATTGCATTCTCCAGGCTTTCTCACATGGATAGGAAAAACAGATGGAAAATTATTAGGTGGAGAAGGAAACATACCACCTTTTCAAGGGAAAGTGGGTATAGTCCGAATGGCTTAGAGCCAGATGACAGGGGGCCTCTGCATGTCAGGATAAGAAAGTTTGAATATCACAGCTACTAGCTCTAAGCAACAGGAGGTGTTAATTAAAAAGATTTTGAGCCAAAAAAGAGCATGGTAGAAGCAGTGCATTAAAAATATTAATTTGGATTGCCCCCAAAATGTATCTTTTTTATATATGTAGATACCTACATCTCTCTCTACTTATGTATCTGAACTGAAAAGAAAATGAAAGAAAGGACATATGGCTTGGGTGTGGGGTTTGAATGGAAGTGGGATCAGAGATGACCCTGAGGTTTCAAATGTGAGTGACTAAGAAAATGATGGCCTAAACATCAACAGAAAAGGCAGGAATATGTATAGAGGAAAGGTCTCAGGAAGTTATAGACACTTGGAAGTTTAGAGAGGCATTGGGATATCCTAGTGGCATCATTAACTATACTGACTGAAAAGTCAGAACTAAGCTTGGGAAAAAACTCAGAGCTGGGGATGTGCATTCAGGCATCACTTGCTTATTAAGTATTTAAGTGATCCTTTGGTATGTGGTGAAATTTATATGGAAGAATATTAAGAGAAGGAGAAGAGCCTTCTTCTTAGGGCCATCCTTCTGCCCGTTATTAATTTAAGAACTTTCACTGACCTGACCTACTGTACCAGGAGTTAAATATTATGAGCCTATACATAGGACAGTGGTCTATGAATTCTTGCTCCAAGGAGACAAGAAGTGCTAGAGACAGGAATCTCTCCTGCATGGGACAAGGTCCAGCTACCTCTTTCTGTCTAGGGAGCCTTGCCTATAGGAGTGGTGTGGTCCAACTGGGAAGCATGTCTACTGCAGAAGGCCAAGAGTGCTTCTCCTTCAGGTTCTGCTCTTTTGTGACCTTTCTCTCCGAGTGGTAAGAGCTATGGCCTCCACCCATCTCTTCCTGGTTGGAGCCTATATGAGCACTTGCTCTCTTCTCTTTTCTTGTGACTCTGACTAGGTAAGGAAGGGTTGGCATTTCCTTAGGCTGTAAGAAAATCAGCTTGCCTTTCCTTTCTTCCTTCCCTCCCTCATTCTTAGGGATTCTGTCTTATGTGGATGGGTTTCACCAAAGAATTGTGGCTCATCTTATAAATATCTAGTAGAAGACGAAACAAGTGGTAGCGTTGGCTACTGCCCGAAACTGAAATAAAATCCTGAAGATGCCAGGAGCTAAAGAAGCTCGGTAAATTTGAGGGTCACAATCAGCAAAAATCGATGAGAAGCCTTTGGAGAAAGACGAAGTGCCGGATACCTGTCAGAAGGTAAATGAGTAGAGGGAAAGAGTGGTGTTCCAGGGCCATAAATACACAAACAGGCAGGGAAAGCTTTTCAGATGCACTGTTCATTCCCTGTGGTGTCCCCATGGAAGCCCAGGCTGACCAGTGTCAGGGAGGTGAGAGTGGGCTGCATGGAGCAAAGGGGTTCCTCTCTCACTGTAAACACTGTGGCTTAGGCTTAGAGCTTGTAGAAACTCAAACTCCCCCAAATAGCGTGTTGAAAGACACCCCAATTCTTGGGAGTATCCACAATGCCCTAAAACTAAGACCCCAGGAAAATTCCCATCTCCTACCTTGGGACAGGAAAGCTGGAACCATTTGGTCAACCTCAGGGCATGGAGCCAGGCAGGGACAGGTGCCAATGATGTGGGTGTGTTAACAAGGCCTTCAGTGTTACCTTATGCAGGTAATCTCACCAAAACATGGCTGCCTCTAAGAAAAGCAACACTTGGGTAAAGGAATGAGGGGCAGGATACAGGGATTCACTAAGCTCAGATGGAGCCCTGTCTCCAATTTTACCGCAAGTTAGGATGTAGCTTTCATCTTTCTTCCAAAGGACTTTGCTGCTGTTAGGGAAAAAATCTCACAGGTAAAACAGGATATCATGAACACAAAAGGAAAAAAAAGCCTTATAATGACTTATAAGGAAATAGAACTGGTATAAAAAGATATAAGAATTTTGAAAAAGTATGATTAAAAAAAACAACAAAACCTTGGAAGAATTTGGGAAAATACTGAAAACATGAAACCAGAACAAGCAGTTATAGAGGCTCAGTTGGCTAAGTGTCCAACTTCAGCTCAGGTCATGATCTCATGGTCTGGGAGTTCGAACTCTGCATTGGGCTCTGTGCTGACAGCTTGGAGCCTGG
Organism: Herpailurus yagouaroundi; assembly: GCF_014898765.1. NCBI lineage: Eukaryota > Metazoa > Chordata > Mammalia > Carnivora > Felidae > Herpailurus > Herpailurus yagouaroundi. The sequence goes on along the minus strand of NW_024412376.1, from coordinate 132,906,606 downwards.
AGCCTGCTTTAGATTCTCTCTCTCTCTCTCTCTCTCTCTCTCTCTGCTCCCCTGCTCTCTCAAAATCAATAAACATTAAAAAAATAATAAGACAAAAGAAATGAGGCCGACATAGTAATAATTATAATAAATATAAATAGGTTAAATTCACCGACTGAAAGAGATTCTCAGGTTATATTAAAACAAAAAACAAAAAACAAATTCAGCAATATGGTGTCTAAAAGAGACATGCTTTATAATAACAGGTAATAATAACACTTATTTGCCCACTATGTTCTAACTTTACTTGTTTTAATTCATTCAATTCTCAGAAGAACCCTATAAGAGGTTACTATTATTGTCATTTTACAAATGAAGACACTGAGGCACAGAAAGATTATATAATTTAAGGAAAAAGAGCAAGTAAGTGGTGAAGCCAGGAGTGAACCCTAAGCAATGTGGACTTAGAGACAGTATTCTTAACCACTATATTATACAGAAGAATTGAACATAATGGTTTAGAAGAAAAAAAAAAAAAGACAAAGCATATATAAAACAAAGGAAAGCCAGGTTAGCATTATTAATATAACATAAAACAGAATTTAAGGCACAGAAAAGGCAATGATGGTCAGAGAGGAATCTTTTTTTTTTAAATGTTTATTTTTGAGAGACAGAGAGAGAGAGAGAAAGGGAGAGAGAGAGAAAGAGAGAGAAAAAATGTGAGTGGGGGAGGGGCAAAGAGAGAGGGAGACACAGAATCCAAAGCAGGTTCCAGGCTCTGAGCTGTCAGCACAGAGCCTGACGTGGGGCTCAAACCCATGAACTGTGAGATCATGACCAGAGCTGAAGTTGGACACTCAACGAACTGAGCCACCCAGGCGCCCCAGAAAGAAACCTTACGTATGATTTCTCACCAGAAATATTCAATTAGGCCATAAAAAACCCCAGCCGACAGTTCAGTACCCCTATTCTTCTTCAGTGTGCTGCTTTTCTTTATAGCAACTATTACCAAGGATTTCATATAAATCTATCTGATATATAATAAATCAACTATGACCATTTATACACACAATCATATACAGTAATTATTACCTTTGAATATATATGTGTAATGATTTTATTGAACAACAGCTACAATGTGAAGGCAGGGATTTTCCTCTTGTTCACTGCTTTATTTATAGAACTTATACATAGCAAACATAGCGAGTGCTCAAAAAATATTTGCTGAATGAATGAATGAACTTCAAAAGCAGAAATCTAGAGAGGTAAGTAGTTATATTAAGAGATGCTAGGGGTGCCTGGATGGCTCAGTCAGTTAAGCGTCTGACTTTGGCTCAGGTCATGATCTCGCGGTTCGTGGGTTCGAGCCCCATGCTGGGCTTTGTGCTGACAGCTCAGAGCCTGGAGCCTGCTTCAGATTCTGTGTCTCCCTCTCTCTCTGCCCCTCCCCCACTCACACTCTGTCTCTCTTTATATTAAGAGATGCTTAATCTCCCTAGTAATCAGAGAAGTGAAAACAACAAGGTGCTTTTCAACCATCAAATTGACAAAGTTATAAATTCAGGGACGCCCAGCGTTGATGTTAAGGTGCAGAAACAGCAACCTTCTCACATAAAGCTGGGAATGCACACTCTGAGTAGAGCTGCTTTGGAGCAATGTGGCAATTCTGATTGAAACAAAATATAGATATAGCCACGGCCACACACTTCCATTCTTAAGTATATATTAAAAAAACACTTGGCATGGTTATGTAGAGAGGATATTCCCTTCAGCACTTTCCAGGGTAGCAAAGGTTCAGAGGCAACTTATATGGCCATTGCTATGAGCATAAATAAAATGATGTATATTATTATGATGCATTAGATAACAATGAGCAGTGGTGAGAAGAAATAAACTTGCTTTCCATCTGGTAACATGGATAGTCTCCCAACTGTAGAAAAATTAAAGAGGCAACAAATTTGTGCTGGAGTAATATAAATATAGATCTCTCATGTCAACACACATATAACCATATTATGTATTTTTCACAGTGGCACACATATACAAATAAAGTGTGGCATTTGGAAGGGAACATATTAAATAGTTAAGAATGTTTTCCTAAGGTGGAGTGCAGAGGAAGTGGCATGTAGGGCAGAAGCTAAAATAATGCATAAAAATCAAACAAGAATTTGCTTCACTTTGGCTTTGGACCACTTCCAGCTTAAGGGGAAGGCTAGCTTGTGCCCCTTCCCGCCTGGTCCCGTGGCTGGAATTGTCCTTTTGCATCTTGCTGGCACATCCCCCTAGAACAGAGGGGAGGCATTTAGGTGGCAGAGCAGGATCTGATATCTGTGGTCCTAGTTCCTCATCTATCTCCTACTGAGACACATAAATATCTATTGACACTTCATTCAAAAACAAATTGAATTCTGGGAATTCCACATTTTAACGGTTTTTCTTGAATCCCAGGACACAGAGAAATTTAATGGACCCTCTAGAGTGGCTGTATAGCTGTCACTACGGAAATAATGTCAGTCATTTTTGAGGAATCATGGAGAAAGGGAAACAGGCAGGTGGAGAGAGACTGGCAAATGTCTCAGTTTTCCAGAAAAGAAAGCTGGAAATTACAGCCTAGGGAGGTTGGAGTGAACCTCATGGATGTTCTGTCAGAATGTCTCCCGCTCATCATTCATTCACGAGCCACAGACACCATGCAGGGGTCAATTGACTATAACCCCAGGGCCAAATCTGGGCGGTAGCCTGCTTTTTTACATAAAGACTTCTTGGATCACAGTCACCCCCTTCATTTATATTTTGTCCAGAGCTGCTTTCACGCTATCGTGGCAGAGTTGAGTAGCTGTGACATAGACTGTATAGCCCAGAAAGCCTAAAATACTTACTATCTGGCCCTTTACAGAAAACGTTTGCCCACTTTTGCTCTATGAAATACTCCCTTCCTCTTGGAAAATACTATCTGGAACCACCTCCTCTTTCATGCCTTAACTTAAAAGCTTATTATATCCATTTTTCGTCTCTCCGTCTGCTTCCTTGGTAATATGCCTCTTGTTTTGCAAGATCATTTTCCTCTAGGATGTGCTCTTTTCCTTCTCTTTACTCCATGCCCTACAGCTGTTCAACACTCATGGCTTACATCCTACCTGGTCTCGACTCTTGAAGCCCTAGCCTGGCTCAAAATGCCAAGCCTCTAATTGCTCTAAATGGGGATGGCTCACATGGGTTTATTAGAAAGAAGGTGATCACTAGAAACCCTATGGGTTCAAGGAGAACCAGTTACACCAAAGTAACTCTGCTTTCCTTTCCCCCCCAAAATCAGGTCAGTAGACAGATTGAAGAAATACTGTAGGTTCCATATACCATGTCCTTAACAAATCGGAAAATGAAGCCCTTTATTCTATCACCATAGAACTGAAAGAGAACTGTACATAATCTATTAGGTGGATTTGTTTTTGAAGACACATTGGAGTGCTGACTATTGATTTATGTAAAGCTTTAGGGAGGCCTCAGTGGAAAGCTGCAGAGTCTGTACTTAAAATTGCTGAACAGAAAAGAATCATCAAGAATTTGAATGTAGTTATGGAAGATACGTACACTTATTCCAAGTTAGCCAGATATAAAACAGAAAAAGACTGAAACGAGTAAGATAGCATTTAAGAAGCATGATCATGGAAATCAAGATAGCACTTACTCTTGGGAGGATAATAAAGCTACAGGGAGGGGAGCGTGCGGGGGCTTCTGAGGTGCTGGTTATGCTCGAGTACTTGATACAGGAGTGTACTTGCTTCATGAAAATTCACTAAGTTGCATGCTTATATTTTATATACTTTCCAGTACAAGTTAACTCTGTTTTACTGGAGTTATATGATCTGCAGTTCTAATCGGTGTCTGTGCATGTGTGCGTGTGCACGTGCGGCTGTTGGGTGATGGTGGTTTATCTAAACTGATCATATCTAAAACTATATAATGTTGAATTGTAGTGGAATTCTGAAGTGTTGAGATTTATTAATATTTTACTGTCAAATATGGACTTCCCTGGTGGGGAACTGTATAACATAAGTGGCTACCAGACGGTACCGTGGCCTTATTATTTAACATTACTCAGGAGAGGTAGAGTAGCAAATGAGACAGACAGGGCTGAACAGCTTATTATATGATGTTAAAGCAAAACATGGGCATTTTATGAAGTTATAAAACTTATTCAGCATGTCCTCTTTTAGCCATACATGTATGAAAGAAATATTCTCTCAGCATTTCCAACATTTATTCATATTTTCTTGGAAGCAAACACGGGGTTGACATTCATTAACAGTTTGTAAGTCTTCTCAAAGCCAAACATCTGCTTGGCATCCAATGGTGTTCACAAACTTTTTTCTTTAAAGGAATGTCTGTTGAGCATTTATTAGCTTCATTTGTGCTTTATGACTACCCTTTAAGTGCAGAACATTTATTTAGGGAAATCCTTCAAGTTTAAGACAATCCCAAAAGATTCAAGAAGTAGGTCTGTCTTGACCCTTTGCTTAATGCAGTCATGCTATGACACATAGTATTCAAAGGGTCCCTTTAGACCTCTTCTAGGAGGACCGGTTGATCAGACCAGGGTGAAAGGTTTTGCCTGGAATGCCACTCCTGAGTGACGACTCTCACTGAAGTGTTTTTTTTTTTTTTTTAATGCACTATGGGGAAAATGGCCCAAAAGGGGGTTAAACTTTGATTAGAGATGTTGCAAGTCGGGAAAAATGCTTACTTCAATTTAACTTCTGCTTTTCAGAAGACATAAGTACATAAATTATGTAGAAGAACGGTGATTACTAGACAGTCTAAAAGCTGGAGGCTCTAGGCCAATTTTCAACCAACTGTCACAGAACATAAGTTTCAAAATATGTTTAAGCTAAACTGACAACTACAGAAAAAATGTAAAATTCTTTGAAAGGCTGGGTTATGTGAACTGATGAGGATCTCAGAAACCACATGCTATTTAACACACAGCAATACTTCCCTGCAACATTCCCACCCTCTTCTGGAGGGAATATTGAAAGAGGTAGAACAGATGCTTCCACAAATTAAGCTGATCCAAGCGGCAGACAGACCCGTCCCAGCATAGAGTGGCCCACAGAAGAAGGGTTTGTCCAGAAAGTGAAAGGGCCAGGAGAGGTCCTCTGGCCCAGCGGCTTTCAAGCTGGAAGGAAATAACTGAGGAAAGCGTGTATGTGCACGGCTCTCCCACGGCTCTATGTCAGAGAAGCTCTACTCTCTGCTGCTTAGACCTCCAGGCTCTGTGTAGGATTTGAATCATTGCTATGTGCCAAGCTCTTCTTTTTACAGGTCACAAAACCAAAGCCGGAGAAATTCCACTAGGCAGCCAAAGTGCCAGAGAGGTAGAATTAGAACAAGAATTGTATGAATCCTCAGATAAAATGCCATTATATGTACCAATTATGCAAGCTCTAAGAACTTAGGGCATAAAATGTTGGTAACTGAGATGAGGAATTATTTATCTGGTACAGTCACGTTGCAGAATAGGTCTTGATTTTTGCTGGGCACAGAAATCTCCACAAGTCTTGGAGCAAGCCTTTCCCTCTCCTACCTGTGTAAGAGTTGTAGGGAGTCTGTGAAGCCCCTAAAATGGTGAATTCAATTTTACATATTTGTGTATATGTGTATTTTGTGGGAGTGGTGGGGGGGGGGTAGGGGGCGAGGGGTGTTGAAAATGATGCAGAGTTTTCACGTTCTTCAAACATCTGATCCCACCAAATGATGGAATTGGTGCATTTGAGCAAGGGAAAAGAAGGAAAGAAGGACCACAAGGAGTTTATGTTTATAACCAGGAAAACTGATCAGAAACTCCTCTAACGTTAGATGCATGTTTCCTATTAAACTATTCAGGTTATACAGGTAAGTGTACACAGAGGTAAAAAAAAAAAAAACAAAAAACAAACCTGCATGGTATCTATAAAAATACAGGACATGTTGGGCAGATAAAAACAGATTTCATTTTACTTCTTGGGTTTTACATACTTAAAAAAATTACTTGAAGTATAACATGAAACCTTCCCTTTGTAAACCAAAACCAGGACTCCAAAGCCCTGAATAATTTTGGAACGAGGGGATTATTTCTGTCTCTGAATAGTCCCTTCAGAAAATGGCAGTGAGTGAGAGATATAATGACTACTGACTGAGAACAACTGTTTCTTTCAATTCAACTATAGGCTTTTCAGGAAAAACGCTCATCTTTATAACTGTGTCAATTAGGCAAACACCGAAAACTGCCTTCTGCCCTCTCTGCTGATAATGTCAGGGAAGAAAGTGGCTGATGTAATCCTGAAGATGGAACTAATATTGAGAGCCTCATTATCCATTACGGGAAGGCTTTCCTCTCCACTTCCACTCTAGCTGTGGCCCAGAGCAGACTCTGGATGATTTTCACGTGAGGACTGACCAAAAAAAAAAAAAAAAAAAAAAAAAAGGAATATCAGAAAATAGTTGGGTGGGGAGAAACCCATAAAGACAGAATGAACACAAGCAAATTTGTGAAACAGTAATGTATTTTGAAATAATATTCAGTATCTGTCTGGAGTGTATGTTCTAATAGCAGAAAATAGAGAATTTCCTGAGGCTGGGAGATTGTCATCTTCTGGGAACCTGGAGTGCCACTTGCATTTAATGGTAAAGAAAGATCTACAGAATTGCCCACCTATTCCTCACAAGTGACAAAAGCGTATCATGGAAATTGTACTTCAAGGTTAGTAAGCTGAATGAGAGGAATACGGTCTGCGCCACTGGATAAAATGCCAGGAGGCACTAGGCGGCCAAGAAGGTGAACAGACATAACTACAGCAGTGGCACTGATGAATTCTCAACACCAGACTGGAAGTTGAACCACAGTCCTTAGGGGAAAAGAGCGAGTATGAAGGCACTCAGAAGAAAAAGCTGAGGAAAGATATTTTACTTAAAAAAAAAAAAAAAAAAGACCTAAAAACTCTAAATAAAACCCAGTGTCTGCATAGGGACCTTCAGGTCCTCAAACATGCATAAAACAGGACGGAGGGAGGAAGGGGCCACACACATCTTTATAAGCTCAGTTTCAGAGCTGAGTTGCACGTGCATGGCAGAGTGTGATTCCCTCCCAGGGACCTGGGCCCAGAGGAGCCCTGAGATCCATGTGACTTGTGAGCCATCCAGAACAAGGATCTCGGGAGAGAATTTCACAAGCTCACAACATATTTTTTCTCCCTTGACTCCACTTTCTAGTGTTTCTCTCCCTCTGCTATTGTTTAATTTTGTGGTTCAACTTTTGGAAGAATGGTGGGAGGTACTGTGTTAAGCAATGCTCTAAGAATGAGATCAGCTGCAGGGACTGCATTATGAGAACTGGCCTCCCACAGCTTTCAAAGCAACTGTGATTCTACTTAAAAGGGAAAAAAAAGGATACATGAAGGAGAGCAGGCAGGAAGTCTTATTCATCCTTGTAGGTGTGGCCCATCTGCTCAGCACACAGTAGGGCCAGACCAAGGGAACCGATCACTGAATCTAAAGAGCTCTGTATTCCGTTTTGTTTTCAAGCAGGAGCCAACAGTCATATCACTTAATGTGCTTTTGAGCAATCTTTTGTTGATCCTTGTGATCCCATTAGTGAAAGTGATTAACAACTAGATCTGGCACACAATTATCCTGATTGAACGGTGTCAGAGTTGAACACTACTAAGACTTGGTCAAGAGATTAGCAAGGAATCAAGAAAGGTCACTGGAAAAAGCAGATTTTTAAAAAGGATGGTGATAGCAAAGTGCAAATGAGACCATCAAGATAAATTAATCTCTAATTCTTTCTTCATGATTAACCAGAAAGCCTGAATATTACTAATATTAAGTATGTACAACATGCTATCCAAGAGCTGTTTTACAGCAACATTTATCAATACATACCACAGTGAAGAAAAATAAATGACTAAAGTAATACGATTCCTGGAATAAGCACTTTTAATTCCCTGAGTATAATTTCATAGGTTGAAAATGATGCTTTATAAAAGGTATTTATTAAGTTAGGTTTAAATATGTTTCACAAAATAGGTTCCAGCTGAAATTTCGGAAATATCTATCTACAAGGCATGGCTTATAAATGTGGAGGCAGATTATAGGCAGGATATTTAAGAGAATAAGCCCAGACAAAAAAGGTTTAAAAAGCATAACCTTTTTTTTATTTTTTTTATTTTTTTTAAACGTTTATTTATTTTTGAGACAGAGAGAGACAGAGCATGAACGGGGGAGGGTCAGAGAGAGGGAGACATAGAATCTGAAACAGGCTCCAGGCTCCGAGCTGTCAGCACAGAGCCCGACGCGGGGCTCAAACTCACGGACCGCGAGTTCATGACCTGAGCCGAAGTCGGCCGCCCAACCGACTAAGCCACCCAGGCGCCCCTAGCATAACCTTCTTTTATCAGTAAATATATATTTTAAAATAATAATAAAAGAAAATAGAAAACATTTAAAGATAATGTTAAAAGAACAAATTCTGAGAAATTCTTCAGAAGCCTTGCTAAGATTTCATCTCCCAGGAGGAGAAACACTGGAGACACTGCCACCTGGACCTGGTATGACCAGCTGGTAAGACTCAGTAAGTGGACGGCAAAGAGGAAAATCCCTGGGTTCCACGGTGAAGACACTGGGCATAGTCATGAATACATTAAATTAATTAATTTAAAAATATTTATTTGAGAGAGAGGGAGAGAGAAAGAGAGAGAACACGAGTGGGGGAGGATCAGAGAAAGAGAGAGGAAGAGAGAGACTCCCAAGCAGGCTCCATGCCATTGGTGCAGAGCCCGACTTGGGGCTTGCACTCGTGAACTATGAGAATATGACCTGAGCCGAAACCAAGAGTCGGATGCTTAACTGACTGAGCCACCCAGGTGCCCCTTATTTATTTATTAAAAAAAAAAATTAATTATTTTTTATTTTAGAGAGAGGGAAAGGGTGAATGGGGGAGAGGGGCAGAAGGAGAGATAAATATAATCTTAAGCAGGCTTCATGCTTAGCATGGAGCCCAACGTGGGGCTCCATCCCATGATTCTGGGATCATGACCTGAGCCAAAATCAACAGTTGGATACTTAACCAACTGAGCCACCCAGCTGTCCCATGAATATATATTTTTTCTCTTTCTTTCTTTCTTTCTTTCTTTCTTTCTTTCTTTCTTTCTTTCTTTCTTATGTAAAAATTTTTAAGGTTTATTTATTTTGAGAGAGAGAGAGAGAGAGCACAAGCAGGGTAGGAGCAGAGAAAGGAGGGAGGAGAGAGAAGAGAGGTGAGAGGTGAGAGGTGAGAGGTGAGAGGTGAGAGGTGAGAGGAGAGAGGAGAGAGGAGAGAGAGGATCCCAAGCAGGTTCTGCGCTGTCAGCACAGAGCCTGATGCGGGGCTCAAACTCAAGAGCCACAAGATCATGAACTGAGCCAAAGGCAGACACTTAGCCGACTGAGCCACCAGGTGCCCCATCAATACACTTTAAATTTTAGGATATAGGGGAACAATGAAGACAAAGATATGGGGAAGATTTTTTGACAAGAAGTTTGGGAAGGACTGGAGTGAACAGTTTACAAAAATGTAGTTCTATGGATTCAAGCCTTGATAACTCAAAACAGCTTCTAATTTAGGAAATGGGCAATATCATAAATTACAGGAAAGAGGAATGTACAGTCAAGAAACAGTCTTGAGGAAAATGACCAAGCACCTCCCATCCTGCCATTTCCTAAAGTTAAGTCCTTGAAGCAGGATCTAAGATTGATGTGTAGAAAAGAGAACATTTACAGAAATTACCAAACATGGAAATGTAGGTAAATAACTGATTTTGAACACAGGAGATGGCAATAAACTTGTTGATTCAAATTATGAAAAATAATTACTAATGATCACTAAGACTCTGCTACTAAATTCTATTCCAGGTTGTAAACCTTCAGTCTTGAGTGAGTGAAATAACAAATAACCTGACATTTACAAATTCTGGATAGAATCTGGAAGTTCAAAAATTAAGAACTTAGGAGCAAGGTGCTCTTTACTGAAATCTGACAATATTAAGGAGAACTTACCTGCAGCAAATAACAGCTTTGCATGACAAAGCCAAGTCCAGGAAATACTGTCTTACTCCAAAAGTTAAGGCATACTTGAGGGTTTTCCCATCAATTATAAGAGCAAAATCATTCTCTTTTCGAAGAGCATCACCAAGGGTAGTGCAGTGGCGACTGAGAGTTTCCCTTGTTGCCTGTAAAATCAAACAAACACTCTCAATATTTTACTCCCATTTGTTCTACTAAGATGCCTTCAGGATGTTCAGCAACTACATTTAGTTATTTTTAGTGCTTTTCTGTTTTAAATTGCTTTCCCATAACTCCACTCATTTTATTCTCACAAAAGCTCCTCAAAGGAGATTGGACAAATGTTATCAGAAAAAATAAATTACTCCATTAAAGTCACACATCTGTGCCTACCAGGGTTGGGATTACAAATCACTGATTCCTCTGCAATCTTTGCTCATTATTCTAACCACACAAATCACAGTCCTGCAAAAATATTTTCACTAAATTATCTTATTACAAAACAACAACACTGTCCTAATTTATGAACTAGTCAAAATTGCTTAGCCATGAATCCAAGGGAAAAGGTGAAGAATATAATTTAAATAACTTACAGTTATTTTTTCAGAATTCCTCAATGCTACTGAAACTTAATTCCCAGTAACCAAGAGGGGAAATGAAGTATCTGTCATCTCTTGCCGCTTCACAAATTGGTTTCTATAACTTTAATCATGATTTCATGATGCCGTATTTCAGTTAGGGATGGGAACATGTGGCTTGGTAATCTTGATGGATCAAATAAAAGAACGCTTCCCATCAATAAAGAGTATTAAAAACCTTTAGTATCAAGGAAAGCTTTGTTCACCTCAACTATACAGAGGGATTGTATTTATCTCCCTCGTCAAGAACTGCTTTCTCAGCTCTTCAAAGGCAAAAAGTTTCAAGATATTTAGCTTCCCTGCCCCCCCCCCCCCGCCCCAAATCCTATAGACTCTTCCTATAACCTAATGGGGCAGGCTTTCTGTTTCACAAGAGTCCGGACACTGAGAAGAAACAGAACACTGTCTCTGCACAAGGAAATATAAGGAACAATTCCTCTACTACTGGAGTTGTTCAGAATGCTAGCCTGCAGTTATTTATATAATAAATACAATAAATATATATATATTTGTACTTATTATGTATATATATACACATATATGTATATATGTATGTATACATATATACATATATGTATACATATATATTATTATGTATACATATATACATATATATAAAATAAAGTCTACCTTTAATAAAAGTACTTATAATTTTTATTGCATTCATGGGACATAATTATTGTTCCAATTTAAGAATGTGGCACTGTTTTTTCAGTTGCACTCACAAACAGGGAAGTAAAGACATAGGGAATTAAAACGTTTATTGGAGATTTTTGAAGGTGTTTCTGCATTCATATTTGAATGTAGTTCACACTGTGTTCTGGGATTTCAAAATCTGTTTATCAGAATAATATAACCACATTGTGCCGTAAAGTAAGCCTGCCCAAATTTCCCAATACTGGAACTTCACTTAACGTCTCCCCTGTTCCTCATGATCTACAGTGACACTAAGGACCACCATGCAGCAGCATTCTCTACAAAAATGTTGTTTATACTTCACATCCAGGGGAAGTAGCTGTTCGAATTTACAGGCTTTATCCTCCTTATTTCCTGCTAAAAAAATTTGGTCCAAGAGCACTTGAGAAAAGAAGGTGAAAATTTCAGAAAAATTCTGCAAACAAAATTTACTAATGACAATATAGATTACTCTAGATTGCCTTAAAAACAAATTAACAAAGACTAAACGAGCAAGTAAATGAATGAACTGAGAAAAAAGATAAAAATAAAATACTTAGCACATAGCACACACAAGGTTCTAAGGGCTATGCATATGTATACATTTAGTAAATACTTGTTATAACCCTTTGCAGAAGGCATCATTGCTACCCCCATTCTGCAGATGAGAAACAGGAGACAGAATTTAACTTCCTTGCCCATGAACACTTGGCTACTAATGGGTGAAATCAAACTCAGAATTAAAAAAGTTCTGTGCTAGCTTGCCTTTCTCCATATAATCCAGCAAAAATAAATAAATAAGTAAATAAATAGTAAAAAAAAAAAAAAGAATTAAAAAAAAAACCCCACCCCAACTTGAGACAGTACCAGGCATAGCAACTTATAAATGGAATGCCCACATCATTCCCTCTGTTGTTTCCCTAGAGCTCTCATCATCTGTCTCTCATCTCGTCTTTACTCCCAACAGAGATTTCTCTTTATAAAACAAATGTAAAACACAAACCACATCTCTTGCTCTGAAATTTTTCTATGGCTTCCTACTGTTTACACGATAAAGTCCAAACTCTTAAATCGGCATTGAAGACTCTCTGAAATCTAGGCCCAACTAATTTTCATTCATATTTCCCTTCACAGTCTTGACCCCTTCATGCCGTCTTTGGAATGCCCTTCCCTTCAGAGGTTAGTCTATCACCTTCTAAACCAAGTTTATCCACTAAGCCCTCCCAGACTCAGCCCATGTGACCAAGTGTAACTCACTCTAGGCCAGCAAAGTCTTCAGTTCCTTGAAGGGAGAGAGTACGTTTAACCCATTTCTCAGCAGCAAACATACTGCCCATGATTACAAATGGTTGGGAATTGCCAATGTATTGAATGAAAGCACTGATAAATTCTGATTTCATTCTACCGGCAGCTCTTCAATTCCCTGTCTTTTATCATTTCTGATTTGAGAGTGAGTGAGCGTGTGCATGCATGTGTGTGTGTGTGTGTGTGTGTGTGTGTGTGTGTGAGAGAGAGAGAGAGAGAGAGAGAGAGAGAGAGAGAAACAGAGAGAGGAAGAGAGGGACAGAGGGATATCTTGTCTTGCTTGCTCCTTAATTTTTTAGAGAACAATCCATCACTTCAACAGTCTTTCAAACCAAGGCACTGATCACTAAAATGCCATTGTATTTTTTATGCTTTTGCCCATGTGACTCCCGGGCTGAAAACCCAAATGAAAGCTGAGGTAGAGCCCAGGAGAACTCCACATTTCCTTAAAGATCAGCGGCAGAGCAAGACTGAAAGTCAAGTGAGCCCTGAGCCTTGTAAGCTCCCGCATTAACTGAAGCCATGGGACGTGGTCCGGTGCATCCTCGTACTCTCTCTCCTTTTGAAAAGTGTTCTCTGACACCTTGAAATGTGTTGAGAACTGTGTTATTTGTAGCATTAGTACCCAATGGGTTTCCTTGGTGATTATCACAGATCTTCAGCAAATCAAAAGGTGTCAGGACATGTAATAGGGGCAACATTTCAGAAGGTGAGTCAAAAACTTCCCACTGTGAATTCTCCAGGTGGCCCACCTAGAGTGCAGGGCGACAACAAAAAGCTGCAAACATTTCCTTATTTTAGTTTATAGCTTTCTTTTGTAAGGAGCTCTGTTGTTGGCTGTTACATGTTATATTTTACTCTTATTTATACTGCCAGGAGTATTTTAAAATTATTTTATTTATGAAAGTTTATTGCTTCTCCCCTAAGCCTGGGAGCCATACTTTATGGCCACATTGCACTGAAGCTTATCTCCTGTAGCTAGAAATAAATTTATTAGTATATTAGCTGTTGCTTTGTTTTCTTTTTGGCTACTGGAGGGGGAAATGTTTAAACATTTAAACTTAGTGACATGTGAAAGTGAAAATATATAAATGAGAAGCTAAATCAGAAAAAGGATAAAGGACCACAGAGTAGAACAAAATGAAAGCTCTGTAATATCTCCTTATTCTACACAGTCTTATTTGTGGGCTGAAAGAACAGGAGTGTGTGTTGCCATAACCATGGCTGGTGTGAAGTAAAGGCAATTTGGGGACACAGATAGGCGAGGGGCAAGGCAAGGGTCCAGGTACCTTACTCGGCAGCCATACAGGTGAGGGAGGGAAAGTAGGATTTGTGTGCTTTCCCTTACCCACATGGGTAAGTGTCCCTTACCCATATGGACACTCCAGTCAATCCTTCAGCTCAGCTCCCCCTCCCCTAAGCCCTGCCCACAGCCAAGAGCTCTTTAGAAGCTCTTAGCCCCTAGACCTCCTGCCATGCTTTCCTGCCTCGCCAATTCACAGTTTAGGCCACAACCAACACTCTCCTCGGTTCTTAGTCTTGACAACATGGAAGGGAAAAACCACCTCACTACGAGGACAGGCTCTATTCCAGCTCTCTCCTCTTGCATGGGTGCTCATTACCACTGATCCATGCTTCCATCCATGCCCACTGGATTCCATTTTCCCACAGGCTACTCCAGACCCTTTCTTCTCCCAAGATTCCAAATTCGGCCCTCGTCACGTCAGCCAACATCTACCTGCTTTACTGAGAACGTTTATACCAGGAAGAATTCCCTCAACTTTCCTTCCTCAACCTCAAAACTTCCCTTTTCTTTTTTCTCCCTAATTTTTGAGGCAGGGGAAGAAATGAATTTTTCTTGCCTCTGGTCCCTCCACTTTTCTCTTGCACCTTCCTTCTCTCCATTGTCACTGTTTTTCTCCCTTTAGGACTGCAAACTAAAAACAGTGAACAAATAAATGACCATGGCTCTACTGCTCCTGAATCCTCCAGGTGACAGGGGTGCTACTATCTTTTGGACTGTCCACATACTTGTTTATACTTCTACAACACAGCACGATGTATAGTCATTTATCTCTTCTTCCTTTTGGGACTGAGGCCTCTGACAAAGAAATAAAGGCTTTGTAATGAAAGAATAACCAAATTATTAATGATTGCAGAATACCTTGTGGGAAGTTACAATATTTTTTGTGTGACTATTTTGAAGATTGCTTTTGTTGAGTATACAACTCCTGTGTTTTATAAAACTCCAAGAATGTCTTGGATATTTTTTTTAAGATTTTACTTTTTTGTAATTTTTTTTTAACTTTTTATTTATTACTGAGAGACAGAAAGAGACAGAGGTGTGAGCAGGGGAGGGGCAGAGAGAGAGGGGGAGATGCAGAATCTGAAGCAGGCTCCAGGCTCTCAGCGGTCAGCACAGAGCCCAACATGGGGCTTGAACTTATAAACCGTGAGAGCATGACCTGAGCCAAAGTCAGAAGCTCAACTGACTGAGCCACCCAGGTGCCCCAAAGTGCTTATCTTCTTATAGAGGAAATGGAGAACAAGGTGGTAGTGATGATCTAACATCTCTTTCTGTCTCATAGAATATAAATTGTCTAATAAAAAGAATAAACACCTAGACTAGCTATTTCATGATCAAGCAAGGTTATGCAACAGTGGGCCAAGTAAACAATATTTATTTGCTTTCTAAGAAATATGCTTAGAAAAGAAAAAGAAAGAAAAATGTTTGGCAGATAATTAGGCCAGTAGAATTCCTCATAAAGATAACTCTGACCAGAAGGCTTTCACGGAGTTCTGTTTCAATCTTTAGGGGATAGCCTGGAAAAATAGGTAACATGTTCACATAAAACCCTGCAATAAAACAAAACAAAACAAAACAAAACAAAACAAAATAAAACAACAAACTTTAAGAAATCAGAGACTTGTAGCTTTATGGCAATCTTTTTCAGTGCTTCTACATGACCTTTACCAAGGAACTCCTTGATAAAAACCACATAGGGGAGCCTAGACAATGAAATCTGACACAATTTTACAGTGAAACAAATTGAAAGCCCTGATTTGTTTGGAAAGTATCATAGCGTGCAAGATGTCACTTCCATTTTGGCAAAAACTCTGCTTGGAACAGTCTAAAGAACCCAGAGGCCAGATGTGCAAAGAACATGCTAGGCCACCTAAGAACTATGTTTTTGATGGCCTAAAATGTAATGTTGTAGAAAGCAACTGCATAAAATGGCTCTTTTCAGCCATTTTTCTAGTCTTTGGTTTTTTTTTCCTGATTCTTTTCAGAGGTTTATACATAGACAGTCTTACTTAGGAACATATCCAAGGGACACCCTCATAGAGAATGTGGAAATACCCCTAAGGAAAGGAAAATAAAAGCCTTTAGCCTTTGACTAGAAGACTAGTTGGCCAAATCTCACTAGCAGAGATGAGGTAAAGATTACAGATAAATATTCCAATATGCCAGACCTCATGGTGGTGACTTCCACACCGTGCTCCAGGGCCACGGTTACTTACAGGGACAATAAGTGATGTTTCATCACTCATCTACATCCCAGAGGGTATCATCAGCAAGGCCAAGCCAGAATGGCAAAAGCTAAAGGAAAGAGGTATATTTATTTATCACAAAGTATATGTTGGTGTTTGGGTGACTACAGACACTTGGCATTTATATTTCTTCCTGGGAATCTGTTAAAGTATGTGCAGGTCAAATGATAAACTTATGTTTTAAGGAGAATTCTATTCCCAGAAAGGAAAAAATGATATATCAACATTCTGAATTACACGTTGACTTTCAGACACAGTATTTAACAATGTATTTCATTGTTCTTGGATTTATTCTTTTCCTTCATGAGTTCATCACCGGTTAAGTGAAATAAGCATACGATTGGGGCTAATGATGAATCACGCTTGGGAGACACACAACTCTCACCCTTGTCAGATGGACTGAAGTTTATGAAGCTTGTACTTCTTGGTTTAGTGGAAACACCACAGGTTTCTGTTTTCACTTGCTTCCCATAAAAAGGGCAAAATGCAACCCAACGCTACAGGAAAACACCTGCAGGGATCTTGCTGAACAAGGATGGTGACTCTGCTAAAACAAGATAATTTGCTGGAAGCTGGGCCACTGTAAACTTGTCAGCTGATGTGCAAAGTCACCAACTGATGCAGAGAAAGCAGGCATCAGTATACAATGTGCAAATGCACAGCTATAAAAAAGCGGACTCTTTTTGTCAGAAAGTCAAGGGTGGCCATGAAGGTTCACAAGATACTTCTGGGCACTGATCACATCTGAAGTAAGATCACGAAGCCACGTTGTAAAGAACTAACATTCCAGAAGCTAGAGGGCAATAATATGGTATCAGAATGTCACTGTTCTGCCCTTTATGGATATCTTTATTCGTAGGTTACTTTACTTCTTGGAATCAAACTTTTCTCATTCATGAGATTGGGTTAATATCTGTTTTGTAGGGTTATGGTAGGGACAAAATAGCTCCTTTAATTGTGAGTCAAGCACCCAACCCAGTGCTTGGCTCATAGCTGACATCCAAAAAGACTAGTTCTTTCCCTTCCTCTGACATTAGGTTTAATGGAGGTACCAACATCTGATAAAGAAGGATTCTCAAAGTGTCAAATACTGTACAATATTAGTACAACACAATTAGTATCATGAGGAGAATTGTAAGTTTCCTTTTGAAATTTTTCACTGGCAATTTATTTCAATCCCCTTAACATTCAACTCTACCAGCCACTTCTGCCACATGAAAAGTATCTGGAAATCTGTCTTGCCCTCAACTCTAGAAAAGTTAGCATCACTTCTTCACATACAGCATATAGCTCTTGCTATATGGTAGGACGATGACTATTTATTTATTTATTTATTTATTTTTAAACATTTATTTATTTTTGAGACAGAGACAGACAGAGCATGAACGGGGGAGGGTCAGAGAGAGAGGGAGACACAGAATCTGAAACAGGCTCCAGGCTCTGAGCTGTCAGCACAGAGCCTGACGCGGGGTTCGAACTCACAGACCGCGAGATCATGACCTGAGCTGAAGTCGGCCGCTTAACCGACTGAGCCACCCAGGTGCCCCGGAAGATGACTATTTATATAACTAAACTAGATTGTTTTTCTTTAACAAATTAGTTTGTCCCAATCTGATAGAACTCTTGAGTGGAAAATAACTTGAAAGTTATAAACTGACTTGGCGTTTTTCTGTGTGTGTGTGTGTGTGTGTGTGTGTGTGTGTGTGTATAGATGTCCACATCAATATATATGTTAGACTTTAAGCTCCCATAAAGAATGCAAAATTATATATATGTAAAGTTACATGCAATAGCATTAAACATGCAAATGTGCTTCATAAATACTAGGTTTAAAATAGCTAATGATAAAGAAAACACACAGGCTGGGGCGCCTGGGTGGCTCAGTTGGTTAAGCGTCTAACTCTTGATTTTCGCTCCCATCATGATCTCATGGTTCATGAGACTGAGCCCTCCATTGGGCTCTGCACTGATAGTGTGGAACCTGCTTTGGATTCTCACTCTTACCCCTCCCCCTCTCATCCCACCTCCCCCCCCAATAAATATATATATTTTTTGTAAAAGGAAGAAAAAACCCCACAGAGGCCTTGCTTTGCTGGCATGTTCTTAAGATATAACACCATAACTTTATAGATATGTTTTGTTTTTTAATAGCAGAAAAATAAATATTTCCTGGGGGGGGGTGAAAAAAACCTTACTTTAACTTGCTAAAGGTCTACCTTTTAAAACCTATTAGAAGTTAATTTAAAATGTCAAATAAGAGAATATATATATAAGAATCTTAAACTAATACATACTTTATTAGCTGTTTTTGTGGTTTGTGGCCTCACCTCATCATCATTTAGGCCATGAGGTATTTACAAATTTATGGTCAAATAACATTTCATTCTTTCCCTACTTTTACACTTTCCAAATGTTCACACCCTCAAATTACAAATTAACAGAACATTCCAAGAACATTCTTAATAATACAGTATGACCATATCAAGTATGGACAATGTTAGCAAGTTCTTAAAGAGTGAGTTATGACTCCCATAATAGCAACATGGATAAACCACTGGGTGTTACTTATTTTTCGACAATGTGTTATTGATTCAGTGGAACACTGGACCTTCCATATACGCCTGTATAACACATATATCCACTATTCCACTGGCTACTGCTGGCAGCAGTAAGTTGTAAAGAATGTATGCCCGAGAGTAGAGAGAAACTACATTTATATATAATTGGTCCATTTAGTATTTATTCCAGTAGAATCACCAGCATTCTTGGACATAGTTTTTGACTAAAAAGCTTTGGTGTTTTTAAACTCCCAGACTATATGAGAACATAACCCTAAAAAATGTATTTGTATAGAACCAAACTAATGTAGAGTAATTTTTCCAAAGTGGATAAGGGCAGACAGAAGGTGAAATCATTAAAAACATATGGTCAAAGAGGTCCTCCAAAACCGCTTAGTGGAAAGCAGCCAAGGGAATGCATTTAATCAATACATATTGCTAAATATAATGAAGAGGGGAAAGAGACACACAAAAAATTCCCATGCTTTGCTGATACACAGGTACGGGTTTTCCACGGTGGGAATACATATAAAACACTGTAACTGAGGAAACAGTCCGATCTCCCAGCAGGGTCACGTCATCAGAAAGGTTAGGGGTCACAAAATGGAAGGTAAGAAGAGGACATTGTGGCGCTGGATAAATTGCTCTTGGCCCCTGGGCAGAGGTTTGGGATGTGGGATTATGATCGATTCCATCAGGCAAATAACTCCTTATGAGGCATCTAGTCTCACTTGGGGTATGCTAGAGAGAGAGAGGCAGAGAAGTGTCGAATCTGGGTCTGAGGCTACGGTTCAGTGTTGGGGTATGGGCACACAGCAAAGAGAAACAAATCCAGAGAAAGGAAGGAAGAGTGAGGTAGGGGATATAATTATATAATTTAAATAGTTTTGTGGATAAAGGCTTTTACCCAAGTTCTCATGGTAATTATTTTAAACCACCACTGAAAGCCTCCTAAACACTTATTTTGAGCTTGGTATTAAATATTCTCTGGTGGCGGCAGTGACTTAAACACAGAAGGAAGAATTCTAGAGGAACTCGGTCGGCAGACATCCAGTCTCTCATACTGCCTTCGATTCAGCCAGGAAGAGGATGCTCAGAACATACAGCTGCCTTTTTTTTTTTTTTGGGAAATATGCAAATTACCAAATCAATGGTTTGGAGAAAGTTAACAACCAGGAAGCCTGTGAGAAATTGTTACCCCACAAAGAAAGAACCACAAAGAAAGCTAATGTTGGGTCCATTTTCCTAATGATTTGAATTAATTAATGTAGGAATGCAGAAGAATCATTATCTGCTGTATATTCTCAGTGCAAACCCCAAATCCATACCATTTCCATTATTTCATAGGTACATTCAATAAAGTCTTCCATACAGTCATTGCGTGAGTACAATGAAATGTAGTCTTTCCCGAGTTCCATAAATACAAGATGCCCAAATGCCACAGTTTTCCAGAAGAGCATCTGTCTTTCAGCTGCTTTGTAGTCCTAGTGGTGAGTGGGAAAGGAGGTAGGAACAAAGTAGAGGGACAAGGCAGAAAACGTGGGGGATGCCTCCCAGAATGCTTCCTCCTGTGACTGAGTCTCCACTGCCACTGGAGAAGGTATGGTTATTTAAAAACAAAAGGAAAAGGGGTGCCAAGGTGGCTCGGTTAAGCAGCCCACTTAGGCTCAGGTCTTGATCTCATGGTTCACGAGTTCGAGCCCTGTGTCAGGTTCTGTGCTGACAGCTCAAAGTCTGGAGCCTGCTTCAGATTCTGTGTCTCTGTCTCTCTCTGCCCCTCCCTCGCTCATGCTCTCTCTCTCTCAAAAATGAATAAAAACATTAAAAATTTAAAAAAAGAAAAAGAAAAAAATGGTTTTGGACTTAGAGCGGTCTAGGTCGAAGTGCTGGATTCTGCACTTGCTAGCTGTGTGAACTCAAAGTCTCTGTATGTGAGACGAATTCCGCCAGCACAGAGCAGCAGAGCTAATGTAGGCAGATACACCTGGCACATAGTAGGTTTCCTCTAACCTGTCAATTGCATGGTTGTACTGACTCATCAAAAGAAATGGGTGGAGATGCAAAAAAAGTCACAAGGCATGGCCTGCTACCCTCACAAATGACAACAAGCTGTGGGGAGAGTGGCAGGGACACAAGGGTTAGAAAGCATTTATCTGTAATTCTAGGACTCAGGGAACTCTTGGAGGAGTTCAGATGTTCAGCCAAAAGAAAAGAGAGAGAGAAAGAGAAAGGGAGAGAGATAAAGCATATTCAGGCTTGCGGGTAGGAAGAATTTCTCAAGACAGAAATACTATGAATTTGTGAACGATTTCACTGAGGATTCTGCACAGCAGCCAAGATTACGGAGCTCTGTTTAAGGAAAGGGGACACATTTAACTTTTATGAGACCAAACAATGTGTTTGGTGGAACTTTTTCAACGACACACTTTGGCTTGTGGCAGGCAGCATCTTCAATCAGAGGAAAAGAGAACAGATTATTTGTTCATATGCTCTTTTCATTTTTTGTAATGTTTACATTTTTTACTAACTCATTTCTTTCAAAAGTAACAAAGTTGGCTTTCTTCGCTGAGAGCTATTTGGAGGAAGCGGTGTGTCAGACACTATTTCAACAATCATCCTGCAATGGGACGCTGTAAAAACGTAACTGTGCTTCTGATAGGGATGTATTAACACCTTGAAAGTTAAACTAAGATCTTAAAATTTTCAGGGCCAAAAGCTGAAACAGCTTTTTGCTAATGGTGAAAGAAAATTCCCAATACTAACGCCACCATGCTGGCAGTGGAGGAAAACTCAGTGTGGTTTAAAAGCTGAGTGGGAGAGAGCCAAAGCATAAGAGACTGTTGAGAACTGAGAACAAACTAAGGGTTGATGGGGGGTGGGAGGGAGGAGAGGGTGGGTGATGGGTATTGAGGAGGGCACCTTTTGGGATGAGCACTGAGTGTTGTATGGAAACCAATTTGACAATAAATTTCATATATAAATAAAAAAATAAAATAAAATAAGAGCTGCCTAAACTGGTTTTCGAAGCAATACAAAATGTATTGTATTGGACTCATGGGACACATCAAGACAAAACCTGAAGTAGCCCCAATTCTCTTTTGTCCCCCCTCCTTTTCTGGAGTCAAGTCAGTAACTTGCTTATTCTGGATTGCTTTCAGAGGCCATTCAACAGTGGCTGGTTCCCCAAACAGTGAGGTTTGTCTGCGTAATACATAGAAGTCGAGCTTAAAAGGATACAGATGACAACCTCACCATTTATGTCATGAATGTCCTGTAAGTTATACTTGAGGCTTACACGGTGTTAGAAAATCAAATTCAGCTAGGGAGGAAAAAAAAAAAAAAAGGCAATCCCAGAAAGGGCTTTATTTTACCAAGGTGTTGAAAAATATATATTCTTAGGCTTGTTAATACCAAATGTGGTTAACAATTCATTTTCTGTACAATAATATATCAGTGAGGAAAAACACTGGTATCCATAATCAAACCTGGGAGTCGTATGTTCAAATTAAGGAGAGACGTTTAAGTAGTGAGAAGGACGGCTGTTTAAAATCACCTCTTAAGGGGCTGGGTAGGGGGGCACCTGGGTGGTTCAGTTGGTTAAATGTTTGACTCTTGATTTTGGCTCAGGTCATGTCTCATGGTTGCTGAGATCAAGCCCTGAGTGGGGCTCAGAGTGACAACACAAAGCCTGCTTGGAATTCTCTCTCCCTCTCCAACTCTCCCCTGCTCTTTCTCTCAAAAATAAATATTTTAAAATCAAACCAAATCAAATCAAATCAAATCACCTCTTACAGCAGCTGGCAAGAAGATGCCCCTCCCCCTCCACGCCCTGGGAATAATCATGCTAAAAGAAATAATAATTATTATGGTTATGATAACGGTCCATATTTTTAAATGCTTACCAAATCTTGGTTGCTGTTTACAAGTATTTAAAAGGTACTGTTTTATTTAATTCGCACAATGTACCCCATAGATGGATATTATTACTATTTTTGTTTTATAAGAGTAGCTGGCAGCTGAAGCCTAGAAAAATCTATTTGCTTAGACTCCGGAATCCAAGTACTTTGATACATCCTCAAATGCTGATTAGCACTGGAGGTCAAGGTGCACTTTTAGAATGGGCATAATGGTATCTGCCTACTAACGTTGTCAAGTTTAAGTGTGATTGTTCCTATAAAGTCCTTATTCCAGTACCTAGTACAAAAAATAAGCTTCATAAACCTAAGCTAGCGTTTTTCTTAGGACTAGAACTATCCCGCAGGGGTAAGCAGGGTTCTCTTTTCACAAAAAGTCAGAAAGCTGCATTTTCCTTTGGGATCCATTCACTACTTCCCATATACTTGGTGCTGACTCCTCATCAGGCTGAATGTGAATGTCTACAGCAGCACAGACTACCTAGAAAAACTGCCCGGGTGATCTCCAGGACAGGTAGGCAGGGATTCTCGGGAGTTCAACTGGAAAACACTGGAAGCCTTTTGACTATAAGTGTAGGAAATTATTTCTCCAAGCTCTCTACATACATATTTAACCATCATTCCTGTTAATTCAATAAATATATAGTAAATACTTTTCTCCTCTGCTCTTTTTTGTTTCCTAGGGAAGCCAGACAGTAGAAAGGAAAATGGATTTAAGATCCAGCCCTACCTCCCAGGACACATCCAACAACTGTCCACGTAAAAGAAATGCTATAAGAAGGAGAGATCAAGGTTAAGGGTATATTATGTGAGGCTCAGAAAGATTGTTCTGGCACCTATAGAGTTAATGGCTTAAGAAATTATGGTCCCTCCCATTCACCCTAGACTTGACAGATGAGAACAGTGGAATCTGGATGTAGAGAGCTTTTTGTACATTTTGAAAGGCCTTAATTAGATACTGGGAGCTAAAGACAAATTGAGATTCCCTAGTTCTTAGCTCACATTTTTAGACATTTCCAGTTTTAGCAGACAGACTTTGAACAAATCATGACAAATTAAAGATATAAAAGCGATGCTAGAAGAATCCCTTCAAGCTAGGTCATTAAGTGGAAGGGGTTTCTGAGAAGTGGGATGTCCGCCCCCCCCCCCAGCCCTGGGAATAATCATGCTAAAAGAAATAATAATAATAATGGTTATGATAATGGTCCATATTTCCTGGGCATTGCTAAGGAATTACAGAAGAAGTACAATATACCCTTCACGCCAGGAATTTGAAATTCCTGCCTTTGCAGACCCTTAAAGAAATGTCTCATACCACGAACACAGTCAGAGCTTCTAATAAAGTGATTCAAAGTAGCACAGTAAAAAATTATATAAGTATATTACCCAAATGATCAATTTATTACAAATATCTAATAGATTTTGATCAACTTTAGAGGATTCTTTAGAAAAAAAATTTTTTTTAAGTTTATTTTTGAGACAGAGAGAGACAGTGTGTGAGCAGGTGAGGGACAGAGAGAGGGACAAAGAATCCGAAGTAGGATCCAGGCTCCGAGCTGTCAGCACAGAGCCTGACCCAGGGCTTGAACTCACGAGCTGTGAGATCATGACCTGAGCTGAAGTCAGTTGCCCAACCGACTGAGCCACCCAGGAGCCCCCAACTTCAGAGGATTCTTAATGGCGTGGACCCATGAAATTCTTACTTTCTAAACTAAGAGAAAAACATGATCAAAGTTCCTAACAAACTCTTTTGCTGACACTGTCAATGTTAAATGGTAGCTTGGTAGGTAACTGGGTGCAAGCACCCGGCTGTGCTCCGGGCAGCTGCTGTCAGGGGAGACCGCTCTTGCCATGAAGGAAGCCAGGAATGGGCAGATACAGAAAAGCCCGTCAGATTTCCCTATCAGATCTGTGGAGCAAGACTTTCATTCTGTATTTTCAACTGTGGTTTGGTTTTATATATTTACTTAAAGGTTTTAAAAATGCTGAACGGCCATTAATTTTTCAACACAGATAACTGTACTGAAACTCAAAATGAGAAAATTAGAAATCCAAATAACTTTTTTTTTTTTTTTGGACATGCGCTAGATTATGGGAAGACAAAAAAATTCCTTTACTGTGATTGCCAGGAAAAAGTCTTTTCTATTTGGAAACTCAAGAACCTCAAATATAATAGTTTACTTATACAAGTTGAAAAAGAAGATTCAACTTTAAAATGTTAACAGTATTAGGAGTATCTTGGTATAAAATTTGCACAGTTCATAGCACTAGGTATCACTTCTGCAAAAGAAGATCCACATTTATATCTTGCTTAGGAGAAAAATGAAAAGATGGGGGAATAATGTATCTTTCATAATAAAAATGGTCATTATGCAAAACAACTTGCAGGCTACTGAAATAATATTTTTCTACAAAATTTTATAATATCTCTTTCTCGTACGTGCCATGCCCTGTACTAATCATGGCAGTCCTGTGCCAACGGTAACATTATCCTTGCTTTGCAGGCAGCAAAATTGGCTCAGAGCAGTTACCTAATTTCGATTTGCCCAGGGTCCCACATTCAGAATAGGGCAGAACTGTAACATTTAATGGAATAATTTAAGTGCGTTTGTTAAAATTGCCACTCGATGAAACATATACCCACAATCTATTTATTGTTGTATTATTTCCTGAGACATTACGTTCCTACTAAGTTTATTGCTTAAATGTTAATTATTTGTTTGTGCTGATGGAATGGGAATCCCATAGTGTATCCTCATCAGTACAATGTGAACACACAGGATGCTTTTCTTTTCTGTGACAATGGAAAATAAATAATGATTTATCTGCAGGTGTTCTAGCACATCTCATGATTTCCTTGAAATGTCAGCTGTGGATTTTATGACACAAGACCTGAAGGAGCTATGCAAAGTGATGTGTCCTTTCCTGCTGAGAAGCAAATGAGTGCACCAGAGAGGGTCTGACCCCAACGGCCAGATTTGTAAAGTCACCACTTAACTCCCTGGGAGAACAGCCTGCCCCTGCCAGCAGGGAGAGAATGCATGGCGGTCCAGAGCTGGATAAGTGAGTGCTAATCCGTCAGCCAGGGTTTGCCTATGATCTTCCACACCACACTGTCACCTGAATTGCTAAGAACCTTTCTAACTACTTTACTTTAAAAATACCAGGTAAGATCGATTACTGCCAAATTTAAAACTGATGTACAATATATATTTTTTAAAGGGAAACCCTTAATTGAAAATTACTCTGTGACTTAATTCTCAAGTGTTTATGGAGCACTTATGGGGTAGGCAGTCTGCTGGGCATTGAGAGAGGCTGGCAAACCAAAATACATAGACACGGACCTGCTTTCCTGAAATTGAGTATTCCCTTGAGAGTCCTAGCTATGTTTGGTCCAGTAGAAACAGGGAGTGCAGGTACCCCTTGAGGCAGTTATGTCTTAGGGTTGCCACTCTGAAAATTCCAAAATGCAAGTAAATGCCATTGGCTTAACAATACATGGTGCAGCACGCTGACTATCTTCGGTATCTCCCTTTACTTTTTTATTCTTGAGATTACTAGTTCTATCACTCGATACCCGCAACACAAAAAGAACATGCTCATCCCAGTTGGAGAAAAATTATGAAAGAGATGAAAACAAGAAGCGTTGCTGTCGTAAGCTACGTAAGATGAAAGCTTACATCCAGACAAAAAGGATCATGTGACAGGTCAAGCATGGCTTGACATGCTTTTGCTTTGACGTCAGAGGTATCACCTCTGATTTCTTTCAAGTGTCAGAAAAACCATCTACTACCTGTAACCCATGTTGCTGACAAAGGCCTACACGTCTACAGGGACTAGGAAAATGCTTCCATGGAGGCTCTTGTAGTGTTGTGAACAACCATGGCCCAGTTCTGGAGCCACTCTTGATGGCTTCCTCTTTCTCCAGGGACCACATGGGAGAAGTCTCCCTGAATTTCTCTCCCATAACATGGATGGCAATGGCACCCCATCCCCTCTTACCTAACTCTTATCCTGGCCTGCTGCCTGCACCCCACGACTCTCCAGCCTTCCACACTTGTCTATGGTCGGTTGCTTTGACACATCACACCTCTCTTAAAGGGCTGATGAAGTTGCTTCCCTTACCTGTGGAGGCAAATTCTCAAACCTGGCCCAGCTTTCCACAGTTGACCTGAGACTATCTTTCCAGTTTTAATGACAGTCACCCCCCACTGTCATTTCTTTGCCGTTTCCTTATGAATACTGTGTCACCATTTAAAAAGAATTAGGTAGCTTCACACACGTTATTGGAGAACAACTGCTAAGATAATATTAAGAGACAAAAGCAAGGTATAAAGTAGCATGGATAGTGTGCTGTAATTTGTGTTCAATAACAAAGCACGTGCACATAGATATACACAAATATCCCTCAGACATGGCAGAGTATCTTTGGATGAACACTTGGAAACTGGAACAGCGGTTGTTCCTAGGGAGGTAAACTGGGTAGCGTGGGTGTAAGAATGGGAGACTCAAGTTTTTAACGCTTGTACCTGTCCCTTTCTGTAACCTGGATTTTACCCTATGTATCTGCATTTATTCAAACAAAATACTTTGGACAATTACAGCCTTTTAAGTTCAGTGTTCCTCTTTTATGCCCCCAAATATACCTTGAGCTTACATGTATTAACTTTCTGCTTCAAGGATTCCTCCATTACTCAACCACTCATCTCCATCTAACTCACGGTTGCTTACTTTATAAACACTTCCAAGCCTCACAATTGTGTCATAGCAATATATCCACCTTATCTATGCATCTGTTTGGTACTGTTACTTATATGCATTTTACTTCCCTTATTATCTGTAAGCTTTTGAAGGGTATGGCTATCTTAGTTCTGGTTTTTCATAACACTGTAACTTGAATAAACCCAAAATTAATAATATGATGGGTGGGGAACAGAGACAACTGTGAGCCCTAAGTGGCAGAGTCCGCTGAGTGCTTACCCAGCGGTGTGTCCTCGGAGCCTAGCAGAGGCCTGCTGAATGAATAAATAAAAAGGACATTCTTCCAACCACAGGCTAGGTGTTTTTTGTTTTTTGTTTTTGTTTTTTTTTTTTTGGTTGTTTTTAGGATTTTAGGTGTTTTTAGGATTAAAGCGTGGTTCACACAATATGCTTATTAATAAAGATGTGACCAACTTTCATGGTTTCGAAATCAAGTATTATTCTTTAGGCTACAAGTTTCTCAAAGGTTTCACAAGAAAGGGAAAAGGATCCCAAGGATTGTCTTGAGGACAAATAATGAAGAGATCGTCATTCCAATTTAAAAATCGGAAGTCAAATACTTCTGACCTGTAATTTCTGTTTGCCACCTGACTTCTAAATGTCTGCCTCTTCACCATCCTTTCTACATACCTGGCCTCTCGGCTTCACCCACGTCCTTAATTATCAGGTTTTCTCTGCCCTTTGCGTCACAATGTCTATTTCAAGCAGTTGTATAGTCACCTCCCCTGTTCTGTCTTCCACCTTAAGTTACAAACAGTCACCTTTTTACTTTAAAATTCTTAACAGGTCATTTGACCTGCATATTTAAAAAAAATTTTGGGGGGGGGTTAACTTCTATTTTACACGGTACACCTCACAAATCTTACCCTCTTTCCCAAATATAACTTTGTGTGATCACAGCCATGAAAAAAGGAATTTATATTTCAGCCCAGAAGTTAGGACATTAAAAAAAACAACGTGGCTTTCCTTTTAGGAATGCTTATTTCATGCTGTCCAATAGGTTTCACAGATAATTTTTTTTAAGAGAAGCAAAATACACATTAACACTGGAAGCTAAAGAAGATATTAAATGTTAACATACAAAATTCCCAGGTAGACATGAACAAATTGCAGTCACTCAGTAACCTCCTGACATAATGCTTCTGCAAAGCAGAAAAAGTTTTATCTCACGCCATCAAGCAAATCATTTAGCAACTTCTTTTAGCGGTCACGGACATAAAGCTGGGATCTATTTACAACAATGTGGTTCAAAACAATATGCATTATGTTACAGCAGAGCAAGAGTAATAAATCTCTTTTAACCTAAGGAAGATCAAATATTTTTACAGCTATTTGAATATAAAATAAAATATAACAAGATGGTTAAGTTACTAAAGGAATTTTTTTTTAAAATATAATTTTACTTACATCAAGAGAGCCTTCATTTATAACAATCATTCCCATGTTCTTCCTCAAAAGTTTGCAGGAGTGTCCTATGTCCAAACATAGAGTAGATTAATTGATATAATTCATTTCTCTACAGAGCAGTGGCGAAGATGTTAAAGTGATAATACTGTAAAAATATCAAATTTTATTTACTTTTAATCTATTTTATTAGATAAAACTAAAGCTTTATCTATTTTATTATGACCGGTGATAGTTGTTTTCCAGGTTTGCAGAAGTTAAAAAAGAAATGCTCTTGCTTGTTATAGGAGGGCTACAAGGATAATATTTGGCAAGTTAAAGCTGTCTTGAGAAACAAGTATGGAAAGAGAACGTGGTAGTGACTCTCAATGTCCTGAAAAGCACCACACTTATATGGAACATCCTTCATGATGACCAACATGAGGAGATGGCTGTTTTTGGAGAAGGGTGCTAAAGGTTGTCTGGCTATCTTGTGGACCGTGGATCCCACCACTGTCCCCCTGCCCTTGGACTACCGTCATATCTTCTACCGTCCTGCCTTTCCTCGCTTTGCTGTACTTGCAGCAGGGCAAAATCACCTGCTGGTTAAACTGACACTGCCTACTCAGAACCCATTTGTGTACAGCTGAACTTGGTTGGAGAAAACAAGGAACCCGGCTGGCTGGTGTTTAAAATATTACCATCACATTTAAAATAGTATCATCTACCTTACTCCTTTTGTGATCTCTTTCGATATATATATATTTTTAAATGTTTATTTTTTATTTTGAGAGAGAGAGAGAGAGAATGAATTCCAAGTAGGCTCCACACTGCACTGTCAGTGCAGAGCCTGATGTGGGGCTTGAACTCACGAACCGTGAGATCATGACCTGAGCCGAAATTAAGAGTCAGACACTCAACTGACTGAGCCACCCAGGTGGCTCAAAACAGTGACCATTCTGGAACTCATATCTCCTACTTAGAGCTCTTTCCTGAACTCCAGACTCTCATATCCCAGTGCCTATGTAAGAGCAGAC
Organism: Herpailurus yagouaroundi; assembly: GCF_014898765.1. NCBI lineage: Eukaryota > Metazoa > Chordata > Mammalia > Carnivora > Felidae > Herpailurus > Herpailurus yagouaroundi. Next base: position 132,876,730 of record NW_024412376.1, on the reverse strand, counting down.
ACTTAGGTGTAAAACAGGCATCTCAACTTAACATAGCTCAAAACTGGATTTTTGATCTCCTCCCAGAAAACCTGCTTCCCCTCGGTCTTCCTTATTTTGGTTAATGGCAATTCAATCCTTCAATCACAACAGCTACGATGCCTTGGAATTATGCTCCAGTCCGTTCTTTCTCTCATACCTCACATTTAATCAATTAGTCAATCCTGTGGGCTCTACCTTTAAAATATATACATATTCCAGCCATTATTCACCACTTTCACTTTACCATCCAAGTCCAAGTAACCAACATGCCTCACCTGGATTGATATAACAGCCTCTTCACTGGTCTCCCTGCTTCCACACCTGCTTCCCTCCCAGCTCATTCTCAGCCAGCCTAGCGGCCAGACTGACTGTTCTTGCAGGAAAGTCGGTCCACATCTTTCCTCTGCTCAGAACCATCCAGTGGCTTCCCATCTCACCCGGAGTAAATGCAAGGCCTTTACAGCAATCTGGGAGGCCCTGTCATGCGGCTGACCTGCTCTCCTGCTCCCTGCTTTGCATTTCTGCTCTTTTTAGAACAGTAGATAGCTTTCCCTAATCATCCAACGACAAGCTCCCTTTCCTCTCTTAGGTCATTTCTCAAAGGTCATCCTCTCAATGAGTTCTTCCTGACCTCCTGATTTAAAACTGAATCCTTCTGTGTAATGCCCATTTGCTGTATGAATGAAATGAATGGATCTCACCTACTTTATCCCAGGAAAAAGACCCCAAAGATTATGGCCCAAGACTCTAAAAGTTCAATGTTACCAAACGCCACCTCCATACTCTTCATAGGAACTGTCATAATGGCTCCGTCCCTCAATTGTTCTCAGCAGCACTTATTTTCCTCACATATCACTCTTTGCCACCCTACAGTCTTCCTCTAGCTGTCATCATGCTTTTTGTTCAGCCTATTTCTGTTTTTCAGGTCTCCCAACTCTAAAGTATTCTTGTACATCATCTTTCCATTTGTGTCTAACACCAGTGATACTTTTTATAATCAAAATTAACCATTTGTTTGGCTTATAGATTTACACTTATACTAGCATCTTTTAAAAATTAATTGTCCTCTACCTCCAGCAATTTGCTATAAATCTGTTGTAGTTTTTTGTTACATTTTCTTTTTTATTTTTGATAGACAGAGAGAGACAGAGCACGAGTGGGGGAGGGGCAGAGAGAGACAGAGACACAGGATCCGAAGCAGACTCCAGGCTCCGAGCTGTCAGCATAGAGCCTGACACAGGGCTCGAACCCACAAACCGCGAGATCGTGACCAGAGCCGAAGTCAGATACTCAACCGACTGAGCCACCCAGGCGCCCCTCTGTTGTAGTTTTATATTTACAGAATGCTGCGATTACTAAAATTTCTAAAAGGAGTACTAGTGAAATGTTTCTTAAATAATGATACTTGATACAGACTTCCTAAAAACGTGATTTCATGCTGTCAATACCTTTGAATGGTTTCTTCCACTTTGGTAGAGTTTTGGATGTAATTCATAGGATTTATATCCAGAGGTTGAATCTATGTCAGGGATTACAGTGCTCAGGCAAACTATTATTACCGAATTTGGAAGAAAAAAAAAAGAGTGACATTTCCTTGCATATTACTGGTATACGGGCCTTAAACCAAATACCAACTTTCTTCTCAGTAAGACCTCTGTTATGCACAGGGTTGTGTCTCCTTAGTTTTACATGTTGGAACCTGAACCCATAATGTTTGGAGATTGGGTCTTCCAGAAGATTGAGTTAAACGAGGTCAGAAGGGCAGGTTCATGATCCAATAGGACTTGTGTGCTTATAAGATGAGAAAGAGACACCAGGAGTGTATACCCGCAGAAGAGAGCCAGCTGAGGACACAGTAGGGAGGCGGCCATCTGCAAGCCAGGAAGAGATGCTTCGGGAGAAACCAAACCTGCGGACAATCTTGGACTTTCCAGCTTCCAGAACGGCGAGGAAATAAATTCCTGTTGTTTAACCCACCCAATCTGTGGTATTTTGTTATGGCGACATGAGCTGACTAATAAAATCTCTTTGTGAAAAATGACACGATTGCAGGATGAATGAAAGCTGGCAACATTACCTCCCATCTCAGAAATAACCTTTGGTCACATAAACAAGTGCCGATACACGAGTCTGCCACGGTCCCTATCTCCAGACTTTCACAGACAACTGCGGACATGTTATCTACATGTGTCAATTATGGATGGAAGGTGGGGGGAGGCAGAGATAGAAAGGTGAGAGAGGGTTACTTTGTGATTGCAAGAGCTGAAGTTTGCAGGTATATACAACCACTGCAAATTTAAAGGGACATTGGGACCATAAATGAACAGATATGCCCAACAATATTATAAATATGGAAATCTTACAAAACCAAATCTTTCAAATCTTGAAATATCTCAAATTTATCTTCTAAAATACGTCAAACTGTTAAAAAGCATCACGATTTAAAGGTTGAATTAGGTTAATTACCAATGTTAATGGCAGTTTCTTGTTTGTCCCCTGTAAGGATCCAGATCTTGATGTCTGCTTTCATGAGAGTTTCTATGGTTTCAGGCACTTGATCTTGTAATTTATCCTCAATGGCTGTAGCTCCAAGTAGCTGAAGATTCTAGGGAAAATGAGTGGCAAAAATTTTAAGAAGAAAACCCATTTAGATTCTTTAAGAACTAAAGTATGTATATGTTTTTCAGAGAATAATGGTAATATGTAGACTTTGATGTAAATTGCAAGTATCCCACTGAGTTTTCTCTTAAGGATCCCTGACTTTAATCCAGTACTTTGACATGAAACTGAAGATACCTATATTACCTTACTCCTAAGGTAGGCAACTGATTCGTACAAAAACAAAAAATGAAACAAAAAGCCACACACAAGGGAGAAATCAAAAGGGAGTTAAAGACGAGCAGGCAGCTACAAAAAAACAACAACAAAAACTATGGAAGATCAACACAGCAAAGAAGCAATGTTCACGACCTGTTTGAAAAAGAGTAGGAATAAATGCTTATGAAAAAATAAATGCTTATGCAATTAAATTATAATTTGATGCAGTGTCAGAAAACGTACACATAGCAGACAATTAGAAATGCTGAGGAAGGGACAAACAAACCAAGCGACAGCATCAGTCTCTGTAAGAAAGAATAGGTTGGGTAATTACCACATTACTCCATATTTGTGCTGTGGAAGGCCAGAGTCCATTAAAGATTGCTTGCTCACTAGTTGGTATGTTTCATACAAGACTGAACATAATATGTTCTGCAGAAAGCTCTTGTAATCACTCAGAAAGAAGAATGGTTTCTACTCTCATCTTCCTAAATAGAGGAAAAATGAGAACAACTCTTTGGTTGTTAGGGAAACCTGGCTCACTACAGAGGTACAGGGGATGGTTCTTGGTCCTAAATACATAGGAATGCAAACTGACAAACTAAGCCACAATCAACTGATTCTTGGATTTTCCCTGTAACCTAACCACCAGGATGATCCTCTACGTCAACATTTATCTTTCTTTTCAAGCTGTTTCTCCCTTCTCGCCTTCATTTTTATTTTAAAACACCAGACAAGGACAGTATAGATATAAGGGAAATCAAGTGCTAAGGATAGTGTCTAAATTGGTAATAACAAAGAAAGCATTCCATCTTCTTTCTTCCAACATTAAGTTCTGCTTACTATTTACCAAAGTGTAAGTTTAAAATTAGTCCTAAGTCTTGGTAGGCATGGGAAATAAGGTTAAAACATATGTAAGCAAACATGAGTGAGTGAGAGAGGGCTTATGGGTATATTACTTAGGAATGCTTCTGGCTAGAATAGAAAAAAGTCTAACTAACAATGGCTTAAATAAAGATTTGGTTTTCCTTCCCTAAGTAGTACTGGGATAGGCAGTTACAGGCATTAGACTGACAGTTCAAGTCACTTTCCAAGACTTTCTCAATGTCTCAAGGTGGCTGCCACAGCTATAATTATCACTGCCACACTGAAGACAAGAATAAGGGGCAATGGCAACTGTATCCATCTCTTACTTGAAAGCAAAAGTGTTTCTAAAAGTCCCTAGCAGATTTCCAAACATGGCCATTTTTGTTTATTTATATTTCCATGGCCATGCTTCACTATCAGTACTGAGCTTTTCCAGCCTCGATAGCGGGATGACAAGACAGAGGAGGATGGGAACGGGTGTTAAATTAGCCAGCCAACAGTCTTTGCCACAATGCTAAATATAGCTGGGCGTGCATGTGCACAGGTGTGTACGTATACGTGCATGTGTCTTTGTGTGCATGTACGTATACAGAGGCACACACATCCTCCACTGCTTTGCCTGGGGAAACCCAGCTCATCCTGCAAGGCCAGTCTCAAAAGTTAACTGCTTCCTTGAAGCCGTACTTCTAACACAAGTCTTCTCCTCTACGGTGCTCTGACAGAACTTTGCTCGTCTTTACTCATTTCAATGTACCATATTCAGATTAACTGTTTCAATGTACGACCCATAGTTTTGTTCGAGAGGAGGCACCACATCTTGTTCACCTTTACACTGTATCTCTGGAACACTGGCAGTCAGCATTCAGTGTTTGCTGAGTGAATGACAAAAAAAAGTTAAGAAAGATTCCGAAATCTAGATATTATCCAGTACTGTTGCAGTCTAGACTACATTCTTTTCAATATATTCCAAATACATTATACAGCTATTAGATACTCTTGGCGCATGACTTCTTAGTTTATAATATGTAAGACAGGAAGGCAAATTCCCTTCTTTAAGGAGATAGTATTATTTTATTATCTTTAATGGGAAGCAGATTTGAAATCTATCATAACCTGATGAATAATTATCATCAAGAAGTTCAAGAACACAAAGGAAGTACAGTTCAGCATCAACTATGCCAACACCACAATGGCTATATTTCAACGTTTAGACAATGACTCTATCCATTCTTTCAGCTACTTTCGGGGCATCTGCAGCTAAATCATCCTGGCCCACATCCCAGGGACGATCAGAATATACCTGTGTTCAAATGTCAAATAATCCACAGAAAGCATGATAAGATTTTTTTAACGATCATGGGGGACAGTTCACTAATACAAGCTCTTAAAATTTTCTAAACTAAAAAATTATTTTCTGGTAATGTCTCACAAAACCCTGAGGTAACTAGATAATGGGAGAGTCAAGATGTGAACGCATTCATTAGAAATACATAAACAAGTGTATTTGTGTATCTTGTAGCTCCAAGGGGAGAAACGAGCTCAAGAAGTCTACAGGCATACATTACCATGCACGAGTCTAATAAAAACAAAATAACCGCATGGGTGAGATCACATTGAAGCCATAGTTGAAGGAAGGAAAGCATCTGATTTTGCACAGATGAAAAGGAGACATTCTTTAAACCAGGCAAAAATAACATAAAGGACTAAAGAGGCATGCGGAGAAAGATTACAAGCAGGCTAACCTGGGGTGTGTTGGTGGCTCTAATAACAGGATTTTCTCAAAAGGGTAATGAAACAGTTCTGAATATGCAGCAAAATTGCAGTGGGTCTACCCTGAAGCCTACAAAAGAAAAACCGTGTCCCCAAGCCTGTTACTTTTTCTTTTATCCTGAGAGCTCCTGGAGCACAGCGTTTACTAATTTTAGTGGAAGGCCCCACAGCCTCCTTTCCTTTGGCCCTGGTGTCATTTATTGTGAGATTAAGATCTTGAGTGATAGGCTGTTTGCCCCTGGAAATTAATATCTTTAGCTACATAATGACCACTAGAAAAAAAGATGTGAACTTTGCGTGCTTTTCCTGATCATAACACAGGAGTGTTTAAGCCGTAATCAATTTCATCCCAAACATGTATTACCTTACACAGATGGCCACTAATGTGCACTATGGGAATTACATATTCAGCAAGTGTTGAAACATGATAAAATTCCCCTGGCATTTATGGAATTAAAAAAAAAAAAGCCCAACACTAATTTTACTTTCAAAATGTCACTATGCCAAAAGTTATAAAGGTTTCAGGTTGAGGACTCTTTGACATAATGTAGATTTAATTATCACTGAAAAATCATGAAATAATATTTATTCACCCAGTAAAGCCCTCCACAATCTTATTTTCTCTTTCAGATGTTCATAAAGTAGGCGGAATTTTAAAAAGGCACATAACTGTAAAATTTCAACCCCAGTCAAGATAAAAGCCTTCATGCAGAGTACTTAAAACCTGTATGGTAAAATGTATCATGATGGATTTAGAAATTATGTTTTTCCCATTCATTGTATATTTTGCCAAATAACAGAACCTCAGAATGACTTATTACCATGTTAGCAAATGTTTGGTTAGTACTTAGATTTCTTTGTATTTTTAAAAAGTTTGTGATAATGTTCCTAAATGATAAAAAGTTTAATAATCAAACTCAAAAAACAATTTAGGCTTCAGATTACAACATGGGCTATTTGGCGGCAGCTTCTTTAAAGACAAAGACAGAATGCTGGTAAGCAAAGTTTTCCCACTAGAGTAAATATAGATAAATACTAGAATAACCTATATTTCAGTATGAAATAAGATTGTGACCAGGAAGATGAAATATTTCCTTACTAGAAAGAATGTACCAGATACTGCTAAGTGCTTTACATTTATTAATTCAGTTAATAGCTTTGAGGAGGTTGAGCAAATTAGGGTCAAATAGAGGTACAGTTGAGCTACGTCGGTACGAACAAAGTCCCAGGAATCAATAAATACCCAAAGGCAGCGAACGAGAAGTAAAACTGAGATTAAAGGAGTTAGGATTTTATTCAAATCATTAGGGTTTTAAACATTTGTATCTGTTCTTCAGTCTTTGGTAATAACTTAGTTTCTCTGAATGGGTTTCAGACTCCGTCCAGAGCCACTCCTGCTAAGGGTACCTATTTGTTTCCACTGGAAGGCTCCGGAATCCCATTTTGGGACTGGCTCCTCTCCAAGCACACCCACACACCTGCCCTCATTCTTTCACAGACATACTCTGGGCAGGTACTTCTGGGTAAGAGGGTGGGATACAACAGTGGGTTCCTTCCTCTGCAGGGAATTTTTATTTTAGAATGTACCCTTAGAGATTCTTCTTTGGATTCCCTCTCATCTTGTTTTCTCATTGTACCTCCTTTCCTTTTACTGGTATCTGTTTCTCCTAGACCCCGGCTGCCTGGCTATCATCAAGCCCCGAGTAATTAGCCATGGGGCCAGGAATCTAGAGTGGTGGTTTTCAGAGTCACCTGAAGGGCTTATTACACACAGATTTCTCATCGAGTAGGTCTGAGGTGAAGCCTGGGAATGTGCAATGGTAACATGCTCTGGGTTTGAGGACCTCACTACAACAACTGCTTTTTTTAGAGCAAGCTTGACAACATTTTTCTGTGAAGGGACAGAGGGTAAATATTGTAGGGTTTGGGGCTTGCTGCAACTGCTCAATTCTGTCGTGGCATGAAAACAGCCAAAGACCATGTGTAACCAAGTGGGTGTAGCTGGGTTCCAATAAAACTTGATTTACAGAGCTAGGCAGTGGGTGCATTTGGCCCTTGTGCTGGAGTTTGCAGACCCCTGGTGCAGAATGCTGTGAGCAGCCCATTTCTGCACTGGGTTCCACCCTGACTGACTGCTCTGGATATTTCCTTGTCCAAATCCGACCATTCTTTCTTAGCCTGACCTCAGATCCTCTGGTCCCAATTCTCTCTTCTTGCAATCCCAAACTGCAGACAAAAATCTCTTAACTGTAATACAGGGCTACCGTCAGAGAAAAGGTGTTCTCCCCAAATGATCATATTACATATGCTATATGCTACCTTAAAAGTAAACAAAACATTTTCTGCAGGTACAAAAGAGACACATGGGGAAGAGATACCTTCTTTAGTCTGGGTGGCTCAAAAACCCAATCCCACATGAGTTAACACTTGACCTTAAATGAGGAATTAAGGCTGAGCCAGGGTGGGGGAAGGATGGGCAAAGGAATTCTAAACAGAAGAAATCACATGTGCAAAGGCAGAAAGTATGCAAAAGCATATTGTACTTGAGACGTTGCCATTCAGACAATATGGAAATAATACATGAAGCGAGGTGTGGTAGTGATTTACAGACTACTAATTTAGTAGGATTGTTTTAAGGATGAAATTGGATCAGTAGTCTCAAACTGAGTAGTAAGTTAGGAAAAAGATGGGGCTGGAAAAGCTGGTAGGGAATGGAAATGGAAGGGTCTGGGTGTTATGTGCAGGGTTCCAAAGGCAAAGGTTATTTGGAGAAGAGTTTTAGAAGAGGAACAGGATCAGATTTACATTCCAGAAAGTGTACTGGTGGCCAACTAGGGATGGATTAGGAAAAATAGAGGCCTTACGACCAGTTAAGAGGCTATGGCAGTCCTCATTCTTTTCAGCTTAAAAATATGGCAATCCTAGAATACGGATGTGCTGGTGGGTATGTGATTCTTAGTCATTTTATAATGCTGGCTCACAAAGGTTGCCAGCGTCCTCTCTGTTCTGCATTCCACTGGTCAACATTCACTCTTGTACTTTTTCTTCTCAACCTCGTTTAGCATACAACAATGGGGTTTTATTTTAAAAAGGAGAATCTCATACTTCTCTCCTTCCAGTGTAAGTGGGGCTACAGAACGCTAGGACAAAGAGCATTAAATCACTGGAATGGCTCACCTGCCTGCTTCTGGAGAAATCGTGCAGCCGGTTAATTTTTCCAAGGCCAAGAAGTAGATTTTAACTTAGTGCTTTGTGAACCACGGAAATCATATTTGAGCTCTCATGCAGCCAAGGGCTTGCCAAATAAGGTCAGAATTCACACACCCAGCTGAAAGGAATCAGGATTTGAGAGGCGATTGGGTGTAGCCTGCAAAAACAACAGCCATCTTCTCTGGGCGAGAAGGCAGCAATACGCAGTGTGGAAAGCCTACCGCAAAAGGCTCGTTGTAAGAGATCTATCAGGCCAAAAAGGAGAAGCATGTAAACAGAGAAAGAGTACTAAGAAAACCTTAAGTACTTTAAATACGATTCCCAAGATGAGTTGAGGGAAAATCATGAAACACAAATTTCTACCTTCATGTTTAAGGAAAATGATGCACAGAGGCTATCTCGTTTACTACGGGGACATGTCCTAACAATGCCATGCCTCTCAAGTGCTGATCTGGTGATTAGGCAGCTACACGCTTGGTTATGTTTTATTTTTCAAGTTTACCATATTTTACATACCTTCTTGCTTTCTTCTAAACCACACCCACAGAATAACATATGGTTTATTAACATGGGATTTGGAATTAAGACCGAACTGGGATTTGAATCCCTGCTCTGCCAACCACTGGATATGTATCCTTCAGCAAGTAACTTTCCTAAGAATTTCTAAATCAGCAAGGTAAGGCCAATTAATACAGACTGAATAGGATCTTTCTGAGAAATGATCTCAAAACTTTTTTTTTTTTTTTTGAGTATGTTAGGAAAAAATGTTGAGTGCTTACCTAGGACATTGTTCTATTTTTGTATAACAAACTGTTAATATCAATAAATTCTGTACTTTGCAGAGTAAAGAGAAATTATAAAAAAGTTGAGATCAAAGATAACTAGTAACAGAAGTTGTAACATTCTCTCACCCCAATGGATCATTTCGTGTACTCCACTTTATAGGCCCTTTAACTAAGCAATTAGGGTAAAGAGCAGAGGACCTGGAACTTAGTAAATGCTCAAAAAGTGTCAGGTCTTAGTGGATGAGCTGACAGGCTGCAAATATTCTTAAGCAAACAGTAAAACAGGAAACTACTGGAATTGTAAACCATGAAATCACCAGTATATCATGTAAATTTTCATCTAGTACATTTCATTTTTTAGTACAAATGAAAGGGAGATTTGCAGCCTCTAAGAATAGAAGTGGTAGTTTTATCTGAAAAAGCATTACATTCTAATACAGAAGTTACTGTGAACTTGGCAGTCATAAATGCTCAAGAAAAGTCCTGTTTTCCATTAAGTTTTATATTTTTCTAGGAATCCTCTAAACCACTCGTTGCCACGTGTTGCGAAGGGTGCTAGACTGTTGTGTTTAGTCACACTGTGTATCATGATTGATCTATTTATCACACCACATCAAAGAAGTCTTCATGAAGTCCCAAAAATGTCAGCCACGTTCGAGGGGGAAGTTAAGGAGATAATGTAAAAAAGGTCACTCCACCTCACGGTCCGACCTTGGGAACTCATCTCAGTGCTCGGGGCACTAAGCCCCGTCTGGAACTTCATTTTTCAGTTTACAAGTGCACTGCCTGTCTCCGCCCAGTGAAACCGAAGAGAGGGATTTTTCTCGGTCTTTTTCCCTTGCTGTGCCCCAGATCCCAGAACTCAGCCCGCCATGTGTCCAGGCGTCTGCTGATGAATATTCTCAAACGTGTGCTTGTCACGTTCATAGGTTAAATAATTTAGCAAGTTTTCAAAATGGCTGTGACCACATTTCTACAGAATGCATTCTTTAGAATTATTAGCTCTTTTTTCCCCAACATATCCTTAAATTAATCCTTAGTGACAACACATGTGACACGAACATCCTCCATGTGAAGAAAACATGGACTACATACATTAGCAATAGGGGCCAGGCTTTCATTAGGCAAGCACCTACTAAATAAATTTAGCTTCTGAATAAATTATTTAACTGAATCATTTATTTATTCATCAAATATTTATTCAGTAGTCAACATGGGCCAGACAGGCAGGCACTGGAAACACAGTGACGAATACGAGAAAAACAGTCCTTGCTCTCATGAGGCTTCAATCTAGTGGAGGGTACAGGTAACAGAAATCACAAAATGTGTGTAAAACATTGCTCTCTGATTCAAGGGAGAGCTAGATTGTCAAAGTTGCAGTGTTCTGATTACTCTTTAAAAAAATTTTTTTTTTAGCGTTTATTCAGTTTTGAGAGACAGAGAGAAACACAGCACGAATGGGGGAGAGGCAGAGAAAGAGGGAGACACAGAATCTGAAGCAGGCTCCAGGCTCTGAGTTGTCAGCACAGAGCCCAACGTGGGGCTCAAACCCATGAACCGTGAGATCATGACCTGAGCCGAAGTCGGTCACTTAACTGACTGAGCCACCCAGGCACCCCTACCTTGATTACTCTCAAGCTCAGAAATGATCTTCTCTGAACCATAATCTATTAAACAAAACTGCATCAGCTAAGTTGCTATTTTTAAAAAACATATTTCACAATCTATGCCTCATAACAGGAAGAAAAAAGAAAACACCAATTTGATCACCAGGGAAATACTGCTTCAATCACTGCCCACTATTATATCTCACTCTGTTTTCGGTTACTGCTCAAGATAAATAATTTGCTTTCATAAACACTAGATACGATCAGTAGGTAATCTGTGCAATGCTAAAGATATAATTGCATTTCTCTATTGAAGCAAATAAATATAAAACGTTTTCAGAAATCTATATTTACCACGAAGGGACACCTTCCTATTTCAGCCAATGGTTTAATTAGAAAATCTTCCCTGATAAGATCAGAGCCCTCTGTACTATAAATTTTCAAGGGAACCCAGCAGCAGAGTATGAAGATGAGGCAAAAAAAAAAAAAAAAAAAAAAATTGTTTTAGAAGGACGTTAGAATAAATGTAAAGTGACAGATCAAAGAACAAGGTGAGAAATTTCAGGGAAACCACTGCTAATGAAGCATAAAGCTCCGTAATCATTCTGTTACTTATCTGTAATTTCTCCTGACCAAATACATACAAATGAGTTCTAAATGTTATCCTAAAAATCAGATTTTTAAAAATGCAGACCAGCGTAGTATAGGTGGTTTCATAATCTAAAATTACAAGTCGAAATACATGAATTGTTTTTCAAAAGAGCAAGGTTAAAGTACATAAAGCAAGTCAGGTATACTGTCTGAAGAAGGGGGAAACCAGGTTCTCAGAAGTGGTGGTGGGAAAGACATGCAGAGATGTTACCGTCCATAAAATCCAAAGTGGTGCTACAATTCCCCTTCCTAAACCGGGTCAAGACACCTCAAGTATCTAATATGATTCTAATAATCCCTTTTGCATTTTAGCCATGTGACTGACCCTTCTTGTTCCGGTACCATTTTGTCTTCCTAGGAATCAATGCTGCGTCTTGGCCTCCATTGGTAACAGAAAAAAGATGTTTCAGGAACATCTTGAAACAACCCATAGCATTAGAATTTCTTTTTTTTTTTTTTAATCCTGAAAAGTTTACCATCTGAATACAAGGGTTGGAGTCCAAAGCATGAGCAGAGATGATGCTGATATTTACAGATGGATGTAAAAGTCCTAAAACTTCTCCTCTAACGACAGTCAGTAGGGATAACGGTATCCAGAGGACTTTTTCAAATCTCTTATACATTCTTCTTTTCTATAGTGCCCTGGAGGATGAAGGGGGTGCTTTCTAGTGCTCAGATTGCTGGGAAAGAAAAGTAACAAAGCACTGTGCCAAGGGACCAAAGTCATTATCTTCTTGGATGTTTTCGGTCTATTTGGATATTTTTTCAGCTTATGCTAGGAGTTACTGCACCCAAAGGAGTAAGTTTTTAACTAAATTTCAAAAACTGAACAAAAACTTCTTTGAACAAACACGGGAGGGATAAGATAGTGAGTAGGGTTTAAAAGTACAATCTTATTTACAAAATTTTCACTTATTTTGCAACATATTAAAAATATTCTCATTTTCAGGAAAAGCTCTACGAATCTTTCAAATTTTGAATGTCTTTAATGTAATACTACCATTAACATGTCAATGGCATTTTGCATCATTAATTCAAATATGTTCAGAAACCTCTTGTGCAGGGACCACAGTGACGATCTGGTTTTTCATTGAAAAGTGAAAAGCATTGAGGGGCACCTGGGTGGCTCAGTTGGTTAAGCATTCGACTCTTGATTTCAGCTCAGTCACGATCCCAGGGTCATGGAATTGAGCCCTGACTCCGGCTCCACACTGGGCATGGAACCCGCTTAACATTCTCTCTCCTTCTCCCTCTGCCCCTCTCCCCTGCTCATGTGCGTGCCCTCTTTCTTCCTAACAAAACTGAAAAGCATTGAAAATCTATAGTATTTTGAGAAGTACATTTTCTAAAAATTTCACACACAGATGGAATATTATATGGTTTCAAAAGGTGCTCAGTGAAGCCCAGAATCATAAAAAGCTTCTCACTGACCATGATGAGGGCAAGGTGCTGAGGTTGAGGGGAGAGCCAATTTGGGGTTCCTCGCCACCCCTCCACCCTTAATCAGAGCAACTCTGCTTGTATCTCTTATACATATTATGATTCAGGCAATACTTTGTTTGCTAAATGGGTTTTGCTGTTAAAGAAAGATTTAAAATTCACTATCTACATGCTAAGTCTAATATTATGGTCCACCCAAAAAAACAGATTGCAATCACATAAAAAGAGACTACATAATCCACACGTCTCATTTAAAGTAGCCAAAGAACGCTAGGGTGCCTCAGTCGGTTGAGCATCTGACTCTTGATGTGGGCTCAGATCATGATTCTAGGGTCGTGGGATCAAGCCCCTTTGGGCTCTGTGCTGAACATGGAGCCTGCTTAGAATTCTCTGTCTTTATCTATCTCTCTGCCCCTTTCCCCTGCTCATGCAGTCTCTAAAAATAAAAACAGATACAAAAATAAAAATTAAAAAAAAAATAAATAAAGTAGCCAAAGAAGAAGCCAAAAACGGTTGACCCTTAACATTATGACAGCTAAATGTAAAGCCAGGGCAATGCACCCGCAGGACCCGTGCTCTGCCATGTTGAAACCTGCCTCAGTAGGGTGGTTTTAATGACAATCACCCACAATTCCTACTGAACACTCACCCCAGCGATTTTAACCCAGAATGCAAGCTCAGACCAAGGAAGCAGTGATATCACCCTGACTCTAGATACATTAAAAATCCTAGAGTCTTCAAATGATCAGGGATGGGAAAAGTATTTTCAGAAAAATAACTCTTCGTTACAGAGACTCTTCAGTATTATTGTGCCTGTTCTTTTTCCCTAAAAAAATCTCTGACCTCTTTTAACTGGTAAAATAATCTTTTGGGGTTAATTTTATTTTTTATTATTAAAAAAAATTTTAAATGTTTATTTTTGAGAGAGGCAGAGACAGAGTACAAGCAAGGGAGGGTCAGAGGGAGAGAGGGAGACACAGAATCCAAAGCAGTTTCTAGGCTCTGAGCTGCCAGCATACAGCCTGACACGGTGCTCGAACCCATGATCCAGGAGATCATGACCTGAACCTAAATCGGATGCTTAATTGACTGAGCTGCCCAGGAGCCCCTGGAGTTCATTTTAAAAGTTATGTCTCTGGAGCTACCGTTGGACCAAGCTTGTGGGTTACCATTTCGGGTTCCTTCCGAATTTCCCACTTAAGGAATTTGTTCAGACCATGATGCTCAGGTCCTCCACTGAGGGAGTGTTCCTTATTTGCCTGTGCTTCCCCAATACCTAACACCTATTAGCAGCCTAATTAAAGTTAATGAAATAAACACCTGAGTGGAATTATGGTTTTAGGGATAGGGATGGACACAGAAATCCAGCCCTTATTTGGAAACTGGCTGAGCAAGGGAACCAATCCTTTCACCTTTCTGGTTCTTAGATTTTTCAATAAAACTTAGAGACCATGGCTTATCAGGAAGTAAAAAGGAATTAGCTATCAATCTCCTTTTCATTCATTTTAGGAAAGAGGCAGTCAGAGGGAGGCATCTGTATGTGTAAGCTAAAAATATACATATACATGTAATGCATTTCCCAGACAAGTTAAATTTTTCCGTGTGACTCACGATCACCATCTGCTGGAGAAAGGTTGAACTTCTATTTCATTTAAAAGATGGAAGTCCCAAGGCTTTTAATACCAGATATTACACTTACTACACACACACACACACACACACACACACACACACACGCACGCACGCACCCAACTGCAACAACTGTTAAACCTATAAAACCTAGGGGCGCCTGGGTGGCGCAGTTGGTTAAGCGTCCGACTTCAGCCAGGTCACGATCTCACGGTCCGTGAGTTCGAGCCCCGCGTCAGGCTCTGGGCTGATGGCTCAGAGCCTGGAGCCTGTTTCCGATTCTGTGTCTCCCTCTCTCTCTGCCCCTCCCCCGTTCATGCTCTGTCTCTGTCTGTCCCATAAATAAATAAAAACGTTGAAAAAAAAATTAAAAAAAAAAAACCTATAAAACCTAATCTATAAACTCTAAGGAGTTCAGAGTAACACTGTTATTAGGCATGTTAAACATTCAACTCCAGAATTTTCTACAGTATGCTTTATGCAGAAACATCTAATGGTTAGAATCCATTTTCAAATATTTTATTGTAACTTCTTATATATTAATTCTATCACATTACCATGGAGGTAAAGGCTACATTATATTCAGGCTGTGTACAAAAGGAGGCAGGAGAAAAGTTATTTCCAAACGTATTTCCAAAAGTTAGTTTTTTTGTTCTTAGTCCTCAAAACAATAAGAAAAAAACAACAGATTAAAAACCCAAACCATTAGTACTGTAGGAAACATGTAACTTTGGCTGGAGAGATTGAAAGAGATTATGGTCATGGCATTGTAAATAATAAAGTATTTATTTTACCACATTATGGCCCAAAGACATAATCATATATAAATATGTTAGGGAAAAAAAAGAGAGGGAGAGAGACTTATTCAACAAGTTAACTGATAACAAGCTGTGTGTGTGCTTCTACAGCTGGGGGGTAGATGGGTATTAAGTTGGAAGGTACCATATATGCTATCACAAGTCTTCTGAGAAATAAGCAAGATACAAAAATAAGTTCAAATGCAAGGAATGTATGAGAAACAAACTAGCTTCTAAAGTGATCACAGTCCACTGAGGAGACAGGAGAACAGTATCTCGAGTCACAAATGGCCACTGTATACAACAGAGAAAACCACCTGCAGCTGGGGCATGACATTCCCCAGTATTATACACAGAGGCAGCATATGGGAGCAGAAAGGGGAAGGAGGCATCAGCGGGGCTAACCACCTTTCAGACAGGAAGTGCCAGAGAGCAAACTGTTTGAAAAAGAGGGAGTAAAAAAATTTCAACTTTTACTAACCTGCAGGCAAGATCCAGGAAGCTGAAGCTAACAGACAAACCAGATTCTATGTAGTACAAACATGAATACAGTCAAGGAATTATGCAGTAAAGAAGTTATTTGATGGAAAGTGAAAGGTTAGAATGAAGATACCTGAGTGGCTAAGAGCATGAACTTTGGAGCCAGAATGAGGATTCTGGCTCACCCTCTTATGAACTGTGTAATCTCAACCAAATCACTTAACCTCTCTGTTTCCTTGATTTCTTCATCTGTGAAACTGGAGTCATTAACGTTACCTGCCTCCAAGGGAGGTTGTGAGGACTAGTTAATAGATTCAAGGGCTACAAAGGCATTTGGCACACGGTAAGTACTACACAAATATGTTTGCCATTCTTAATTAAGGAGGTGAGATTTCTTGCTACTTATAAAGCAGCGATCATAGTGTATCCATCGCTTTTTGGCTGAATAGCCTTGGTTTCCTTATCTGTAAAATAAGAGTATTTTTGGTTGTGACACAAATGAGGGATGTCTGTATATGTATGCATACGTGTGTGTGTGTGTGTGTGTGTGTGTGTGTGTGCATACACACAATGAATAGCCAGGTATAAGCACTGAATTGTTCACTTATGTCTTCTTCATTATTAGGTATAGAGTCACACAAGCTGTATTTTTACATTATTTTGTATTACATATTATAAATCTTCATTTATATACATATATACATATATACATATATACATATATACATATTCAGGCTGTGTACAAAATGAGGCAGGAGAAAAGTTATTTCCAAACGTATTTCCACATATACATATATATGTATGTATACATATATACACACATATATACATATATATACACACACACATGTAGTGTATGTAACTTGTGTGCACGTGTGTGTGGAGGAGGGCATGCTTATCTTCATTGATGCAGAAGCAATAGTGTACATTGGCAAGAAGACAGCTAAACTAGCCTAACTCCAATCCAAAATTATATAAAAAAAAGAAGGTCTACAAAAGGAATTCCAGAGACTTTTCAGCAAAAGTTTTGACCATAATTAATATCTGTTGATGCTTCGACCCAAGGAGATTCAACAGTGAATGGTGTGTCAAAATGTTCTGATCTTTATTTATTGGCTCCTGAAAAGACTGAAATTTTCTGGAAACCAAATTTTCTGTATGAGCAAAATGGTCTTTCACATACCTTTTCAATTAACTCATAACTCTCTTCGAGTTTGAGCAGTCTGTTCTGCACGGATGTGGATGCACGCTGATAGACGGCTCGCCACTCCTGAAAGTCGCCCTCTGAGATCTCAGCCACGGCAAAACATAAAGTTCGTAATCCTAAAAAAAGGCAGCATATATCCCCCCAACACCAAATAAGATTTTATTCAGAAGTAGGACCCTTCCATTTTTATATAAATAAGTCTTATTTTGAAAAGACTGGCTCAATTCAAACAATATGTTGAAGTCTGATTCAGTTGTGACACCACTTTAGTGTAAAATGGGTATTCGTGCTCCCCTCACCTTAAACCGGCACTGTGCTTCTGATCCCTAGCTCTTTCGATACATCCTTTGTGCCTTTCCCAAAGTGACTTTTCCAACATCCAAATCTTATCAGATTATTCCTTTTTTGAGATCTTTCAATTATTCCCCGGGATAAAGTCCAAACCCCCAAATCTGGCTCACTTACCCTGTACCAATTGTCTTCAACCTCCTTCTCTGCCATTTACCTCCTATACACCAGGGTCTCTGCACACGCTGGTCACTTTTCCCCCCTTTCACTCCCTCCAACTCCCTCAACTGTCTGCCTCGCATCTGCCTTAAGACTCAGTTCGTAACGTCATCTCTCGGAAGCATTCTCCTCTCACTCAGACCCCACAGGCAGAAATCCCCAAACACACCTATGGTGTGAATGACAATGTTTCATACTGTTTTTCTTGTGGATTTCCTGTATTAGTGTACAGATCCTGGAGGGAAGGGGCCCTGAGTTCTTCATACCTCTAACTCTAGTACTGGGCACAGTAGCTGGCTTGTAGATGCTTCATAGATGCTTATGAGGAAAAAGAGGGACCCCAATGGGGTCTCCTAGGAAAGCCATGTGCCTCATACAGGGATATATGCTTGTATTTATTATTGTTCTTTATCACCATAAAAGTGTAGTATAAAGAGGGATAGTGACAAAACAAAAGTACTCATCAGAAACACCCTAGGAAAACAACCAAATCTGATGTTTGAGATGACCTACTCCTCGTGATCAGTGTCTATCAATTTCATAACTCACTTGGAAACCACCTTCAGCCAAACAAAAAACAAAAAACGGTGGATTGGAACAAGGAAGAAGCAAAAGCATTTGTCAGCCAGGACAAATGCAGTTAATTGGGTTCCTGAGAAGACAACACCCTCACTCAAAGTCATTAACTCATAGAATAACGAGGTGCTAGTGACCTCAAGCCAAATAAAATATGACCAGGGAACATGTCAGAAATAAGAAGCAGAGAACATAAAGTGCCCAGAGGACTCTATCTTCCAAGAAAGGAGTAGGGTTGTCCATTGCCAGCTCACGGAGAGTAGAAGCTAAATCTTTGGGGCCATATTAGGACATGTTTTTCTCTTTTGGAAATTTGGCTGAAGACTTACTCTGGGGTAGCCATGGAGTAAAAGCGATGTTCAGCCCAGGGCCAGAAAGAATAGGGTGGAGGTGAAGACCAAGAAAACTTAAATTTGTCTAGGAGCTGGACTATCCTCGTATCATAACCAGAGAAGAGAGAGATGCTCCCTCAACCCTCCTCCAGAAAAAGAACCTGGGCAGGATGCTGGCTAGGTTGTACCCGCCGAGCCCAGCTGAGGATGCGCCTTGAGGAATATGAACTCTATGAACAGGAGTGTCTCCATGCTCTTGCATTTTTGGAGAGCTGGGAGAAGGTTCTTTATGCCCTTGCTTTTCAAAACCTCGTGCTTTTTAAAACGTTCCTATCTTTTTGCAGCTTTTGGATTAAGAGGAAGAAGGATTTGATCAGAGGTCAGGCTTGCTGCATTTGGTGACCGTTGTAGCTGAAGCAGACAAGAGTGAAACCTTAGATGGGAGATTTAGATACAGCTCTGACTACTTCTGTTAAGTTCAGAGATAAGGCTCTACAAATTCTTGTAGTAACAGACCCTACTGTTCAAGGACTCTCGAGTCCTCCCATCTAATCTAGATCATTCCCCTAGACTATGCACTGCTCTGCTATACAGATCATACGTTTCAGGAGGACACAGAGACAGGACTTAACATGTTTAGATCCCAAGCCTCACACAGAGCCTGTCATGTGGTAGGGGCCTAAGAAGTCTTGAGTTAAAACTATACTGAATAACTATTCTTATAGCCATATAGGCTTATTTTTCTCCTCTTTCTTATTCAGACTAGCATAGCCAGTTGTTTTGTTTCTCTTCCTTCTACACTGCTAGAGATACAACATATTTATAATGTGAATAGTACCCATTCTAAAAAGTGAACAGATTTATAAGCCCTATACCCCCAAAACTTGGGGGCTAAGTCTCTCAAAATTTTAATACAGAGAAGCAAAGCAAAAATAATAGGAACAGCATGTAGTATAATCTAAATTATCAACATTAATTGTTCTCTTACTTTAGGAATTTCTAAGTCAAGAAACAACAATCTTGCAAGACACCAGAAGTATTTGATTTCCTTTTATTTTAATCATGCTGTATTGCTGTATTATACTCACCTTCTGTAGCAAACTGCTCTAAATGTTTTAGGGTAATTTCTTTGTATTTTGAAGTCTCTGCCAGTCGATCATAAATTACAGTGTCCTCGAAAACAAACAGAAGGTAGAATGCAATTAAAGTAAGCATCTTGAGCTTAATGAACATTAATGTTGGCAGCATTATTAGCAGCAAATCAGTATAAAAACAAGCAATCACTTTGAGCATTCATTTTAAAGCACAAAATATTTTTTGCCTAATAACACTGTTTCCCTAGTGACACTAAGAAATAAGGTTTGAGTCATATATTTTCATCTTTCTCCTTTCTGAATACATCCGTGGTTACTCCAGTGATCAACATTTCATATTCTAGCAGTACCTCACTTATCTTGCAAGATCTTCCCCAACCCTGAAGGTAGGGCAGGACACTGCAGTGTTCCTGGGTGCCACAGGGAAAAATGGTCCAGTACTCAAAAAGTTTGGGAAGTGCTGGGCTGAACAAAGCTTGCCCTGTAGGAATACTTAGAGCCCTTAAAATGCTAATGTGAACAGATGTCTAAGGGGGCCATGTGGTATGTTCCCCAGACTCATTCACTATGGAGCCCGGGCTAGGGATTAGGGCATCTCTATGGGGCTGGTGCTCACAGAGAACAAACTCTGAGAAACACAAGGCCAAATCCACTGAGAGGGTTGGCGGGTATGATAAGGAGAATTCTGAACAAATCTAGCATTGCCTGATAGCTGAATATTTCTGATTGTGTCACTTTATCTTCTGAAAGCTCAATTAACTTAGTCTGTAAAATGCAATTACTGGATTATCTTTAAATTTTTTTTTCAACGTTTTTATTTATTTTTGGGACAGAGAGAGACAGAGCATGAATGGGGGAGGGGCAGAGACAGAGGGAGACACAGAATCGGAAACAGGCTCCAGGCTCCGAGCCATCAACCCAGAGCCTGATGCGGGGCTCGAACTCATGGACCGCGAGATCGTGACCTGGCTGAAGTAGGACGCTTAACCGACTGCGCCACCCAGGCGCCCCACTGGATTATCTTTAAAGTGCCTTTCGGCGTGAATGTTGTGCACCACTTACAGTTCTCTGATTTTTGCCCCTTTATAAATTGCTTATTGTTCCTTTAGTTATTCCTCAGCTTGGATTTAATGTTTTAAGAATTTTAGTGTTTGGCCTTCATGGTTTTATTAGACTAGGAAAAAATAAATCATTTACCTGCAATTACTTTCTCAGTGGTATTACCCATTTTGGGGTCTCCAGTCTCAGGGCTGAGATTTGGAAGGAGGCTAATGGAGTATGATTTAGAACCCTTGAGAGAAACAAGAACTTAGTGACCTCAGGACAGATGGAATATTCCAGGCCCCGATTATGAATTTCTTTTCATTCTTTAGTGGTGGAATAGGAAGGGGGGGGGGCAAAGCAAAAGGAAATGGTAATTTCCCCTCATGGTTCCTTTCTAGGAATGAAAGGTATAACTTGTGAAATCTATTTTTTTCCAGAGGCTAATGACTTTTTCAAAGAAACTAAATAGGCTGCTTTGAAACTAAGAAAATCTTCTAAAAAATTAAAGTCACGAAAACCAAAGTGATAAGGAAGATTAAATTCTGCAACGTAGCCACATTTTCTAGCGGAAGACACTGATGTCCAAAATAGAATTTTCTATCTTCTTTATGGTATCAAGGAACGCAAGACACAGAATATACATGAATTATATGGTATGTTTTTAAACGATAGTCACAACTGGCCATGCTTACCTGTCAGAAATACATGAAGATCAACTTTTTACCCAGAGTAATGCTCATTAATTCAGAGAGCTACATCAAGTATATGGTACGTGGTTAGGACCAAAAAAGGTTTCTTCACAGGAACGAAAGCGTGTGTACCCTTAGGATCGGATTAGAACCTACTGAGTCTACATTTACAGAAAATCCTAACTGGATTTACTTATCTGGTGTCCTAGCCCCTCAGCAAGGTACGATCAGAAAACAGTGCAAGAGGGGATGTTCCTGGAGTGCACGGCACAGATTCCAGGTGTTTATGTGAAAAGTCTACAGCTTCAAGATGAATAACTCATCTTAGGTCGATTTTCACTTGAAAAGTTGTTTTCCTGTTCATCTTTTATTTTTTTTTAATTATTAGTATTTATTTATTTATTTATTTATTTATTCAATGTTTATTTATTTTTGGGACAGAGAGAGACAGAGCATGAACAGGAGAGGGGCAGAGAGAGAGGGAGACACAGAATCGGAAACAGGCTCCAGGCTCTGAGCCATCAGCCCAGAGCCCGACGCGGGGCTCGAACTCACGGACCGCGAGATCGTGACCTGGCTGAAGTCGGACGCTTAACCAACTGCGCCACCCAGGCGCCCCTAATTATTAGTATTAAAAAAAATTTTTTTTAACGTTTATTGATTATTGAGAGAAAGAGAGAGACAGAGCATGAGCATGGAAGGGGCCAAGAGATGGGGAGACACAGAATCTGAAGCAGGCTCCAGGCTCTGAACTGTCAGCACAGAGCCCCACACAGGGCTTGAACTCACAAACCGAGAGCTCATGACCTGAGTCAAAGTCTGACGCTTCACCGACTGAGCCACCCAGGCGCCCCTATAGGCGACCCCTATTGGAATAGCGTTTTTATTTTCTTGAATAAATTAAGATTTTATTCGTGTCGATATAACTTTTTAAAAATAGGCTACTATTGCAGACATAAACTGTATATTGTATACTTTTCCTTTTTTTTCATTTAAAATTAAAAAAGCAAGCCGACTTCATTGCAGAAAACCTGGAAAAGAATAAAAAAATAAACCATCCATATCCACACACACACAGAGAACCACCATCTCTCTGTGCTGTATTCTAGATGAACTCTTCAGTGCTGTCTTCCAATTCACTAACTCCGCCCCTGCCCCTTCCACTCTGTTTAGAGTTTATTCCATTTACTGATGTTTTCTCTTGATTGTTTATGATTTCCAGTTTAGCTTACACGTACCCCCACCCCTCAACCCCAATTTCTTTTTGATTAAAAATAGTTGTTGTTGTTTTTTTTTTAAATCATGTTGAGCTCTAAGCATCCTTGGCCAGACCTGTCTGTACAAATGATTTCACCTGGAGTGAATTCGTGTCCAGTGGTTTACATGCTTGTTCTCTCTTCGGCATTAGACTTTCCTCATGTGTCCCTAAGTTTTGCTCTCACTCTCTCCTTGTTTGTGTGTACCCCAATCTGATGGTTTTATATTACCCCCCAGCAGAGTTGGTATGAGCTTTTCTTAGTCTCTTCTCATAATTAGGAACCTCATCACTGTCTCAGGCATCAAAGAGGCTCCCATCCACATTTTACAGAAAGCACTATTTGCCCCCATTGTCTCACAGAAACCAAACTCCAACCACTGCTCCCCAATCCTGATTAAATCTCTCTTTTTAGATCCTCTACTCTTCACTTTTAGCCTCTTCTTTTCATGTAATATCTCCTTACAAGATCTCATCAATCCTCTGCTTTTAGTTTCCAGCTATACTTGTTAACTCCTAAATCTGTATCAGCACCCTAGATTCCTTCCCCTGTATAATCCAAACATCTCTGCCTCATGGCCCAGATGTAGTTCCCAACCCTCTATCATGGGACGTGGTACCACTTCGTCTACCCAGTTAAGTTGAAATTGGATAATAATCCTAGATCATGGTTTCCCTCATCACCCACATGTAATCAGTTACTAAGTCCTAAATCTCCACCCTCTCAATCCTCTCTGCAACTGTCTTGGTTCAGATCCTTATCAACTCTTGGGACTATAGTCAATAGCATCAACTGGTAACTCTGTATGCATCTCTTTTCTGCCTTAAGCCATCTTCCTAAATGGCATCAGAACAATTCAGAAAAAAATACAAGTTCGTGAGCATGAAAATAATGCATGACCTAATGCATGCTCACCTTGCCAGCCTTGAATTCTGCTATTCCCTGCCAAACTGTGTGCAGTTCTCAAGTGTACCTTGCTGTTTTACATATTTCTGCCTTTTTAGCATTCAGCGGCATTTCACAGCCAACTTGGTTGGGAGTGAGGGGAAACAATGCAATAAGCAAGTTAATGTATACAAACTCTCCATGATTATACAAAAAGGAAATCCAGTGTTTTTATAGTTTATTCAGTGCTTTAACTCCCCAAAGGTTCTAGATGGATGATTACTCAAAACTAAGAATGTAAGGATGTAAGTTGAGTGTCAACTGAACACATATCAATCATTCCCTTATCACTAAATACTACCCTTGGAATGTGGGAGAGCTTTAAAGTATACCTCAATATTGTATACTAGTCTTCTCTTTATATATATTTTCCTGACTAGGCTCAGCTCCTGACAAGTGTTGGGTCTTATCTTCCTTTTTCCAAAATCGAGCTGAAAGGCTGGTAGATAAAGTGCACACAATGAATAAATGTTACTTGTTTCAGTCAACAACTGGAGGAATTCTAAACCTAAATTTATGAGACGTCACGAAATAATTCTACCAAAATGCTTTAAAAACACAGCATTCAAAATTGCATTTCAATGCTTTAAAACCAAGGCATTGAAAAACATTTTCAACAAAAATTTAAGTAATAAGCTTTGGCTTCCTAATAAGTTCAGTTTCCAAGTTTCATTCAATAAATCAAGGTTGCAATTATATTTAAAATTGGAAAGTTCTAAGTTGGTATGTTATCTGACTAGTCCAAGTAGATTAGGTATCCAGAAAGGATAATTCAGAAGAAAAATGCTAATTTTAAGAACAAAAAGTGGCTCTGGTCCGTAGACCCCTTATTTAGATTTCTATGAGTGTAAACATATTTTAACTAGGAAAATTCACTTCGAATAACAAATTACTATTTTTGCCAATATAACCTGCCAATATACAAAACCAACCAATAGTTAGAAATTCTGTTATAATTAGAACAATGCAAAACAAATAGTAATGACCATATGATGAAAATTACAGCAGTCACTGTGATCCAATTTTTCCCCATGTTTCTATGGTCTTTAAAAAAATTAGATTCAAACTGGTGTGGATCATTACATTTCTAATACAATTTCAAAGCATTTTCTACTTTAATTGTCTTCTAACGTATTTTATAATATAAACCTCAAATATTATGTATCAAAAATTGAATTATATACATAACCTAGGCCAAATTTTTTCAAAGCACCAAATTTACCCAGAAGGAATTCCGCATTTCACCAGAAGAGGCTGAACACTATTACTATAAAACACCAAGGAAAGTGGATGTCAGCAACTTTATGCTAAACATCTGTGTTACATTTCCATAGCAGAATGCTGAACGTATACATTATAAACCGTCATAAATCAAAACTGTTAAAGACAAAAATAAAAACTTACAGCTCCTTTGCAGTAAAGTCGTAACTTCCCGGATGGAGTGCGAACAATCACCGACATTCTTTTTCTAGCGCTGAAAGAAAGAGGTTTTCCATAATGTGTCATCATACTGAGAATATGCATATATATGTTTGTCATGCCTCACATATTTTAACGCTCACAGTGAAAAAATAAATGTGACCAAATTATGAGTCCTATCCTTCCACATACACAAACTGTCCCCTGGGTGTATGGCTGGGTATCTTTGAAAGTTACATCACGTCTTTTTAAGGCACCAGGGTACCATCTACTGCCCTAAAGGAATAATTTACAAAATAGATCCCAGGAAGCCTGCAAGAGTTAGTACCCACTTGAGCAGAAGAGAGTTCTGGCTCAATGTTTTAAGATTTAAAAAATATTAAAGTCAGTGTCTTTTAAGAGGAATTGTATGTTACAACTTTAAATACAAACAGAAATAATAATCTATGTTAAATATATACCCAAACCACACAGAAAGGCAAACACTGGCACTTAAAAACTGACTTATGCATTCACAACGATTGTTTTTCAATGATTACTAGCAAACCACTGGCATCATGCAAAAAGCCCAATTTATATGACAAAGCTAAGCTAATGAGCACAAGCATTTTAACACTACGTTGGCGATATAAAAATGGTAGTCAAACACACAGCATCTTGCACTGCATTTGCAGAGATAGCAAATGACACTGAATAGAAGTGGCACAGACTGCATAAGATATGCCTCATTTAGAAATAGGCGCATATAAGCATTCTCTCCAGAAATGAGGGAGAAGAAGGACTTCTCAAGGGTCTGTATCTATTTGTTTACCTTACAATATTCTGCTACGAACAGAGGTGAGTCCAATATAAGGAGCAGTTAGATATGGTATCCTAGCATACCACACAGTCAGGAGTTTCTTTCTGAGGTATCTAGAAATATTTAGTCTTCTGTTCCTCCATCTAGAATCCCCACTGTATTAGTACCTCCGATCGCTGTCCCTGTGCTTTGGGAATACATTCAATTGGGCCCTCTCCGTAATGACATTGAATAGTCTATATTCTGTTTCAGCCCTTCTTGGTGCCTCCTTAATCCAACTTTAATGAGATGGTCCCAAACTCATCAACTTTTCTGCTCCTTTCTTCTGCTGGCAAAACTCACAAATCCTGGGGAAATGGGAATGCTTTCTGTGGCACCACAGTAGATGGACATAGTTGGAGAAAAGTCACCCTGCCACCGAGTTTAGGAAATCCAAGATATCCATGTCACCTGGGTGCTCACTACTGTTCAGCAACATGTCACCTTTTTCTAATAAACTTGCTCTCTATCTGCAGGATTTGGAACACCTTCTCCCTTCTCCAAGTCTCTAATGAACCCTTGTACTCCGGATCCTTTGAATTTTTGCAATTCACCTCGATGAAAGCTACAGACAAAAATCTCTGTTCTTTTTGCCATTAACACCTACACATTTATCTGCTGGGCATCATCCTCTCTGCCTCTTTTCCTGACAATGGAGGAAGTATTTCTTTTCTTATCAGAGGACTTCCTTTCACATGTGAACCTCCTCTCTCACTCTTCTTCCTCAGTAACCTCACTCCTCAAGCTATGCTGCCCTCCTGAGTCTGCGTCTTCCACTTCTAGACTGGGTCTTGCTCATCAGTTGCGCATGTTTGAGTCTCTCTCCTACAAAACTCAGCCCAAAGAATGTGCCCCAAGAGAGCCACATCCCCATTCACAACTCAACCCTAAACAACTGCTACATGCATGGTCTCCACCTACATCCCCTGAATGCCACCCCCCCCCCCCCCATCACTGCCACCTGGCTTCTCTCCTGACCTTCCCACTGAGCGGCTAAATTCAGCATATACTTTCCACCTTCAGCTCACCTGACCTCGCTGCAGTCTCTGACACAGAAGACCACGGTCACCTTGAAATCCACCTCTTCTCCTGGCTCTATGCAGTCATCCTCTCTTTATCCTCTACCTCTCTAACCACAAAGTAGTTTCTTTTGCAGATTCCTCTTCTTCTAATCAACCCTTAGAAGTTGGGGTTAGTCGTAGAGCAATCCTCAGCCTTTCTTATTTCTCTCATTCTGTATTTTATATCTAAGAGATCCAACTCATTTCTTTGGCTTTAATTATTTGAGAGAGAAAGAGAGAGAGAGAGAGAGAGAGAAAGCCCATTTACAGGCCAACAAGAACCAAATTTATATTTCAATCATAGGCTTCTCTTTTATGTTCCAGGCCCTCATATCCACAGCCTGTCCCACCACCTCCACCCGTATATCTCAGGGGCATCTCAAACGTAATGATTCAAACATCTCATCCTGCACATCTATTCCTATATCTGCCATCTGTATAAACGGCACCTCTACCTACTCAGTTGTTTATGCCAGAGGCTCTAACCCTTTCCTCCTTCTTCCACCTCCAATCCACCCCAAAGGCCCTCTGACATTCTTCCAGAAGGTATCTGGATTCTATCAACTTCACTTTCTTTGCACTACCATCATCCTAGTCTGAACCACTAATGTTTTTCCCAGAGCCTCTTTTAATACCACCATAGCCACTTCTCTCACTTTTATCCTTACGCCTGCCCCATCGCTGCATCCTGATAGACCTTAAACCCCTGACCGCGCTTTATTTTTCTTCGTGATGCTTCCAGGTATGTGTTAATAAACAAACATACCCAAATGCTAATGATATACTATTTATAGTATCTTGTGGATATAATGCAAGTGGACTTAGCAAAAACAGCCATTTTGACATGAAAAAAAGAGGCCAGGAATACATTTTGGAAATATATATATATATATATGCTCTATTATAGTTACTCATCCAATTTCTCATGCATTTTCCCTTGAGCCTTTCAGCACATACAAGAGAGCAGTGTTTAAATAATACATTAGACAGACCCCATTATTTTTTATATTAAACACTGGCATGTGGTTACTCCCAACCAAGATAGCAACCAAAGCTGGCATAGAAAAGGAAATGACTTTTTTTTCCCAGTAAGTTACAAGTGTTTCTATTTATTTATTTTAGTTTTTACTTAAATTCCAGTTAACATACAGTGTATTATTAGTTTCAAATGTAAAATTTAGTGACTCAGCACTTCCATTCAATACTCAGTGCTCATGACAAATGCATCCCTTAATCTCCACCACTTATTTCACCCACCCCCCACCACCCCTCCCCTCTGTAACTGTAATCAGTTTGTTCTTCTTAGTTAAGAGTCTGTTTCTTGGTTTTCATCTCTTTTTTCCTCTACGATTGTTTGCTTTGTTTCTTATACTGCACATGAGTGAAATCATATGGTATTTGTCTTTCTCTAACTTATTTCACTTAGCAAAATACTCTCTCGCTCCATCTACCTTGTTACAAATGGCAAGATTTTGTTCTTTTTTATGGTTGAGTAATATTCCATTGTGTATGTATATCACATCTTTACCCATTCATCAGTCAATGTACATTGGGTTCTTTCCATAATTTGGCTATTGTTGATAATGCTGCTATAAACATCAGGGTGCATGTATCCCTTTGAGTTGGTATTTCTGTATTCTTTGGGTAAATATCTAGTAGTGCAATTGCTGGATTGTAGGGTAGTTCTATTTTTAACTTTTTGAGGAACCTCCATAATGTAGGAAATGCCTTTTCTAGTCAGTGAGTGTATAAGCTTGCCTTATGTAGGAGAAAGTTCAAGGATTTAGGTAAACTGTTATTTCCTTGAAGAGCAGTGTTACCTCCTGGCCGTGGCCTAGCCTTAAGTGCCCTGTTAATGGTGATGCAATCTTTAAAAACCATCCTGTTACCTGAGGCCTATTTGCCCTAAGAATGTAGGTTAGGAAACTGCATAGTCATGAAGAAATAAAAAAGCCAAAATCACGGAGATATCACTGATTATCATTAGAAGGCATCTATTATTTGACCTTAAGAAATAAAGTAGGATAATCTCTTTGATTTCTGCTTTTCCCTACTAGGTGGTAACTGGTTTTATACCTAAATGGAGGGATGGATATGGTTTCTGAAATCTCAAAGATAATTAGATACAATGAACACAGAATTAGACTGCTGGGTTCTTGACTCTGATTCATCTTCACTACACATAAATCCTAGTGCATCTAAGTATAATGTTTCCAGATCACCAGCCATGGGACTCTTGGTCCTATACTCCACAGTTGTGATGCAGACCAGCTATGTTCAAAAATATTTTTACACTGCCTCCAGGAGTCATGTCCTGCAATACTCTGAAGATGGGTGTTCATGACTTATTGGCAGCTATGACAATTATAAACTACACTGATGATTTTAGTATTTTGTCTAAATAAATTTAGCTAAATAAATAAAGCACACTCCTAGTTATTTAAAAGAGAAAAACAAAAATGTATAGAATTTCATCTCACAGATATAAATCACAGAGCAGCTGTTTTACCTGGTGAATTCCAGAACATTGAGCAATTCGTATCTTTCTTCTTGCCCCAACTAGAAGAAAAGGAATACGTGATTACATCAGGTTGGAAGTACTTTGGCTTTTTGGAAACAAACCCTATGCATGAAGTTTTAATGTAAAAAATAGCACAAACAAAGCGTCCCTTCTGAATATATCCTCTTTAATTGAATTTATTAACTTTCAGGTTAAGATGGAAGACTGAACATATGCATTTAATTTCTGTCTATCCCAAAGTCTCACTAAAACTAGAGTAAACACTTAAAAAAAGGAAAAAAAACAAAAACAAAAAACCAAAACAAACCTTACAATAGCAGGAAAGTCAGAAAGAGGACAACAGCACCAGAAATTTGCAAGCTAGAACACAGATCAATGAATGGTATCTTAGCAGATACAAGAAGGCTGAATGCTATAGTGGTCATGGGAAAGGCTGACAATCCACTTGATTTATACCACATAATCCTTAAATGGTTTAAGGATGTGAGAAAGCAGAGAGCTCTAGAATTCTGAGACAAAAGAGGGGCCTAAAATGGGAAGAACTGGGTAGGAGCCACTTGAAAAGCAGCTCTCGGCACTGGCCCATCCTTTTGTCTAGAAGCTGACTGGCACAGCTGAAGATACATTGTGCACTGCGATCATATTCATATTAAATGCTGGGTCCCAATACCCATAGCTACTCAGCCAGACCTTCCCAGGCAGAAATTGCAACATTACTCTCTGGGGAATTCAATAAGCCCAAGAGAAGCCTTACAGGTACAGACACTATGACTTCCCAAACAAATCCCCCCAGACCACCCTAGAGTAAAGCTCAGTGTAGACAAATACCCCTGTGGGCTCAGAACCGTCACATCAGCTTTCAAATTCCTCATTCTGAACCATAAGATTAACAGACATCTAAGGACTCTAACATGGAACAGAGATACCAAAAACAAACCGATAAAAGCAATTTCGAGGAAAAAGAATTCAAAACCAAATTTCAAGTTGACCTG
Source organism: Herpailurus yagouaroundi (assembly GCF_014898765.1). Taxonomy (NCBI): domain Eukaryota; kingdom Metazoa; phylum Chordata; class Mammalia; order Carnivora; family Felidae; genus Herpailurus; species Herpailurus yagouaroundi. Next base: position 132,846,175 of record NW_024412376.1, on the reverse strand, counting down.
CAGAGTTTCAGGGTTGGGTTTCCTGATGGGCACAAGAGGCTCCTGAGCAGCCTGAATGTCTCTTCACTTAGTTTCAAAACCAGACTGAAGTGCTTTGTCATATGATTCATACGTGGCATTTTCTGTTCTATTACTGGAACTGGATAACTGTGCCTTTCTGGTGGCATAAGACTTTTTTTGCAGTGTTATATACCCTTGGAAATCCTGCTGCATTAGCCAGTACATGCTTTTTAATGGGAACCATGAAGAAAATGTCTAAAACAATGAGACTGTTTGTAATAATTCTTATGTTTTTAGGATTCATATTTATACCCTGGCTACTGCTCTTTGGTAGTATAGGAGGAAACTGGCCTTATTATTCTGCATATTGCAATGTGTGTCAAAGACCTGGTAGAGTCTACCATACATTCCATATGAAGGGATACGGTAATTAAATGCCATTCTTTTCTCCTAAGTAGAAAATGAGAAAACTTAGGAAAAGAACATTTAGAAGTTGATTAGCTTTTGGTGAAGTACATTTTCTCCCCAAACTATAATCACTACAAAGCAACTGCAGTGACAGTTTGAGACCATTTTATATTCCGGAAAAATCTGTAGTTTAAATGCTTGTAAATGCTTTGTAATTAAATGCTTTGTTAAATGCTTGTAAAATTTTTTTAGATGAAAATTTCAAAAAACTGTCATTATTCCTCTGAGACAAGTAATATATGTATTATATTCATGAAAGAAGAACAGGATACTATTAAAAAAGAAATATCGAGAGAACAAAAAAGCTTCTTGAAACCAAAAACATGATAGAAGAAATAAAAAAAAATGAGTAGAAGGCTGAGAAGATAAAGTTGATGAACTGTTTCAAAAAGTAGAGAAGGCAAAGACATGAAAAGCAGAAGACAAAAGTTAAAGATTACTTCAAGAATTCTAAAAAGAGAAAGTAGGTTGGGAAGAGGGAAGGAAAATGGAAAAATTTTCCAGAACTTAATTTTCCAAATGTAAAAAAAGGGTCCACTAGTGCTCAGGACAAAGGGTTAAAAATACTCCCGGTAGGGTACACTTTTATGAAATAGCCCAACTCTTGGAAGAGAGAAGTTCCTGGAATCTTCTAGAATGTGGGGGAGTGGGCAGGGGCAAGCCATAAAACCTGTGGAATCGTAATGGCTTCTGATTTCTCAGTTAGGTGTACTGGAAACCGGAAATATAGTGGAGCAGTCAAAATTCCTAAGGAAAATAATTTCTATCCTGGAATTCTATATTTATTCAGACTATCTAAATAAATAAATTATTCCCTATGTATCTCTTCCAAAAAGTCACTAAAGAATGTATTCCACAAAAGTAAAAGAGTAAACCAAGAGCAAGGAAGACATAGGATTTAGGGAAAAAAAGGGCTAACACAGAATAGAGGTAAAGAAAGTATCCAGGAAGGGGTGCCTGGGTGGCTCAGTCAGTTGAACATTCGACATTGGCCCAGGTCTCACGATTGTGGGCTCGAGCCCCGCATCAGGCTCTGCACTGACAGCTTGGAGCCTGGAGACTGTTTCAGATTCTGTGTCTCCCTCTCTCTCTGCCCCTCCCCCACTCATGCTCTGTCTCTCAAAAATAAAATAAAACATTAAAAAATTTTGAAAAAAAAAAAAAAAGAAAGAAAGTCCCCAGGAAGACAACAAGCCAATTCCAGGATGACAACTGTGAACAGAATGGTGACCCATCAACTAGTGTATCTGAGATCCTGAGAGTCAGGAGCTGGACTTATGGAGGACTATCACTACTATGTCCTCTGCTTTGAGAATGACTTTTAACCTGAAGAAACCAACAAGAAATGTATCCCATCAAAACAAGGAAGTTCACGAAGAAGATCTGAGATATAGGAAATAGTTCAAAATGGAAGAAAATCAAAAGAAAATCTACAAAACCCAAGTGTTGTAGAAGCAGGTCTTAGACGACACTGGCACAGACCAAAAAGAATGATGAATTTCTAGAGGGATGGGGAGGTCTCAAGGTAAGAACTGCCAACTGACAGATTACATGGTGTGGCTGTACTGATAAGAGTGTACCAAGAAGGTATGGCAACAATCACTAATAGGTTAAATAAATAAGTAAATAAATAAGGCAATTGAAAAAAAGATAAGGGACTTATCTTTAGGAAATAAAGGAAAAATTATTTTCAGGAAATAATTTATAACAGGAAAAACAAAAAGAGAAAAAAATTCCTGAATAACGTTCAACTATGAACACTGGTACAGGCATAATAACAAACATTAAATGATGATTTTTTAATGAGATGCAACTTACATACAATGAAGTATGCAGACTTTAAGTATATAGGTCAGTGAAAACTGTGTCATTTGACAATGGTACAGTTGTGGAACCACCCCAATCGAGATAGAGGACATTCCCATCACCCCATAAACTGCTGTGCCCTCCTCCAATCCATTTCCTCCCTGACTCTGAGGCAATCACTGTTCTGAATTCTATCCCCACAATCACTTTTGCTGATCTTGAGCTGTATATATATATATATGTGTGTGTGTGTGTGTGTGTCTTTTTTTTTTTTTTAAATTTAGAGAGAGAGAGTGTGAGCAGGGGAGATGGGCAGAGGAAGAGGGAGAGAGAGGGAGAATCTTAAGCAGGTTCCACACTCAGTGCAGAGGCCGACATGGGGCTCAACCCCAGGACTCTGGGATCATGACCTGAGCTGAAATCAAGAGTTGGACGCTCAACCAACTGAGCCACCCAGGTGCCCCTCGAGCTGCATATAAATGAAACTAGAGAGCATGTATGCCTTTGTGTCTAGCCTCTTCTGCTTCAACATAGTGTTTTTGAGATTTACCCATGTTGTTGATGAATCAATAATTCCTTCCTTTTTACTGTTTGGATATTCCATTGTATGTGTATGTCACAATTTGTTTACCTGTTCTCCTGTTGATGGACGTTTGGTTTGTTTCCACCGTTTGACTACTCTGAATAAAGCTGCCATGAACATTCCATTAGATGTCTGGGGACACATGCTTTCATTTCTCCTGGGTCATTATGAGTGGTGAGTACCATTGCTGGGTCAGGTGCAGGTTTACCTGTGTTAGAAAACTCTAAGGGTTTTTCCAAAGGTCTTGTGCCGTTTAACATATCGACTAACATATGGATGCTCCACTTGTGCCACATTCTCATTGACATATGGTGCTGCCAGTGTTTTTAATTTTAGCCTTTTTGGTGGGTATATAGCATCTCACTGTGATTTTAATTTGAATTTAACTGTTCACTAATGATTTTTTTTTTTTAATGTGCTCACTGGCCATTCATATATCTTCTTTTGTGAAATGTTTGTTCAAGTCTTTTGCCTATTTTATTTATTTATTTATTTATTTATTTTATTTTTTTTATTTAAAAAAAAATTTTTTTTTTCAACGTTTATTTATTTTTGGGACAGAGAGAGACAGAGCATGAACGGGCGAGGGGCAGAGAGAGAGGGAGACACAGAATCAGAAACAGACTCCAGGCTCTGAGCCATCAGCCCAGAGCCCGACGCGGGGCTCGAACTCACGGACCGCGAGATCGTGACCTGGCTGAAGTCAGACGCTTAACCGACTGCGCGACCCAGGCGCCCCTGTTTTGCCTATTTTAAAAATTGGGTCTGAATACCTGTTTAACTAAAAACTGTCATGTAACTACAGTAATATCAGGAAGGGATAGTGAATCAAGAGAGATAAATCCTCATTTAACCTAACAGAAGACAAAGTCAGTAGATAGGTTTAAAAATGAAGAATCAAGACCTATATCATTAATCCCATATGCTTTTGAAAATATGAGATTTTTACATGCCTGAAGAAAGAGATATGGCTGCTTCTGAAGAAGGGGATTAGAGTAAGGAATGTCTATTTTATTATGATCCTTTGATATGATTTGATCTTTGAAGTTATGCATATGTCATTCCTTTGATGAAAAAGAGACTTAAAAATAAATAACTTACAGAATCTATAATCACTGAGTCAGGTGTTCTTCCAGTGAAAACAAAATTCAGTTGTTTGGCTGCTCTGACCAGTGCTCCCTCATCTGTTTTAGGAAAACAAATGAAAGCAAATACATGGTGAGATGAAAAATTATCCCCAGTACAACAGAAATACATTATTGTAATATATTTTCTGTTTAATTTTAAAAGAATTAAAATTCTGTTTATTCTGGTCCCTGTTATTGAAGTCCATTTCTTTTAAAATTATATGACAATGCCAAAGGAATGAGTAGAATCATCTTAAGGATCTGAGACATGTATAGAACCAGGAGACATATTTTACTGTTAGTCATACACAGCTAAGAAGGAAAATTTAAATGTACCTTTGGTTACACATATTCTCTAGAAAACCTTTCTCAAAACAAATGCACAAAATTGTCTTGCATTTGTGCTTTTCTCCTAAAACACTGAATGTAAAAAAAAAAAATACTAATTGAGGATTCAATTTAAATGGATCTAAATGCACTGTCAACACCTCAAACTAATATAACATTGTGTGCCAACTCTAAAAAAAAGAGAAACTTGGACAAAGGAAAAAAAGAAATGGATATAAATAAATTGATGTTTTATTTTATCATGTATTACTTTCATCACCATACTAAATCAAAATGAGATGTAATTTTTTTATGCCTTTTAGGAATTTGGTACATTCTACAAGGTCATGGGTGCTGGTTTAGAATACAGCTAAAACACTTAAAATGAAGTTCTTTAAAATATATTCTTTCTTTCCTAAAGTCTTGCAATCATCAAACTGACTGCCTAATTACATTGAAAACAGGTTTAAAATTAAGCCGAAGTATTAAATATTGATAACCATGCTAATACATATTTTATTGAATCCCTTTCAAATGTGTGAATTTTCTTCATCCAAAGAAATACTCAAGCTCCTTGATTATCATTTCCAAAAGAGGAAAGCAAATTTGTCATTTCAAAGAAGGGAGAACTTACTATATGTGAGTACTTTTTAGTACTTTTTACTTGTGTGAATTTTGTTATTCAAATTTCCACACAATTTATGTCATATACCAAAAGTTACATATATGAAGTTACATATTTTAACCTATATATTTAATTCTCAAAGCCAAGTTTTTCTAATTAGTAAACACATTTTTTTTTAAATTTTTTTTTCAACGTTTATTTATTTTTGGGACAGAGAGAGACAGAGCATGAACAGGGAAGGGGCAGAGAGAGAGGGAGACACAGAATCGGAAACAGGCTCCAGGCTCTGAGCCATCAGCCCAGAGCCCGACGCGGGGCTCGAACTCACGGACTGCGAGATCGTGACCTGGCTGAAGTCGGACGCTTAACCGACTGCGCCACCCAGGCGCCCCAGTAAACACATTTTTTTAATAAAAAAAACCCCATAACTTGGTTATTTCATTTTCAAATTAAACTGATTTTTTTCTAGACAACCTGAAATTTCAGAACAATTTTCCACTGAAAAAATATATTATAATTCCTTCTTTTGTACCTGGAGATGCTGCTTGATAAATAATCTTATCGCCTTCTCGCTCTGGCACTGCTGTGTGACAAACAGCCATCATTGTAAGAAATTCACATATTATAGGTGCAGTTGGCTGTAAGAAATAAACACATAATTCAGCCTTTTTCACCTAAACATTTTGACACTAACGATAGCAATATTACTTCATGCCTATTAAGACTGTAGCTGTAAAGCATTGAAGGTGTGAGGGCATAGACAACTAAGAAGCCAACAGTTACTATGAATGTATTTTTAAAATCATTCCTTCCTACATGCTTTCATTAATTTTTCAAACAATTATATAAGACAACTTGGTGGTACCAAATAAAAACAGCACAGTGAAAAAGGTAGATATAGTCAAATCCTGCCCTTAGAAGACATGAGAGACATTCTAAAATGCTCATTTACCTGGTTCTAAATCTTGATTAGATTAAGCTTTTGGCATTTGATCTTACTAGGGTTCCACCACTTTGTTGCAGTGATGATGGCAGGATACCTCTCTGTAAAGCTTTGCCCTCCCTCTCTCTACAAATTGCAACCCTAATCTGAAACATGTTTTACTAAATACAAAGATTTGGTTGAGCAATTACTATGTACAATGGATTCTTACAGCCTGAGGAAGACATAAAAGCGGATCCTTTCTGCAAGGAACTTAGAGCATATAGGAAAAAAGCAGTCAGATCTTTTATTTTTTTTAATTAAAAAAAATTTTTTTAATGTTTTTATTTATTTTTGAGACAGAGAGAGACAGATCATGAGCAGGGGAGAGGCAGAGAGAAAGGGAGATACAGAAGCAGGCTCCAGGCTCTGAGCTGTCAGCACAGAGCCTGATGTGGGGCTCGAACTCATGGACTGTGAGATCATGACCTGAACCGAAGTCAGACGCTTAACTGACTGAGCCACCCAGGTGCCCCAAGAAGTCAGATCTTTTAAATTAAACATCTTCCTGTTTGGCCCCCGATGAAAAGAAATACGAAATAAAAAATATTCTCCTATGGTCTTGGTCAAAAAACAAAACAAAACAAAAAACAACAAACTAAACGAAAGCACAACTGAAGTGATTGGAAGGGTAAATCATAACATTATTTGAAAAATCTGTTCTCAGGCTAGTACAGTAGACAAAACAGACATGGTCCCTGCTGCATGAAGCTTAACTTGTGGGAAAGAAAGAACACAGATAAATACACAAATATTTATTTATAGTGTGAAAGGACCATAAAGGAGAGAATGTGCAAATATCATGTAATGTGATTTGGGCCAGTCTGATGACGTTTGGCCTCATGAAGAACTGAGCAAAGAGTTTTGCATCAAGCAGGAATCAGACATGACTGAAAAGGTCCTAAAGAAGGAAAGAATGAAGTGTGTTTGAAAAAATAGAAGCCAGTATGGGCTGGGGGAAAGAAAGCAGCTCAAGCAAGGTTGGTGATTTAGGTAGGGGCCGGACCGTGTATGGCTGTGAGTTAAGAAGCCAGAGAACGGTTTTGAACAGAGAAGTGATGGAAGTGACTTCCAGTTCCATGATTCCAGTTGCCATGCACAGCAAGAACTGGAGGGGAAAAAAATGGAAGCAAGGAGACTGGCTGCGGAATGCTGGGAGTCTGGACGAGGGTCGTGAAAGTGAGAAGGAAGGAAAGAAAACAGGATATATTCTAGAAGTCAGTACTGATGAGGGCTGGGGTGATGAGTCAGTACTGATGAAGTTCTGGGGTGTCAACTTCAGGAAGCCGTATCATTTAATCTGACAGAATTTTTATAAGTGACAATAACTTCATAAGTCGAGCAGTCACTCTGAGCAGCAGGTACAGAGTTGGCACTGTACAGAGCTCTGTACTCTTACTCTGTACTCTGTACTCTTACTGTACAGAGTTGGCACTGGCCTATTGTTTTGAGCAGGTAATTCATTTCTAGCATTTCTACAGATATTCTGAAATGGTGAAGAGTGAGTTGTTTCATACAGAGTTCTATAATTATTTAATACAAGACATTTTGAAAAGACAGAATATTGATGAACAATACTATTAAAACTGAATTTCTAATAACCATGAATTTCTGTTGACCAGGTAAAAGGATTTAATAACAATAGATTTTGGTAAGTATTAAAAATGATCCTGAAAAAAAAGAATATATAAAGAGAGACGATAATCCAGAGAAATACTCATTAGCTTTCACTCATTAACAAAAAGATAATGGTTTTATGTTGCTTACATGATTATTTTGGAGGTTTTCCAACAATGATGAATCACTAAATGTTTTTTCGTCTCCAAACTGTGAGCTCTGCCTGAAGGGGAAAATAAATGGAGCAAAACTGGTTCATTGATACAAGTCATTGTTCTATTTGTGACCAACTTTTTAAATAAATCATTATGCAAACCCTTAATAGATTCAATATAGTCTGCATTTCCAGATATCAAAGATTTCATAATTGAATCATACAATATTTTCAATTATTCTAAAATGTAATGGACTTTTGCAGTATAATAAAAATAGTATTTTATAGTTCATTTTTCTGGAGTGAAATTATACTGTGGCCACATGAAGTTTAAAAACTTTTTTAAAAAGTAATAAAACTTTTAAAATACCTGGAATTTAATTTCTTCTACTCCTGTTAATTTTTTCCAGGTTTTAGAGTTTGAGAATCAAGTTCTTATAAAAAACAATATTGATTCCTTTACTTTAGCCAATGAGAAATCTTTATTTGTAGTGGCTAACATTATAGAATTATCATATGAAATATAAAAATATAAGCAATAAGCTTTTTATATATCTTATCAACATCTGTCACTAACAGATATCTGGTATATTTATGTATATATCACTTGTTCTGTGTCTATATAAGAAGAACAAATCATAAAAATATATGGGATTTTTTTGCGGTGTGGCTATCTTTGGATGAGCAAACACTTATGTACTACATATGAAATAAATGGAATCAAAATTGCATCTGTAATCTAGCTATTATTAATCTCATGGCCATGTGGTTTAATATCAAGATGTTGAGATTAAAAGAACAAGCAGCATTTAAGTGGGAATGTCAAACCTAAAGGGTGCATTTTGCAATGGTTCAGTGAAAATATATACATCTAAACTTTTGTGCATAAAAAAAAATTCTGGAATTCACCAAGGAAAAATATGTATCCAGTAATAAATAGCTATAACCCAGAAAGCTCTTAATCACAATTTTTACAGGTTACAGAATATTATCAATGCCAATATGCCAAATAGCAAGAGTTTCATATTTTAAATCCAGCAGTTTGAAAGGAAGGAGACATTGAAGAAAAAAAGAATTTGAAATAATGAAACATACACAGTATCAATGAAATATATTTTTCCCATAAACCAAAGGAGGAAGTTAGAACGTTTATAATAAAATACAGCTCCATTTACATGTAGTAGTTTGATCTATTAATTATGAAAATTATAATACAGTACATCTTCATTAGCATGTAGTAGTTTAGAATTCTCAAAACATCCCTAGGAGACAGAATAAACACATTACTACTTTTCCTCTAGTTTTAAAGATAGAGGGAAAAATCCAGTAACTTTTAAATGATTTATCAATGGGAACATAAAAAATTGACATAAGTTTTCCTCCAAATACTACCATTTCTTAAAAAGAGTTTATTTCTGAGGCTCCATAAAGTCTCCCTATTATTAAAATGTATTCATTAATGGTTGTTAGTTATACATTCCTACTTATTTGTTAGATAAATTGAAATGTCAAGGAATAATCATAGTAACATCTTGCATGTGGAGGCCTATCTTCTTTCCAAAGGATTCCAGACTAAAAGCTTTCACAAATCTGAAGATATGTCTTGTTAATCTCAACAGAAACCCTTTAATCTCATAAATCACAGTTACCATAATTGATACAACTTTCAAATGTATTTATAACAAATAACTCTAGATGTGCAATTGAAATCTTTACACGCACACATCCTACCCTCCATTTACCAATGTAGCTTCTTCTACCATGAATAATGCTAAATAAGAACTCTTCAACCAGGAAGTGGCTTCTTTTCTAAGATCATAAAAACTACAAATAAATCATCTGCTAATCCACATAGCCTGGGTTGGATAACTCAGGCATGGAGCTCTCACTACTCCTCTCTGAAATCTTACAAAACATTCACTTTTAGTAAAAGTAAACATAAAATTAGAAGGGTCATGTCATTTCAAAATAAGAACCAACTGCCTCAAAAGTGAGAATTTAAACTCAGTTGACAAAATTGTATGAATCAGCAAACCGCTCACAAATACAAATGTCAAGTCAACATTTTGTTAGATTTTTCCACAGAAATTTTCAAGTGGCATGAGGCACACAAGGAGACAAATTATGGTGTTTTGCAGGAAGGAATAAGATAGGGAGTGTAACATTAAGGTAAGGAGAATAGAAGCAGGTGGCCCACAATGCCACATAAATGGTAGCTTCCTGAAGGCTTCTTTAAAAACTAGGATACATTGTAAATAACTATTCCCTGAGTATACAAAAATGAAGATCCCCCAGAGCAATAAAAATTAACAGAAAATTCAGAATGTATATGGCTTCAGTCAGTACTACTTATTTTCATATATGACATTATGGACTATGACATTTTTTTAAAGTTCAACACTCATTACAATGTTTTCTAAGGTCATTAGAAATAAAGGAAAAACACAGGTGGAGCCATACTTTTCACCTTAAACCAAATAAACCCCAGATGGATGAACAATTTAATAAAGATACTAAAGATAGGGGAAAATTTTTAAAATAACTTAGGAGTGGGAAATGCCTACGTATCACATGCGTACTTCACAAAACAAGTAGATAAATCTGACTGCATAAAATTAAATGTTTCTGCATAGCAAAAACCACTGCAAGCAAAAATCAAAAGCCAAGTGAAAAACTGTTTCCAAGTCATATAATGAAGGTCAGTTTCTGTAAAATAGAAAGAACTCCCAGAAACCAATATGACAGAGATCAACAATATGGCAGAACAATGAGCAGATGAGGAAATATGAGCGCTTTAAAAACAAGCTCCGGTTTACCTGAAAATAAGAGAAATGAAATTTAAATTTATCAATTTGGCAGAAATAAAGTTTGACAATTCTGTGCTGTTGTGATTATGGAAAAAGATAAATCATACCACTGGTGAGAATGAAAATTGACATAACTTCTCAAAAGGACAATTGGGTAATTTCTACCAAAATTAAAATGCATGTATCCTTTGATCCAGTAATTTCAGTTCTAGGAATTTACACTAGCTATCTACCTAGTGCAAAATGTACGTACAAATTCATTCTTCGCAGCACATTTTTTTAATAGCAAAAGATTAGAAATAACTCAAGTACTAAGAAAGATGTTGCTTTAAAGAATTGTGGTACATCCACATAATGAATACTATACAAAAACCAGGAAGCTCTTCATTTGATCTTGGACCAACCAAAAAGATGCACTGTCAAAAGAAAAGCTGGTACAAAACAGGGCGCATAGTATGCTTTGCTTTCTGTAAATACATGAGAAAAAAATACGTGCATGTATATATGTAGAACAGATCTGGAAGGATACACCTGAAACTGATTGCACTGCCTGCCTCCAGGAGGGGAAATAAAGGGCTCAAAGAGAGAGAAAGGAGGAAAATCTTCCCCCTTATACCATTTGAATTTGCAACTTGTCATTGCATTATGAACTTTAAAAAATAAAATTTAAATTAAAAATTAAAAACAAGAATAAAATCCACATCAGCCACAGCCTACACTAAATGTATACATTATGCACATACATATAATACACATGTGCACACACAGGAAGACAAAGGTAGTGTGACTATAAAGCACCAGTTTTTGAAAGGATCTGCGCCTCTGGCTTTTAAGTTTCTTATTTTATTATATATAGAGAGATTGTGTGCATGGGCAGGGGAGAAGGGGCAGAGGGAGAGAGAGAGAATCTTAAGCAGGCTCCATGCTGAATGTGGAGTCTGATGTAGGGCTCGATCCTATTATCCTGGGATCATGACTCGAGCTAAAATCAAGAGTCAGAAGCTCAAGGGACTGAGCCACCTAGACTTCTGTACCTCCTACTTTTAAATGATGCTATCGGTTGCAAATTAAAATCGCTTAAAAGGAGATTTAATTTTTAGAAAGGACTTTGTTATTGGGACCTCATGAAGATAAAAACCTTCTGCACTGCAAAGGAAACAATCAACAAAACTAAAAGGCAACCAACAGAATGGGAAAAGATATTTGCAAATGACATAGCAAGCAAAGGTCTAGTATCCAAAATCTATAAGGAACTCATCACACTCCACACCTGAAAAACAAATAATCCAGTGAAGAAATGGGCAGAAAACACGAATAGACACTTCTCTAAAGAAGACATCCAGATGGCCAACAGGCACATGAAAAGATACTCAACATCACTCCTCATCAGGGAAATACAAATCAAAACCGCACCCAGATACCACCTCACTCCAGTCAGAGTGGCTAAAATGAACAAATCAGGAGACTATAGATGCTGGCGAGGATGTGGAGAAACGGGAACCCTCTTGCACTGTTGGTGGGAATGCAAACTGGTGCAGCCACTCTGGAAAACAGTGTGGAGGTTCCTCAAAAAATTAAAAATAGATCTACCCTATGACCCAGCAACAGCACTGCTAGGAATTTACCCAAGGGATACAGGAGTGCTGATGCATAGGGGCACTTGTACCCTAAAGTTTATAGCAGCAATTTCAACAATAGCCAAATTATGGAAAGAGCCTAAATGTCCATCAACTGATGAATGGATAAAGAAATTGTGGTTTATATACACAATGGAATACTACTTGGCAATGAGAAAGAATGAAATATGGCCTTTTGTAGCAACGTGGATAGAACTGGAGAGTGTTATGCTAAGTGGAATAAGTCATACAGAGAATGACAGATACCGTATGTTTTCACTCTTATGTGGATCTGAGAAACTTAACAGAAGACCATGGGGAAGGGGAAGGAAAAAAAAAGTTAGGGAGGGAGGGAGCCAAACCATAAGAGACTCTTAAAAACTGAGAATAAACTGAGGGTTGATGGGGGTGGGAGGGAGCGGAAAGTGGGTGATGGGCATTAAGGAGGGTACCTGTTGGGATGAGCACTGGGTGTTGTATGGAAACCAATTTGACAATAAATTTAATACTTAAAAAAAAAAGGACTTTGTTATTCAGAGTCGTGTCCAGTCAAGTCCAAGAATATGAATAAGTGATAGAATTCGATAATACATTTGTTGGACATTGGTTTTAACCAAAGTAGTAAGACCTACTTTTCCATATGGCTCAAAATGTTTTTGAAGGCAATTACAAAGGAGGAGTTCCAAAAACATTCTGTGAAACGGCTGCATCATTGGAATAAATAAATTACCTGTCAACGTAACTACTTTCAAGACTAACACTAATTTGGATGTGTTAGATCTCATTATTATACAGTCATACCGGGAAGAATGTTTTCATGAGTCTAGCTGCTGCAGCAGGAAAAATAAATGCCACTCATTCCATACATAATTATATATCAGAAGAAAATGAGAAAATAAGACCAGAAAATAGTACTATCTACTGATATTATGATAACACTAATAACCACAGTGAAATGACTAAGCACAAAATACAATAAGGGAATCCTTCTGGAGAATCATCTTCATTAGCATTAACTTAAAAATATACCAGAATAGTGTGGGATCTATATTAAATAGTTAAGGAAAACAAATATGTTATCTGGGATTTGGTTCAAAATAATGGTGAGGGAAAGTAAAGATGAAATTGGTCTTGAGTACGTTATTATTGAAGTGAGTGAATGCGTAACCTGTCTACTTTTGTTTATGTTTGAAATTTTCCACAGTGAACATTAGGAAAAGAAAAAAATGGCTATGGAAATATACAGTTTGAAAAATAATCATATCTTAGGACTACATGAATAGAATAAGCAGAACTTTTTTTCCATTGGTAGATTTTTAGTAGAAAAGAATTACTCTGTAAGGTTATATGTTAGCTTACGATACTTGGCAGTAACAAAAAAAACCATACCAACTTTGAAGTGGCTACTGGTTGGGAAATGATCTTATCTCTGTAAACTATTTACACTAATATATTTAAGTCAGTGAAGCTACACCTGTCATCCATTATCTTTAATGTCAAGGGAATGTGTTTGAAGATACTCTCAAGAGAGTATTATAGGTTTGCCTTCAAATTCCATTAAATGTACAATCATCTACATACATTTAAGTGTTAAATATTATGTGTTTTTTAAACTTGACATTTTGTGGTGAATATGGTTCAAGGAGGGCAGTAAAATATATACTGGCTACAGGTTTTATATATGGAATTCAATGAACTTCACATTGAAATGTGAAGCTGTTGACAGACAGGAATGAACTTTGATTTTGGGTTTATATACTCATCTACACTCTCTAGTTTATCCTTGAAGACCAGCATCATGAAGATGTGGTCAGATGCCTGGAGCATAAGATTCAACCAGGATTACATTTTTTTTTTTTTCTTTTTCAGGATCACACTTTTGATCTTGGTATTATTGGCAACATAAAATCAAGTGGATGAGGTTGGGGAGATTCCACACTTAGGAATGTGCAAAATTTTGCTCCCTGTGCTAACTTTTCACAAAACAGTTAAATTGTACCTGCTCTTGCCACCTTAACAAGAAAGAAAAAAAAAGCCTGAAATGGTAAGGATATTTTGTGCTCTAAAAGCGTATGTTTTTAAAATTCTTTAAGTTCTATAGGACATAACGTGACCAGCACCTATTGTCTAACCAGGCTGGGTGAGGTTTTAACTGTGGCTTCCACATTTCCTGGTTGTGTACTTTGGGGCAAGTTACTTTGCCTAAATTTCACCAATTCTAATATGGTCACGTCAATCACAACTCTTCAAATGTGTCATCAGGACTGAATGAGAGACATCAGAGCTAACAGTCTCTGTGAGTATACTATGTCCAGACTCTATTCTAAGCACTTTATTTTATTTTTTTTTTAATTTTTTTTCAACGTTTATTTATTTTTGGGACAGAGAGAGACAGAGCATGAACGGGCGAGGGGCAGAGAGAGAGGGAGACACAGAATCGGAAACAGGCTCCAGGCTCTGAGCCATCAGCCCAGAGCCCGACGCGGGGCTCAAACTCACGGACCCCGAGATCGTGACCTGGCTGAAGTCGGACGCTTAACCCACTGCGCCACCCAGGCGCCCCTATTCTAAGCACTTTAAAAACAGAACTCACTCAATATTCACAACCTCCCTATGATGTTCAAATTCTGCCAGATGAGGACCGGCGGCAGAGAGATTAGGTGACTTTTTCAAGGGCACTGGTAGGATCACGATGTGAACTTGGGTGGTCAGAATCCAACGTCTGCATCCTTGACCACTGCAGAAAGCCGGGACAGAACAGAGACTCAAGTACCGTCTATTCTTTCATCTTTGCAGGTCTACAGGTAACTACCTGATGGATGGGGAATCTAAGCATATATTTAAAATAAAGCTCACCTTATTATCAAGGTGATAAATGCCTTCCCTATGGTTATTTTTTAAAAGACTAATATTTAAGTGGAATCATACAATTTATGCAAAATCTGGCATTTCTTAGGGTTATCTAGTTTAGAGTATCAAATATCACATTTTCCAAAAGGGTGTTTTACAAAAAGAAGTTAACTAGATAATATGCCATCTTCTCTTTCCAATAGTGATAAAAGTAATAAAACAACTTCTATTGAAAGTAGGATATTTTAAATGACCTGAGTAAATAAATAACAATTTTTAACATTTCCATTCAATCTTAATGAAAACATGGTAATGGTAATTTCCTTCTCTTAAGAATAAATGAGCTTTCTGGGGCGCTTGGGTGGCTCAGTTGGTTAAACGTCCGACTTTGGCTTAGGTCAGATCTCATGGTTCGTGGGTTCAAGCCCCACGTCAGGCTCTGTGCCAACAGCTCAGAGCCTGGAGCCTGCTTTGAATTCTGTCTCTCTCTCTCTCTCTCTCTCTCTCTGCCTCTATCCTGCTCATGCTCTGTCTCTGTCAAAAATAAATAAACATTAAAAAAAAAAGAAGAAATGAGCTTTCTTAGAAAAATGTGTATTGATTCTACACTAGTGAACAGTATTAATAGAATTATATTAATGTTACGGAAAAACAACAAATAAAAAGATGGTCAAAATTTTACTACATTCTCGAAGGATTCAACAAAAGGGAATATCTACAGCATTAAAGTTGAATTATCTACCAAAAGTAAGAAGCCTTGGAATATTTTTAAAAATGGTAAAAATTATTCAGTTGTGTGTAGGTGTTGAAATTGGAAGACGCTCCAAGCAATGAGCTTAGATGTGATGACTCATCAATTATCACATGAACCAAACAGCTGTCTCTATCAGTATTATAGGTATGGGGTTTACTGCAAATTGTTACCAAATCTCCACTTTATTGCAATAAAATTCAAGTTGAAAAAGATTAAATAATGTTATTGGACTTCCATGCATATTGGAAATGTGGCTAAATCATAAAACGCACGTATAACCTGAAAATAAAAATATAACCACTTATAAAACCATAATGTTTTCTATAGTTACCAGCACTAAAAGAACCTGTTTTCTGAAGTTTCATTGGCCACTAAATCATGATGAATTATAGAAACGGCAAAATAAATTTATACTGTTGTAAATGAAAATGTAAATCCATGTGGGGGGGGGTGGTTTAAGGGAACACAAAAATCCAGAAATTAAAACTATAAAATGCCATCTTTAATTAATTCTAAAATTAATTAGATTCCAGTTAACTTTAGTCCTTGGTAGCATTAGTCTTCCAACATTTGTCCCAGACATTTAATTTTAAAAATATTCCTTTTCTAGCCCATATTCATTTAGATTTAGCAAACGAATGAAAAGATGTGAAGAGCATTTCCACTTCTTAGGTAGGTTTCAATAGCATCTTTTTTGTGGCTCTGTAGAGTACGTAAATAGCAGCAGAAGGTGGCAGTGCTGCGCTAAAAAACATCAAACTTCTTGAGTTCCAACTGAAATCAGCTAGGTCACAGCCCAGGGACCCAAAGTTGATCATTACAGACTTTATTACAGATACATAATGCAGAACTCTAGCAGGCCTAACCATTAAATTAAATGTTTGTAACATGACTAAAGGTTACACAATAGGAAGTCAAGGATATTTGATGGATTTTAAGAAATACATACTTTACAGCATTGTTACCCTATTTTATTGATAATGCTTTTCCCCCCGAAAGTAGTGAAATGTGTTTATCAAAACAACAAAATGCAAATCTCTTAAAGGAATCAATGAGACAGAAAGGTCCATGCAGCTTACCATTCATCAGGAGAGCAGCCATAATCCTCAGGTTCAGGGACATGGCTTCAGAAAGCAAGAGGAGGGGCAGAAAGAGAGGAAAAAATAATCACAGAAAGGCTCAAAACATAAAAGCATGAATAAAGGAAGTACTGAAAGATGGATCTTGAAAAAGTTAAGAAAATGAACTTTTAGTTGATTTTGAAAGAATGGCAGTTAGCATAGAATTAGAACATGATGATTTATGGTAACTGAGCAGGTTTACAAAATTATTCTATAACAGGAAAGCCAAATTGCCTCTTGACCATGGAATTTACTCATTTTATTCACAGAATATTCAAAAAGAAATATTTCAACCTAGAGGTTTAAATACATGCTAAAACCAATGGAAAATTAATTACATGTTGTATAATCAGAATAAAGTATTTTAATGAAACAAACATGCTAATCCCTAGGAACAAACGATCTTATTGATAAAATTTCCCAGGTACATTTGAGAAGTAAATTTAACCACCATGAAGTAATGTGTCTTTAAACAGGTATAATATTACAGTAAAATATTACATTTCTATAAATAAATGGAACTGCATTTTAAAAGATGAACTGATAGAATTTGTCACTGAAACCATAATTCACTCATTAAGCCATTTGTTATCTCAAACAGAACACACATTCATCAATAAGTTTAATTTCATCCGTTAGCTCATTTGAGAACCAGGAAAAGTCTGACTGATGTATTGCTTTTACTTCAACCAGCCAGTCATGTATTTAGTCAGAAGTGGTTCATTTACTACATGACAGAGCAGATTTTCTTTCCTCTCTTCACGGATTTATTAAATTTTTATTTTCATTGTTTAAATTTTTTCAGCTTTATGGAGATATAATCGATGTATAACACTGTACAAGTTTAAGGTATACAACATGATTACTTGATACACTCACATACTGCAAAATGATTACCACCACAGTGTTAGCTAACACCTCTGTCACATGGGTACCATTTCTTCTTTTGTGGTAGGAAAAGGTAAGATCTATTCTCTCAGCAGCTAGAACAGATTTTCTCATCTCTCATTTCTTTAACGATATATGACCACTCCATATTTTTTCTTTAAATTAAATTTGTTAGGTAGGGCTTAAAAAAAATACAGAGTTGAGTACAAATGTAAAGTCACTGTTTTTGACAAATGTAACATTTCACTGAAAACTTGTGGTGTCCTTTCACTCCCTCAGTGTCCATCCCACTCTCTTTACCTTTCTACCCAACTGGCTATGACATATGTGGGCCTCATCATTCCAAGGCACCTCTTCCACCTCCAAAGCATTAAACCTCCTCCAGAGCAGTATGCAAGGCATAGTCATAAAAGGCAGTCCCCTCTACTCTCTATTCTCTATTCCCTCTATTCTCTCTCTATTCTACTCTCTATTCTCTCTCTCTATTCTCCTCTGGTTTACCAAAGGACTTTTGTTGATGCTTGAGAGGAAGGGCTACCCAAGCCTCTTGTGGGCTGGACTCCCAGAAACACTCTGTGGAAACTGGCTGAAGCCCAGCGCTTAAGGCAATCACTTCTCATCAACCTCAAAGCTTGGACTCTAGCCCTCCACACTATACCAGAGGAGGGCCAGTGATACCCAAGCAAAAACACCGTGCCAAGGCTCTGCCAAGTTGCGCTTGTGTTGGACAGCAGTGGCCGATCTCACATCAGGAGACAGGCCGTTGCTTCTCAAGTCATACAGGTTAAATGATGCAAAGCTGAAGGCTCAGGGTCTCTCTCCCCGGTTCTGGTCCAGCCCTGGCTGAGGCTGAGCTGAGCACTATTCAAATGAGATGAGCAGTAGGAGAACCACACACCTGCTACTGAACCTGTCTGCATGAGTGTGCCCACGGCTGCTGCTCCAGCAGCTCGGGGGTGCATGTGCTATCTGGTCATTTGCTGGTGTGTGCATGTCAACACTGCTGTATCTGCCTGGTAAGCTCTTCACTTAACCAAACCCATCTTAGATCTCAGCTCAAGTATCACTTTTTCAGAGAGCAGCCCCTGACCTGCCTGATTTGATCAAATCCCCATCACAGACTCAAATGGACCTCTGTACTGTGTTTTATTTTTGTTTGATGACTTAATTCACATCCATTAACCCCTAATTAGATCATAAACTAATTAGATTAAAAGCTGTTACATCCCCATCATCTAACAAAACGTCACATACAGAGAAGGAGATAAAAATATTTGTTCAGGTACGTAAATAAGCAAACAAATGGTGTTTACCCAGCTCTTACCGTGGTGGGTGCTAAGATAAATTTGTTGGTTATAATCTAGACCTTGGGGGGAAGTTTTATGACAATTGTGATATTTCTTGTGGTGAATCTCTTCTCAGTGTACTGATCCTTTCAGTAAACATATTGCTAAACAAAATACCATCATGTTAAGCTATTCACATATTGTATTAATATATAAAGACTGCTTTTTAAAAAATATTTTTAATGTTTATTTTTGAGAGAGAGACAGGGACAGCGTGAGCGGTGGGGGAAGGGGGGGCAAAGAGAGGAGGACAGAGGATCTGACAGCAGAAAGCTGTGGGGCCTGAACTCATGAACAATGAGATCATGACCTGAGCTGAAGTGAGACACTTAACTGACTGAGCCACCCAGGCGTCCCTCCATAAAGATTGTTTTTTAGAAAATTCATTATTTACTTAAAGGGAAAATGTCAATGAAATGTTTTTAACACTGATTAAATGGCGAAGTCAACAAAAATCAGTTTAGTTTCTGTACTAGAAATTTTTTTTTTAACTTTAGAGACTGTACTATGTTAAGCCTTGCCCAGCTTATCAGCTTAATCTAATAGTAAGGTCTAAATTATCAACAAAGGATTATACTTAGGACTGTATTATATATGCCGATAATATTCACCGTATAGAGAGTCCTAGACACTGAACATAGAAGCCTCTTTAGCCATTCATGGTATTTAAGTTACTATGATAAAACTGACTCATTCTCTACAGGAAGGAATTTGTGGAAATGACACTTTAACAAATGTTTAACAGTAGAATTTCTAGTTTGTAGTAAGTTAAATTTACAAATGACATCATTTTACATTTAATCAAAGAAAGATCTAATGAAACAATCTAATAAGTTTAAGCACAGTGGCAATCTGACAAAGTGGATCGCTATAAAATAATCATTGCTAAGCATGTACAAATCTTTATTTCGTAGCCCACCATAAATCCAATTTGGGGCAGTGGTTATGGCAAATGAGAGAAAACTTACCAAGACTAAATTCTGAAGCACTGCTTTCAGTGTTAAAAATCTTTTCACAAATCTAAGGAATGCTAGGAAAAAATTATACTTCAAGTCTTATCCTTTAAACTCATAAAAGCCAACAGAACTCCTTACCTAGGGTAAAACTAGGGTTTGTTTTACTTCTTAAAAATGCTGAAGGAGGATCAGTTCTGAAATTGTGACCCCAAAGGCATTTGTTAGTCTGTGAAAATGTGTGGTGTTCTTTGCTTTGCCACATCCTGGGGGGATAAATACCATCCTTTCTTCTGCTGGAGTTGAAAGTGCATGTACATAATAGTTCCCCATATTAAACAAGTGTTAACACTGCTATAGTGCAAATGGGATTGCAAAACCATGTTATTTCCCCATCTGGGTTCTGATGACCCGAGAGTGCCTGAGGAAATTCTCATAGGAAGATGGTTGACAGTAATTACTTTTCTTGCTGAGTTTGGTGGAATTAAGGAACAGTGGTGTGCCTCCTACTGTAAACACCTAAGTATCTGAAGCCTCCCGGATCAACAACTTCATATATGAACAACTCTACAATGTTGACATTCCAAATGTCCATCAGGATATTTGGGGGAGGGGATGCTGATGAAGCGCTATCAGGGCTAAGGATCCTAAAAGCACATACCCAATACAACATAATTATTGGAAGCAGTTTAACAACTAGCTTCACTCAGCAAGGCTTCTGGGATTCTCAGAAACATGATATATCACCCAGGAAAGAGATGTATGTCTGTTTATGTAGTTAAATTTTGCAAACAAAGAAACACCTGTTTTTTTTTTTTTTTTAATTTCTAAACACACTTTTTTGATTTTTATATCCAGAATTTTATATCTGGAAAAAAACTGTAGAGATACCGTATCTCACTATCCTCATTGTAAGGAATTTAGAACATTTGAAAAGAATTATTGATAGTTACATGGTGAGTCAGTTACAAAGCTAGGACTAGGGGTCATGCCTTACGGCTGCACCTCAGTATTAAGAGATGTTATTTTCCCAAGAAGAATTTGTCTTACTGGAAGCTTAATCTAAATTTTGACAGTTCTTAACTCTTTAAGTTTATTTATTTATTTTTGAGAGACAGAGAGCGTGAGCGCACAAGCAGGGAAGTGACAGGGAGACAGAGAATCCCAAACAGCTGACAGCACAGAGACCTATGTGGGGCTTGAACTCACAAACCATGAGGTCATACCCTGAGCTGAAATGGAGAGTTGGATGTTTAACTGACTGAGCCACGCAGGCGCCCCAACCCTTAATACTACTTTAATATTTACCAGTCTCAACCCTACAGGGTCATATAACAGTGGTTAATGCTGATTATCATCAATGGATCCAGGAGAACCCTGCTATTTAGAACTCCTGCCTGGAAGTGTTGAAGGACTTGTTTCAAGAATAAGAAAACACTTGATAAAATGAAGGAGAGAGGCTAGACCTCATTCTAGCTTTCTGTTCTCCTAAGTTCATAATCAATAATTACTAATTTGAAGAACTTGCTTATTGTACTGGAAACCGGCAAAATAAAAAAAGGATGTCAATTATCAAACAGACCACTCTAAAAATAAATTCATTTATGAATGCAGAATTTTTGTAAAAACAATCTCCACAAATCTGTCAGCAAGTATAATTCAACAAACTGTAGAATCCTGTAGAATCACAATAGGCCTTTCCTTTCTTGCCTGGGGTAACTGTGGGTCAAATACACATGACGTCACAAAACGTGGCTCTGTCTCCTCCAAAATGGCAACTAACTAAATTACAAGGCCGGTAGCAATTGGTGGGGAGGAGTAAGGAGAGCCTTTTCTAGGGGAACTGGGGGAGCTCTGGATAAAGAGGAAAGATGCAAAGTGGCATCCAGCCCTGGAAACAGTGAGCACGCTTCTTAAATTAACATCCTGTCTCCGCAAGTGTGAAAAAGCCACTCAATCAAATGTCTTTTCAGCTTCAATTACACACATAGTTTGAAGCCATTTTTAGTCACTGTCTCTGCGAACCCAAAGAATATCTGCCTTCATCTACTTCTCTTTGTAGACCCTTGTACAGGAGTCACCATTTGTTTTTAGAATTTTTAACAAATGGCTATTTATTTATAATTTTAACTATGGCATTTTCAAAATTCATCCATAATTTTTATACTAGCTTACTGCTTGGAGACAGAGTGTGAATGGGGAAGAGTGGGTACAAGCCAGAAAACCCAAGTGCAAGTGCCCTTGCCTGAATGGTAAAGAGATCAGTATTTCCCAGTCTCACTTGTGGATAAAGACAGTTGGAAAATCTGATAATAGGTCATGGTCAAGGTCATTCCAGACAATGAGAGTGTTTCAACTTTTGATCATGTCCTTTTAGGAAATGTACAAATTAATTTTCTCACATTACCCTATAAAGTATTTCAAAAGGCTTTTGAATGGTTTAGGCAAACATAACTCGAAGAAAGAAAAAAAATGGGTTCTAAACAAACACATTCAAAAGAACATCGTGAGCCTGATAAATATTTCTGATGGCATTCATCACGCCCTGGATTTAAGAGTTTCGTGTCCCTACCTCCTTCCCATCATCAGAAATTTAGACTGCTCTGTGACTGCAAAGAGGAGAGGTGGTAAAAGGAAAAAAAAAAAAAAATCACAGGGATAACTATCAGGGAAACAACAATATTTTAACTTGGAAACTGCCCAAGGACACTTTGCATGTTCTTACAACATTGTACTCTAACTTTATGGCAGTGCAGAGGGAACTGTGTTTGTACCCCGTGACAGGAGCCAGACAGTGACCTTCAGCAACTCTAAATATGGATATACTACTGGGCAGAAATCCCCCCCCCCCAGGTAATTCCAAAAGACAAACAAATCCAGACTGCAACCCACAAAACATACATGGCTGCTGGCGTCAAAATAGGGACTTTCAATTAAAAAAATTTCCCCTGATGAGAACTCTCAAAATGTATCAAACTATTAGCAGTAATTAAATGTATATATTCATACTCTAATTAGGGGGAAAAAACTCACCCATATGCAACTCCAGCTATGGTACACTTCTTAAACTGCATCACATTGCAGGTCAGAGTGCCTGTCTTATCAGAAAATATGTATTTGACCTAAAGAAGTGTAAAATTTCTCATTAAAATTTCAGAAGTCTTTAAAAAGATTTTTTTAACGTTTATTCATTTTTGAGAGACAGAGAGACAGACAGCACAAGCAGGGGTGGGACGGGGTGGGGGGGGAGGGAGACACAGAATCCTAAGCAGGTTCCAGGCTCTGAGCTGTCAGCACAGAGCCCAATGCGGGGCTTGAACCCACGAATTGCGAGATCATAACCTGAGTTGAAGTTGGACACTTAATTGACGGGGCCACCAAGGAGCCCCTTCAGAAGTCTTTTTATGCTACTCTCTCACAGAAGAGGAAAATACCCCTTAAATAATTCTTTTTATCAATCTTGTTACATTTTAGGGCTACAATGAATGCTATTAACTGCACATTAAGTAATATGTTCAACTGCTTTAAGTATTTTAGCAATGAATCATCTCATGTATGAACAGTGAAGACTATCAGGATGTTAGAAAACCCTGTAGCCATGTAGCAATCTGCCGTGATATGGTCTGAATTTCCACTAGAAAACACCACTCCTGCTACTTAACATTTATGGAGCACTAAAACCAGCACTTCTCAACATAACACACAACTACAGAAGGGGGAATAGCTTGTGCAATTAACTTCACACAACATCTGAATGGGTAAGAAAAAGGATAATTCTGGCCTAAATGCTATTTAAAAAGTAAGACTTTGCAAATGGCAAAAGAAGAAGAATTTTTCCTCAGCTAGTATGTGTAAATTGATTACAAATATACACATATATGTGAATATAGTATCAATTTTAAGTCCAAAATTCCTGTTTGATTACTTTCATACTTGGACTTACATAACATCACTGATCGAGGTAACCATTTTTCTTCCTTTCTGGTCAAAAGCTACGAGCAATTTTTTTTTTCAACGTTTTTATTTATTTTTGGGACAGAGAGAGACAGAGCATGAACGGGGGAGGGGCAGAGAGAGAGGGAGACACAGAATCGGAAACAGGCTCCAGGCTCTGAGCCATCAGCCCAGAGCCTGACGCGGGGCTCGAACTCACGGACCGCGAGATCGTGACCTGGCTGAAGTCGGACGCTTAACCGACTGCGCCACCCAGGCGCCCCAGGAGCAATTTTAATAGTGAGAATTTATAACTCAAAAACAGCCAACACTTTACTACTAACCAGATTACACACTGAAGGACATCCCTTAGTGAAATACTTCAGGTGAGAGCAAAATATGTTTTACATAATGTTTTTAAAAAATTCATTTACTACAAATGAAAATTAATAGTTATCTGCTAACACGTACGTATGCCGATCATTCAAGCAATGGGACATTTGGAGCTGTCGATTCAGATGAAGTTGCCACCTATGGCAGAAATGACAACAAATCTGACTTCCAATTCAACGCATCACTAAGAAATTTAGTTTACCTGGCCAAGTTCCTCATTCAGATTAGATGTTCGAGCCATCGCAGCAGTGTCTGTGGGTTCATAGTGCATGTCGAGATCCTTTTTTTCAAAATAAAAGAAATTACTGAATGCAACTGGTATCAAGAGGTTGACTGAAATTTCATTTAGCTCAGGAGCTATATATGTAACCACTCTCATCTCTTGCCATCGCTTTACCATTTCAGTTGATTTCCCTGAAAAGGACTCAGTATAGAATATTATATTTCCTGGTAAGGGCAGGACAGCTTGGTAATTAGAGCATATCTCTGGAATCAGGCAGTCTTAAAAAAAAATTTTTTTTTAATGTTTATTTATTTTTGGGAGAGAGAGAGACAGACAGACCATGAGTGTGGGAGGGGCAGACAGAGGGAGACACAGAATCTGAAGCAGGCTGCAGGCTCCAGGCTCTGAGCTGTTAGCACAGAGCCCGACCCGGGAGTCAAACTCACAAACCATGAGATCATGACCTGAGCTGAAGTTGGATGCTTAACCGACTGAGCCACCCAGGTGCCCCTGGAATCAGGCAATCTTGATTTATTATAGTTCTACCATTTTCTAGATATGTGACCTATTGTAAGGTTAAATAAGATAACGTATGTAAAGTGCTTCCTAAGGTGTCCAACACAATATAAGTCCTTAATGTAGCTAAAATAATAGCAACTAGACATTGCTCAAATAATTAAGATTGAAAGCCCCTGGAAAATTTTCCTAAGAGATTCTGTCTGGTTGTACTTTCTTGGCCTAAGTTTCTGCCACTGTATATACTTGAAAGTAAAATGAGTGCCCTTCTCAAAACCCAATAAAAAATGTACAGCTTTGTACCATTTGTACTTGCTTTGTTCACATAAATTATGAGGTGTGACTATTAATCTTATACAAATTAATATCTTCTACAGTATAATATTTTGTTGGCAAGTCAGGGTTCACAGGTTTTCACATGTCAAACGAAAAGAACAAATCTGATCTTTCCCACATCTGCATTCCCCATCTGCTGATGGGGATCAGTTCTAAAGTAGGCTGTGTTGTTGTAGGTACCATGTTTTAAGCAGGATATTAACCAAGTGGACAATGTTCAGAGAGGAATAAAGGAATGGGGAGTAGGTTGGAAATCAAATCTAGTAAGGAACAGAAGGATATGGGAGAAGATACCATAGGACAATAGGCATCGTAGCTGAGTTCTAATACTTTGCAAGGCTATCATTCAGAAACAAGGTTTTAGACATTTTCATAAAAGATCAGGTAGAACCAGTATCAAAGGGGAGCAATTATTCATCTCATTTCTACACAAGAAAGAGCTTTCTGGTAAGGGAAGACCTGTCAAGAATGTTATAAAATCTCTGTATAACAGAAAGGTAGTTGAAAAAAGCATAAGCCTGCTAGGTTACTCCAACATTCAAACTATGTCATTATTTGAAGAAAATATTATTTTTGAAAATCCATGTAAAAAATAATAAAGCGACTAGTTATGACTTTCATAATGAATCACTTTATGATTTCTTATTGTAAGTGGGAAACCTTAATTTTAATCCTGTTTTTAACTCTATTTACACAAATTTTATTACATAATTCTTCAGCAATGTATCTCCTTGCATGAAATAAGCCACACCTGCAGCTCATTTTAGATTTCTAAATTATACTGGTCTTGTGAATGAATTAGCAATTGACTGCTGAGGCAGGTCATTCACCATGAGCAGTGGCAAAAGTATCGTCAGTTATATTTTAGAAAATCCCAATACTGTCCATTTGAAAGACTTTTAAATTATTAAAAAAAAAATAACATCAAAAGATAGTACCAGAATTTCTCAAAAAAAAAGAAAAATTAAAACTTTCTGGCAGATTAAGTCTGAAGATGTATTCAATTTACATAAATTCATTAATTTTAACTGTGGTAAAATAAAATTAAGAACACATTTTATAAAGAAAATATTTAGGAAACAGATGTCCAGCACATTTTTTTCCCAAGATTAAAAAAATTTTTTTCAGAAGAAAAAAATAAGAAAAATTTAAGCACAGTTGAATTTGTTTACAGTATGGAAAAATAAACTACATAGATATATAAAACATGATAGACAGCCTGGTTGTTACAAATAATGAATGTGGTATTATTTCTCCAGCACTTAATCGTTGAGGAGGCTGTGAGATTTCTCTGTGAGATTTCTTTGTCGTGAGATTTCTTTGCTCTGTATCACCACCATGAGATGTTGGTAAACTGTGTTTTATCATTCCTGTGTAAGGGTCCAGGAAAATCAGCCTCAAAGAAGTCAAGTGGTTTGGCAAAGTTCACACAGCTAGGAAATACAGAGCTACAACTATAGTCTAAATATTTTAGCTCCACACCCCATGGTTCTCCTTTTCCCCAAGATCACTATGAAACCCAAAATAGGTTTCCTGGAGATCTTGTTCCCCAGAATGTCGGGTCCATAAGCTGGTGTGATTCTGAGATGAGAGATTTTGCTACTGATTTTACATGTCAAATGATTTTTGTTATAATTATATTAGAGCCATAAATATTTTGAAATGCCATCTTGTAGACAACAAAAGGTAAGGTATAATTAAGATTTTGTTTCTGAGAGATCAAAAGACGCTATCAGGAAAAAAGACAAAATGCATACTTAGAATGATGAAAAACAATAATAATTCATATTTACCCAATTTATGAAGTATGCCTGGGTAAATTTCACCACTTCTAATGTCACCAACAAGCTGATAGGAATGAGATTGTTGAAAAGGATGATGAAGGTCAAGAAATTCAGTCCAAAATTATTAGCACCACCATCTGTTGGGGGAGGTGGGAAGAAAGTCATTTACCGTTTTATGTTTCATCTGCATTGGCCAGAACTTTAGCGTAACAAAAATTTTCCATATCATACAACAGATGCATATAGTTAGGCGGGATTCACTGCGCTGATAACATCTCCTTATTTTCAAATACATTCAGGATGGAACAGCACTATTTGTGTTCAATTTGTTGTTAGTCCTGTTAAGAGCTTCATAATGGTATGAAAGAATGAAGCACTACCAAGTATTTCAAATCCTGTTCCAAATAGGAAGTTTAGAGATAGCAGGGATAGGATTGTGGGTTTATAAATGTAAAATCTCAATTGGGTAGAATCACTTTTATATAAACTCTTAAAAAAGACTTTAAAGCATGCCTGGAAAGCAATCAAACAAAAACAGCAGCAGGAAAACTAACCCAAGTAGCAAAAACAATGTAGGGCTGTACTTTAGGTAAACTACATTCTTCCTCTTCAATAAAGAAAATGGAACAGCTACCCCAGACACACAAGAAACAAACTGATGGTACTCATAACAGTTCTAATGTTGAAATAGTAAACCAATGACTGTAAAAAAAAAAAAAAAAAAAAAAAAAGTTGGAACAGCTGCAAAACTAAATCAATATAATAAAAACTGAAAAAAATCAATTTTGCTACCAGGTTTTACTAGAATTTGTTTTTGTATGTTTGGAAATTAAATATTTATTGGCAATCAAAAGACAATGCAAACTTATTTTCCAGAAATATTCAGAGATGGTACATTAATCCCATAACAGTAAAAGGATAGATGGTCCAAAAAGAACCTATTTAATAGGACTTTCCCTGAGACAGGATGACCATTAACATGGAATTTAACTGCATTCATAGGTTCAAATGAAAGTACGTTCAATTTAAACATTTCACAAGCATGTGGTTTACTTTTGGTGCTTTAAATATAATCAATCTGCTTTCTTTACCCAGATAGCTACCTAACCACCCGTGTTAAAATATTTTAAAGAATAAATGAATAACATTAAATAAAATACAAAATAACATTTTATGTTATTACAGAGTGCTCATTGTATTTTTAAGAATTCTCAAATTTTAGAGACTCTAACATTTTACTTCCTTTTGCTGGAAACTGCATTGAAAAATAAAAATTAAATGCCCAGTTATCTTGGCAACAAGGTTTCCTTTTTAGGAATAATAGGAAATCTCAAGTCAGCCGTGAAATAAATACACGTTTTAATGAAAGAAAAACTAAGTACAACAGGCACTTTAATGCTTACAGTTTAGATTGAGATACCAGTGCTTTCCAGAATGCCTCCGATTCCAAATGGCTGAACCCACAGAACAGATAAGAGACATGGCAATTAAGATACAAAATAAAATCAAAATTTGTACATTTGTAATCCGTTCCACATTTGAGAGTTTAAGTGGTGGACTTGTTGAATTCTGTAAAAAGAAACAATATGAGCAATAAAAATGAGTACAGATTGATTTAGTAATGTATATTTGGTATTTTGATGAAGACGACAGAGTAAGTCACACCTCAAAATCTAGACATGAGTAGATACATGAAAATTACACAGAAATAAGCTGTCAAATGTTAACCACCTTTCCCTCCCCACCCCACCCATATCTTTATCTAATGTAAAACAATACAAAGAGAAGGAAATGATATTCCTTTATAGACACGACTTTTGCATTGAGGCAGGCAAGATGAACAATGCATTACTTGACTACTTAGACTAGAAGCATCTAGCATCTCAGCTCTGGAAGAGAGGCAGAGAAGGTGGCCTATGCACCCACAACCAGAGACCTGGAAGTTCCAAACTATGAAGACCACATTTATTTTTTTTTTAATTTTTTTTTTTTTTTTTTTTGAAGACCACATTTAAAGGATCTCTGGTTTCCACATTTCTGGTGGCAGTTAGCAACTCTTTTACTGAATACAGCAACCATCTAAGTGGCCCTGGCTGTAGGAAATGACAGAGGTTTCCTCAGCTGTATTTAATGATAAAAATCATCATGATAGGTCAGTGCTAACCAAGGCGTCCACAGAAGAGAAAATTAAATCTGTAATAATAGATATAAAATAATGGCTTACAGAATTTATAGAATGGCTAGGGGTGGAATCATTAATAGCAGTCCTGTCTGCCTGTTGATAATGTCTCCACAACTTTACAAAGTTATCAGAACTGAAACCAGTTTTTCATTTAGTATCTTAAAATGGTATTCCCTACCCACCTAACCAGTGAACACTCCTATTATATCCCCAGGCACATGTAAACACTAGAAGTGCGAAGACTAAAGTTGATTAAACGTGGGCTAACATTAAAAATGTTACCAAAAAATGGTCAACATTTGACTTTCAGATTCTTTTCGTTTTATGAAAAAGTGAAACCAAGTTCTAAAATTTGATCACTGTATTAAAATAAAATTATAAGACAAACACTTTAACATAGAGCACTCGTCATTACATAGACATCTAGTATTAACCACTGCAATAGTTAGTAAATGCTGCCACGGGCCAACACACAAAATCATTAAGAGTTCATGCACTGTTGATGCCTGATGAACTTTCCACTGTTCTTGTGTGCATGAACCATTTCATAGCCCCACACACCGAAGAATGAGATTCTGAATGTATAGAGTGGGGCTCAGGAATCTGTGACAGATGGTCTGCTGTTTCACACTACTGCATAGAGAGCTACAAATAGCACATTTTTCAAGAGAATAGGTCCAAAAAGTTTTCATAGATAAGAATCCCACCTGCATCAGCTTGGTATCATGTCCGGTGTAGACAACTATTCCATGAACCCACTGTGTGTTTCTCAACTGGGCGCCTCGAAGAAGAATCTGATCTGCTCCCAGGGGGACAGTGCTAGGACAGATCATGTTGTGACATTAGAAACACTTTCTAAAATGCTTAAGAATTCTATAGTTATTACATAGTTCCAACAAAGGTTCTGTTATTAAAATAACCCTTCTCACATTCACTTTATTTTTAGAAAAGAAGTAATTTTCCTACCAGTAAGAATAATTTTCTTACCCAAGGACAGCTGGAAGGAAGCATTCCAGTTGCTTCTCCTTAGCACCAAACCAGCCATTTCCTACAACTTCATTATCCAAGACAGTAGGCAGTATTTTAGAACTCAGAGGTTAATTTTCAAACCTATTTTAGACTCTTCCTGATTTAGTAAGTCTGTTTAGGTTTCTAAGATGTTTGGAAGCGGTGAGATTAGGGGATCTGCTCCCCTCCCACACCTAATTAAAAACAGCTTTGTGCATAATAAAAGTCCAAATAATATACAAAGCAAGGTAAATACATAGATCTCATCATCCACTTGCATTGCCACCCCTGCCCTGCAGAGGTTAAGTCCCTGTATTTAAAATCTCTAGGATAATTTATCATATTCGAATATCAATTATCTAAGAACTATGAATAAGTTTCCAATAAATGGTAAGCATCTAATGTTTTAAAACATTCCTCTGAAATGACAGCAAATTGAAGATATCTATTCCATCTAATTTAAAACACATTTTTCATGAATAAAGGCCAACTTGAGTCTTTTGCAAGTTCTTTGTAAAACTATCCACACTGGTAACTTGTTGGTTGACACAACCTTACACAGAGAGGTACAAGCTATCAGAGATATAGTGGGATTCTTGATGGAGATGTACTACACAAAATGTAATGGCTTAAGGATTTCTATCACTAGGTCTTCATTTTAGGAAAAAAAGCAAGAAAGAAGTGTCAAATATAAAGAAAAATACATTAAAAAACAACAACCTGGAAAAAGAAGGCAACAGTTGGTCCAAGTAAAGTCTCCGGAGAACCCAGAACTTCTTACAGAACTTCTTTGCCAGCAGAGGGCAAAGTGAGGTTGAGTCTTGCATTCCTGGTGGGCTTTCATGGTCTGTTAGGTGGCTAAAGCTAGTAGCAGCTTGGGCCTTAGACCTTCTTTCAAGAACTGCCCAACGATCACTGGCTCAGGTGACATCAGTTCAGGTCATAACAGCACCTGAAGGCCTCTACTTAAGTAAGCCTTTAAGAAACGGTGTATGCCAATTTAGAAAAAGACTACAGTATCTATAATTCTCATTCTTTCTGTAAACAGCATGCTTTTCAGACCCAGCTGGAAGGGAACCCTTTGTGTATATGTCTCAAGATGTTTCAGAGTTGGGAGGGGACCTTAGGCCTAAAGCACGTTTCCAAGAAATTCTTGGGAAGCTGCTAGCCTATACTTGAAGCATGTAAGTGCCAACCATTCCTCACATATACAATGAGGTACAATAGGACAACTGTCACCTTGGCATTTGTGGTATGGATTGATTGGGATTAGGTACAAACTCTTCAAAAACAAACAAAAATACTCCTTTTCAATTATGAAGATTCAACATAAGTTAGTTATTACTACATTTCCTCAGAGGTGGAATTCCAAAGCTTCTGGCATTAGACAATGACCCTCATCCTTAATAATGGAATCAAAGTACACATGTTCCAAATAAAGGGGCTCCAAGAGCTCTGGGTAATCACTGTAAAAGTCAAATGTGCCACAATACGAAGGTATTGAAAATCTGTTTCCACCTTTCATATATATTAAAGCTTATTGTATAAATTCTATCTTACCCTAAGTCTTGGCACTATCGTATAGTTTCTCTTTCACTGCATTGATTTGCTTGGCATTGATTTCATGGGGAACTGATAAGAAATGGAAGTTGGCCAGTTAGGAATGTCAGACTACAGAAACATCACTTATATAAGTGGCCAACTCTATTATTAGTCTATAACCATATGTTCACTCTGTGAGGTCACTCTGTGCAAATTTTAGAACAATATATAATTCATGAATTACAGGAAAGCTTTTGGTGGATCTGAATGAGGATGACAGTTTAGGGTATATCTTACATGTTCTTTAGAATTCAAACACTGTAATAATGCAATTATAAAATAATGAAGGCACTGATAATCTCTCAGGCTGGTGGAATGATAGTGCATTTAGCTGGCCACTACCTATACCTGGGGGTAGAGGAGACAGAGGAGAAGGAAAGCGAGGGCAAGAGGAAGAAGTGGCAGATGGGAGAGACCCTACCCTTCCTTGCCAGGTTCTGCTCCATTTCTGCTCCCTTTTCTAACAAATCTCCTGGAAAACGCTGTCTACACTTGGTATTTTCAACTCCTCTTCTTCCACTATCTCAGACTCACTTCAGCCTCTGCCTGCTCTAACCAAGCTCAAGGATATCGACTGCTAAACGGAACTGTTAATTCTCAGCCTCATTGTGCTTGACCAACAGCAACATCTGACCCATCTGTCACTCCCTTTGCCTTGGTAGACTTTCCTCACTCCATCTCGGCTTTCTTCCTATCAACCTGATTTTGGTTTCTTTGGCTGGTCTCTCCATTTTCCCAACCTTAATGTTGCAGTCTTAGGATAGTCCTTGGGACTCCTCACCTTTCTCTCCATACCCTTTCACCTTCAGTGATTTCTTCCACTTCCATGGCTTTAATTATCTATGCCAACTATTCCCAAATTTATCTCATGACTCAGACTTCTATCCCAAACTCTAGGCTTATATATTCATTTGCCTCCCTGACACAAACTTATTTGGCCCAAAACTGAACCGCTGATATCCCCTCTAAAAACCCTCCAATGGATCACCATTTCACTCAGAGTAACACTCTACAATAGCCTTCAAAGCCTTGCATGGTCTGGCTTCCTCTTATTCCTCTACCCTTCTTTTATTACTCTTTCTTGGTAACTCTACTTCAACCACGCTGTCCTCCCTGAAATTTCATACCTACTCCAGGCACATTCCCACTTTAAAATGATGCAATAAATACAACTAATAATTTGCGCTGACTATTCCTTCTGTCTGGAATTCTCTCCCTCCAGATGTATAAATGGCTAACTTACTCTCCTCCTACTCACAGGCCTCAAATGTTACCTGATGAATGAGGCTTACTACAACCATTCTAACTCAAAAGTGATTTGCTCTCAAGGACACCCAATCTGCCTTGTCCTGGGCTATTTTTTTTTTTTTTCAAACCATTTATCACTTTCTAACCTAGAACAGAATTTTCTTATTTATCATTTGTTGTCTATTTGCCCTTTCCTTACTGCAAGAAAGTAAGCTCACAAGGGCGGGCATATTTATCTCTTTTGTTCACTGCAGTCTCCTGTTCCATCTCTGTACTTAGCCTACCTAGCCCACTGGGGGCTTGAGAAATACCGGTTGAATCTATGAAGAGAGAGACAGGAAAGAGAAGTGGGAAGGAATGAAGGGTAGAAAGGATGTAACAGTAAAGATAACTGTAGATGATAACACGGCCTAGAAAAGAGCATATGGAATTATACAGAGAAGACAAGAAAGACAAGAAATTATCCAGTACAGTCAACTCCTTGCGGGTAGAATCTGAAATCTTTGAGGCACCTAGAGATCACAGGAAAGGACCCAAGCCATGGAGATTGCAGATAGGCCTATGACATAAGTATTCTGGCCAAAGAATATGCCACTAATTAATGTGCCACAAGCCTGGCATATCCCTGAAAATATCCAATTGTCATCTTGAGGAAGTCTTCAGTTGTACCATATGCATGGAGTTAAGAGCTAACATTTCTGCAAAAAGACTCTTGGTAGAAGTAACACAGAAATACTTAAGAGGTTTTGAGTGTTCAAACTTAGAGCATGAGAAAATAATATGCACCCAGGCTTGGAAAACACTCAGCAATACACTGAGACGCAGTGAATTCTGTTTTTTGTTTTGTTTTGTTTTTTATGTTTATTTTTGAGAGAGGGAGACACAGAGCATGAGCAGGGGAGGGGCAGAGAGAGAGGGAAACACAGAATCTGAAGCAGGATCCAGGCTCTGAGCTGTCAGCACAGAGCCTGACGTGGAGCTTGAACCCAGGAACTGTGAGATCATGACCTGAGCCGAAGTTGGATGCTTAACTGACTGAGCCACCCAGGCGCCCCTGAATTCTGGGTTCTTATAAAGACCAATTTTACATACCTATGTCCATCAAGCCTTATGTTTCCAACAAAATCGTACAGATGTCTGTTTGGACTTTCACACTCGATTCTGCCAGAAATTCTCATCAAACTGTCAATGTCTTTTATATCTGATGTTGCTGGTAAGCCCTGTTTAGAAATTTTTTAAAAAGCAAAAGAGTATATTAATTGCATTGTGTGCAGGAGGAGGGGGGATTCTGAATTCATCTCAGTCTTAGGATCTAAGAGGTCCCACTATTTTATAAGCAAGTCTCCTCCCTTACACAGTACTGTTTGTCAAATCATAATTAAGGGTCACCTTCCTCTCTACTTGAACACAAGAATAGGGTAACTTTTGTGAAAGATCTAAAACATACTTGAGACTATTAACTTGACTGCAAAGATATTTTGAAGTCCTCAAAGAACTGTGTGTTTCCAAAAATAAAATTAATATTTAGCATTACACAGTCTGCCTGCTGAATCTCAAAAAGAGAATGCAAAATAAATAGAACTATGTCCAAAGAGAATCGTTACATTTCTTTTCTGTTAGTCCACTGAGAAGGAAAACTCAAAAAATAGTTCCTCCCTCTGGCCAACTAGCTTCTACTGGCTGGCAGTGAACAGGACCCCGCTTCCTGGGGCACTCTGAGTTCAGGTGCCCTGATGACCTACTTCCATCACATCCCAAACTTCTCACTTGTCATTTCCATCATCCCCCTAGAACCCCAGAGAGTACATTTTTAAAAGTCTCCTCCTTAAAAAGACCGTTGCTTTCTATTGGAGATGGTATGAGAAGCAAATACAGAAATCCTAACTATTCCCTGAGATTAGTGAGACTTTTAGAACAGCAATGGAAACTACGCCTTTTTGATACAGCAAAGCCAAATAATAATTTGGGCCAGGCGAATGGGGACGATTAAATACGCAAACACACGTCAAAGTACTTAGAACTACTAAAATTATCATCATCGGGCTGTTGGCTATTACATGAAATATTAAAAATGTTACAAATAATATCTGTGTGATGGACTATATTTAATCAGGCAAGTAAATCTGAGTCTTCATCTCAGTCAAAGACACCTCTTCATAGTGGCTCAGCAAGAAAGTATTTGCAATTAGATAGTCACTTCAATTCAAGACAACACCAGAAATAAAGCTCTTGATTCCGTGTAATAAATCAGTAAAAATTACATAAACCTGTATTAGATCTTACCTGCCTAATTTTCAGGTTTGTTTCACCATCTAAGTTGGATGTTTCAATGTAGCACATGGCCTGGGGCTCACTGTTATTTAAAATTGAAAAGCAGAGAGATTTAGTGGGGGAAGAAAAGCAAAATAATAACTTATTTAAATGCTTAGACTCACTGAAGCCTTTTGTTTTAAACAAAGCTTTAGTCGTCTAGTTTCATGATGATTTCCACTCTAAGTGCTAAATGCTGGGAGGCAGAACCCATGCGTCACAACTCATGGATCAGCTTTTCAGCTAGAACGACCACAAAGCAATTTCCTGATGCCAATCAGTACTGATCTTCAAGCTAATGTGGATGATTAGATTTGTCATGTGATACTTAAATTGCTCATCCATAATGACACGACACAGACTGTATCTGAAATGTAAAAGCAGTTTTGTGTCCAGCTTTATCTTTAGCTCAAAAATATCAAGTGAGATTTCATGCTTGTAGCCCATGTATAAATTGGTTAAGGAAAGTGATTAGACAATTCCAGATTGCTGCTTCTATAAACTTTCAGTGACTACCTTTTAAGAAAAGATGAACAGGATCATACGAACCATAATATTTAAATTTTAAGGCTACTTTTAAAAACTGTGTGAGATTTTACAATGGAAGTAGATATATACTTTAGATACATACTTCTGTTTTTGTTTTTTTCTGCTCCTGTTCTCTTTCTTGAGGTTATTTCAGAGATTCTTGTGGCAGAAAAAGCTAAAACTAAAAGCAGCCAACTTGGCCATATTGCTCCTTGACCTGCACCTAGGAGGTCCATTTCATGGGTCCCCACCAGAATGTGTTTGGAAAAGTTTAGTGAGTGGTGGCTGGCAGAAGGGATGCACATTCTCCAGCATTATCACAGGTACTACATCCTGGACTGTGTATATCCTTTCCCTTCACAATCTGACTTTATGTGCCCAGCAAGTATAGACAGGTGAGTCTGTCATCTAACTGTATCCTCAAGTGTAAGGAAAAACGTTCTGAAGTTAAATCAACCTCATTAGCACTTGGTTATACAATAAGCCTTAGTAACATCATGGAAGTATAAATGTAATCTCTGATAAGCATATGTATTCAAAGTTAGAATGGAAAAAGTTTGTCAGTTACAAATACCTGGATCTTCTAATCAACTTCCAATTTGTACATGTGCAAAACACATTATTTCAAGTTTCAGAAATGGGCAGGTAGCTTAGTTTTGTGGCCTGGAGATTTGTGAAAATTGCTGAAACATACGGTCAATGATCAAATATTTTACAGATTCATTTTAATGTAACTTTGCAAGTTCTTCAATTCACTCAGTGGATTTTTTTTTCTCCCATAAAGGCTTATATTTTTTTCCCAACTGGAGAAATTTTTCAGTATTTATATTTTCGCTCTATTATATTCAACATATCATCTATCCAACATTTAACTTGGCTCTAGTAACTGCTAATTTGTAACTTCTATATACATTTGAAACATAAATGGCTTATGAAATTTTAAAACATTTCTGACAATATAGAAGCATGGTGACAGATGTTAGGTGAACAATGCAGATTCCATACTTTGCCAGTAAAATGCATTAAAAATATTACTGATCAATATGTCCAAGGCCATTCTCACATTAAAATGAGACTACCATTCTATCTTTTTTTTCACAAAGCAATTTTTCTAGGACTTTACATGGCCAGGAAGTTAAAAAGTTAAACGGCTGACTTCTATTTGAAGTGGGGCAAATAAAATATGCATCCAAATTCAGAACATTCTTAATCCCTTAAGACAGCTGTTACTGAAGCAGTTCTTAATAGTGTTATGAAAAAGCAGCAAGAAGTTTTACATAAGGGATCATGCTACATAATAAATATTTCAGCAAATTATGGTGACATCCAAACGCAAGCTACAGTCAGAGAGGCAAAGCAGGCTTTTTGATTAGTAAGTGGAAAGATGAAACAAGATGCATATCACAATACAGACACTGGTAGACGGCTGAACTTTACCATGGGAACATGCACTTTGCCACTAGTAACAAGTGGGATAAAAACTGATCCCAAAGCATGCGGTACAAAATGTACAACATCCAGCTTTGTGCAGGGGGTCCTCTGTAAACCCTATACAAGCCCAAATTATAGTCATAATTGCTGAAGGGATTATACAGAACTCACAGTAAGTTTCAAATATAAGAATAAGGCAAAATTTCAATGACTTCATTTCATGAAAAGCTTAACACTGTTCAAAACAGTATCCTGGAGAGGTATTAAATTCAGCCTCGGTATTTAGGCATGTTGTTAAATATGGATATATATTAATGATGCACAGGAAATTAAAATCTACCTTTACTGGCATGCCTCATGAACTCCTATTGAGAACAATAGGAGCTGAATCTTCCCACCCGAGGGACAAACAGCATCCAATGTTGCATTCATAAAAGGCCTTTAAAACATTTGTGAAATGTCTATCTCCAAGAAGTATAAAAATTTTTGTGTTTTACAGGAAGAGACATAGAACTCAACCATCTTTGGGTGTAATTGTTCTCTGCTGTAGGGTGAGGATCCACATACACACATCCTGTACGACTCAGTGGTTCTAACCTTGAGGACAGGCTGATGAGATCTGCTGGGAGATGTTCCCCATTGGTCACTTTCACTATTTCCCCTACTGCCACCTACAGGTCCCAGTTTAAAATAATTGAAACGGAAAAAAAAAATGAAAAACAGAAAAAAGAAGAACCAAACAAATGGACAAAAGAGACAGAAAGTTTGAAATTATTATAGAAAATAATACATGTTAATAAAAATGTCTAATGTCCATTTTTTCAAAATTTATTTTGATCAGGTCTAAAGGCACAAGAAAATGTGAAATATTAAAGGATTACTCAATTTGAAGCCCAATTTTCAATTTTTATGTGGAAACTTTTGCTCCTTCTTTAAAGTTTATTCACAAGACTGTCTTCTCAAAAACAAAATTTTATATAGTTACTTTATCTTACAGATTTTCCTTTCTCCAATTCCTCACTCTCACGCCATCTAGTGTATGACCACTCCTACCCAAGAAGGAAAGAACTGTGGGAACAATTCTTTGAAAAACCAAGTATATTAGTCCTCTCCACCACCATCCCCAATACACTTAAAAAAAAATATTAGAAATTTTCTGATTCTGAAACATTTTGAAAGTTAACTGCATACATATCATTACCTTTAATGCAAAGCTGTAAAGACATGGGTTTTAGGAAGTTAGAAGGCATAATCGCAGCCTTTTGAGTTGTTCAATAATTCATTAAGTCTTGGTGATGCATTGTCTTAAAAGGGTAATAAGCCTTTGAACCCAGGAGAAGTTTTTCAGAGAGGGTATGAAATAGACATGCCAGGAACCTGTGTGGACTTGAATGAACAGCTTGAGTTATTTTACTCTATATTTTACTTTCTAAACTTATATATGTATTTGTCATAAACTAAAACTTGTTTCTTCAAATGGAAGTGAAAAATCAATGAAACACAGTAACTTTCAACAATGTTCATGCTTTATTTTCAAACTACCTCAGAAAGGGTGCACTATTAGTAATTAATAATTGAAAATATTTGGAAATTAAACTGTTACAAACTGTTGTTTATGTTTACTGTTAAATAATGCTCATCTGCAGGTGAGAATCACCATGTCCTTATTCTGATAGTGGACAGCGTGGCATAATGAAGGGATCAGATTAATTAGGGATTAAATATTCCCACCTTGACTTAGTCGTTAGGTAAAGTTAAATAGCAAAAAATAAGACTTGAAGTCAAAGTTACACTTTCTGTTAAATGAGGACACAAACTTCCACCTATTTGTTAAGGTTAACGTACATTCACAAGAGTAGTGCAAAACTTTTTGAGAAAAAACAACCCTGAAAGGTGGCACTTTGCCACTGGGATATAAATACATAATGGAAGAGGCTTTATACTTTGAGTCCTACTAAGTAACTAAATGCAATGAGTCACACAATCTTTTAAGAAGTAATAATCTTTGGAGGAAGTTAATCTCTGTGGCTGCTATAGTAAGATATAGAAACTGTTGGGGCACCTGGCTGGCTTAGTTGGTGAAATATGAGACTTGATCTTGGGGTTGTGAGTTTGAGCCCTACGTTGGGTGTAGAGATTACTTAAAAATCTTAAAAAAAAAAAAAGATAGAAACTATTTCCATCTACCGTATCTATACTTATACTACAGTATCTGTGAGCCACCAGTGAGTGTTTTTTAACGTTGAGGAAATAACTCCCGTAAAAATGCTCCAAACTTTAAAAAAATATGAGCACAGAGCTTTCTGGGAGTTTCTGGGGGTGGATAGAGGCTGATGAAAAGTATTTTTTAAAACTTTCAGTTCAAAATTATGTATAAAGTCAGGGCAATATAGTCAAGTATCTTCATGCTTTGGAGCATACAAAAAATAAAAAGTGTAATTAATGGTACCCATCCATGATATTCTCTATGATAAATTATGTCTCTCTGATAGGCGTAATCAGGAAAACACGATTACTTTCTTAAATTGCTGGAATGCTGTATTATCACTTTGAACTTTGACCATTTAGATGGTCAGTCATCCACTACATTTATCAAACTTTTATTTAGTACCACCGAGTGCCCATTGTTCTGTTGGCTAGGCATTCTTACAACTTAAATAAATAAAAACTTACTGAATCTAAAGAAGAAGGAGAATCAGGGAATATCAGAGTTTCGTCATCTCCTCCCTCTTCCTCACTTTAAAAGATGTGAAATCAAGGCCTGGGAGATGAAGTCTTTTGTTCAAAATCACCAAGCCAGGGTAAGAATCCTGATTTCCTGTCTCCTAGGCAGAGTGTTCTCTAGTACCTGATACCATCTGGTATGTTGAGGCAGTGACAGCAAGCTCAACCGTTAAACTCATTCTCACACAGCCACATGTGGACCAGTACCTCTACTTCAGTTTTAGAAACCGACCCTAATTAAAGCTATGAGCAAAGAAAATTAGTAACAAAAAGGCTGATTTAGAAACCCATTAATTTTAATTTTTCCGGAAATAAAATCTATAGGTGACACAAAAATCTCCCAGCTATAAAGTATGAAAGTACAACTACCTACAGTACTTCAACTACCCATAGACTTATTTCTATAAATATCTGGAGGACTTTTTGCTCGGTTAAGTATCACTAACTTGTTATAAGTCCAATCACTTTAAATAATGACCTGATTAAATAGATTTTGAAAAAAGGACACTGTCCATATTTATATGTGGATTTTACAAATAAAACTGTCCAAGGAAATGATGATAAACAACCTCTAAGATATTAAAAAACATTTTTCTTAATTTATATTAGGACCAGTTTTACAGTTTTTAAACCCCAAACCATTTGAAAACTGCATTCTTTAAAAGGTAACGGTGCCATATGTTCTGAATATTAATTCATGACTGTCTTAAATATGAATAAAACAAAAATTATCTAAATTCAGTCATGGAAAGGATTTAAAAGAGCAAAATACTTCAATTTTTTTTTGTTGTTGTTGTTGGAAGAGTATGGCGTTTCAAAAGGTATGACGACAAAAACGAAAACATTCATCCATTTTCTTGCACTAATGTCCCATAAAGATCAAGAAGGTTTGGAGGGATATATTAATGCATCATAGAAGAATTTATCATGAACAAGGACTGCAAGATAAAAATCAATAGAACCCCATCCATGTAGTATATAAAATAAGCAACAGGAAATCTCATGAGTTAGTGGTCCACACACAAGGATCTGGATGTAGCCAGAGAGAGAGCAGACTTCTAATTGTAATGATAACTTTTGAATTACACAGGATAGTACCTATCACTTATTCTATATGGCAAATAAGAAAGAGTCCATTAAGTCCAATCAAGTTTTTAATGTTTAATTCAAAATCATTAGAGAGGTTTGAAATTCTTCGTTTATTCCTTATTTCCTTGGAGAAATCACAAGGTCAATGCAGGGTAGAGAAACCATCCTCTACACTGTTTGAGCATCAGTAGGTAATCTCTACCTTGATGAGAGAAGTACAGTGTCAGCAGGTATATACTCTTTGCCTTTTATTATAACTATATCTCCAACATTTACCTGAAAGAAAACTGGGAATTGGTTAATTATCTGCATTGAAAGATAGTTACAAATATACAACCCACTGTATTTAAGCATAGAACACAGTAAAAAATGGTTACTGGCAAACAAGAACCACTTATCTTCACAAAACGGCATAAAATGATCTAGGAGTGAGGCCAAGGATGGGACAGTCCTTTAAAATATGGACACTGTATCTTTTTTTTCCAACTACAGGGCTTAGCTTAATAAATCCATCCATTTTATCCATTGACATCTCAACTTCTCACATTCTCTATGACATAAAAATAAAAAGGAGGAATTTACCAAAAGTGATCTTTACCCTGCTTAAGGAAATCTCAGTGCAACTGGAAAAGCTACCTACCATATATATGATCATTATTCCTCGTGATGGTCTTATAAAATAGGTTTTGATTATAATTTACAGTTTAGAGAGGAAAAAAAAAGAGTCTTATTAGCTTCTAAGTTATTTCCCTAAGATCACAGTGAGAGGAAGAGGTTAGACTCAAACCCTTATCCGACTGGCTGCAAAGCTTGATTTTGCGTAAGTAAATATAGTAAATCTATGTTGTATTTTAAATAAAAAAAAAAAAAAAACAAACAACAGCTTAATATCTTCCTGGCTTTTCTACCCAGTAGCATTTTTGTGAACATGTCCTAAAGACATATTAAAGATATAATAAGCTCAGAAACTTTCTAGAGGTGATTTAAGTGATATAGTGTCATAGAGTTTTGAGCAAACATTAGGACTCCAACTAAGTCACAACTGGACCAAGTTACACTGATAACCACTCTCATTAGATCACGAAAGTGCCCTGTTAGGAGCCAAATAAACCTCCAAATAAGCTGCAATACTTAATCAAGAGAAGAAAAGTCTTTTTTTTTTTTGTTATTGTTAAAGCCTTTTTGTTCTTTCCTCTCTCAACTTTTTCTTGAACCCTAAAATAACACTTTATTGGATGGGGGGAGGAGAGAATTGTGTCCTCAGCAGGAATCACAATAAGAAATTATTGCAGAGACAGACCACTGTGGTTACTTTATATGCTGGGGGAGGAAGTTAGACAAGGTTGGAGGGGGTCTTCTCGTGTA
This sequence comes from Herpailurus yagouaroundi, assembly GCF_014898765.1. Taxonomy (NCBI): domain Eukaryota; kingdom Metazoa; phylum Chordata; class Mammalia; order Carnivora; family Felidae; genus Herpailurus; species Herpailurus yagouaroundi. The sequence continues at coordinate 132,803,479 of NW_024412376.1, read as the reverse complement.
TGGTATGTATGTTGGCTATCCAGGTAGGGAAGCTCCGATTCAAGGGAGATTTTAGCTGAAATCTGGATGATTGGAAACGGACAAATTTCCAGGGACGTTGGAATCAAACACACCAACCCTCAAAAAAGGGGCAGTAACAAAACCCCAGCAAGTATAGGTGTAAACAGGCCCGTTATGTGTTGTGATCGTACTCTGATAGCACCCAAGATCAAGAAGTATAAGGTCAATGGAGCTACGGCATTTGGAGAGAATGTTACCCAGACTAGCATTTAAATGTTCTTTAATCTCCTACTTCATGTTAATGTTTGCTACCCAATCAGACTATATGCGTCATAAAATCGAATAGTTGTCCACATTATAGTGTAAGAGTTTAACACTCAGACTTACAAAAATCCCTTACTGATCCCACTGCTTTCCCACATCTTTATTCATTGTTAAAGACAAAAGCAAGGCTTGTGGTCATTCAACTGAGGACTGAAAGAAACTATTACCACCTTACACAGTGGTATGAAGTAGTTAGTTACTCAGGGGCCTGTGAAAACCAAAGGCTCACCACTGAGAGCTAAAGCAGTTCTTGCAGTACTATGAGGACAGCAGGGAACCTACCTGCCCCCTCCTTATGATGCCTGTTTTAGATCGCTTCTCAAACACGACCAAGCACCTCTCTTTCTTTTTTTGGTTTTGCATTCCTAATGTGGCATTCCCCCTTTCCAGCCTAGTGTGTGCATAAGATTAATGGACAGAAGAGAAAGTCAAGTTGGTACAAATTCCCTGACCACATGTTCTCAGTGGAGGAACATCATGACAGAGCACTTAGTTCCCCAAATGCTGATGTTAAGGAAATATTCAGGGCTTTAGACCATCACCTTGAGCCTTCTCAAGTCACTGACATTCATACCTACAACTGAGGATTATGTAAAAGAGTAAGTTTATCAAACTGTAATGGACTGATTTAGAATCTTTGTCCAATTACAGACCCCAGCATATTAATATTTTTACTAAGGAATTTTTGGAGATATAAATTCTAAATCCAAACAAAAGCATTTCATGCTGGAAACTTCATGTCTTAAAGCAGCTTTAGGGAGTGACCTGTACACCTGCAAAAAGCCCACCACTCCACACTTCTCTACAAAGCCAGGAGAATGTGCTGAGTCTAAGATCCCTCCTAAATTCTCCACCTGCAACTATCTCCAAAACCTGTGAACAATTTCAGCTGCATCTCAATTTGAAGAACTAGACTTTGCGGTCAGGGCCATGGAAGGCAGTAGCTTACACATCAAGAGTGGAGATGCAGTGCCTTGTATAGGGCTTTGTCACTGCAATACTTGCTTTGGAAGTCAGACAGTTTAACTTTGTGCAACAGAGAAGAGTCTTCAGGGCAAAACTGGAGAGATGAACTATTAATGTCTGAGAGCTGAAGTGTGCCCATCTGTGAATGACTGGACGTATGCTGTGCAAAACTGCAGGTCCTCTGAGGACAATTAAAAGGTAGCCGCAGTAGCCACACATTTAGAAAAACAAAGAAATCAAGCCCTGAAAGAAAGCCCCATTAGCGCCGCTAAGGGTAATATGCTTATTGTATTACCCTGGCATGAGGATCAGACTCTTGGTTTCAGTTTATTGATTTTATTTTTAATTGCACAAAATGTGACATAAGCTAAAGAGAAGACTTGTCCCACAACCTGGCTAACCCAACAAGCAAGGCTGCTTCCCTGTCTACTCAGTGTTCAATAAACCATTTTTACATAGTTGACATCTTAGCGTAAATGCCTCTGTTCTTCTCACCTATGATTATATTTCATGACACAGGGACCCTCATATGTCTTGCTTGCTCTTCACTGCTTGGCACATACACTCAATAAATATTTGCTGAATGAATGGTATAAAATCTTTCTATGATGCCACAGTATTTGAAATTACAACTTTTACTTATCACAAAATATGCCAGAGTGTAGAATGTTGTAATTTAAAAAACATTTTCCCAGGGCACCTGGGTGGCTCAGTCAGTTGGGTGTCTGACTTTGGCTCAGGTCATGATCTCACAGTTCGTGGGTTTGAGCCCCATGTCGGGCTCTGTGCTGACAGATCAGAGCCTGGAGCCTGCTTCGGATTCTGTGTCTCCCTCTCTCTCTGCCCCTCCCCTGATCACTCTCTGTCTCTGTCTCTCAAAAATAAAGGTTAAAAAAAAAATTAAAAAACACTTTCCCTACTGGTGGATATCCACATTAGTCTACCTTTTCATTGTTATAAAAAATGTTACAATAAATATTTTTATGCATGTACAGGTTTTTTCCTCTACTTAATCATTATTTTCTCAGGTTAAATTCCCAGAATCCCCTTTTTATGATTCTCAATATGAAGACCTAAATTATTAATCCACAATAGTATGTGAATGAAATACTTCATAAAACAAAAAATCTTAAGTAAAGTAGAAGTATAGCAAATGAGATACCAATATTGCTTAAATTTGCAACTTTCATAACTAGGTTGATATTACACTGAATCTGGTTGCTTATTACAGATCTTCTTGCTTATTGCCAACTTTTATTTCCTATTTATATAACAATTTCAATCTTTTGTCCTATTTGGTGCAACTATTTTTCCCTATTGTGCCTAATTATTTGTAGTGGCTTTTGCTGTGCATTTTTAAAAAAATTTATAGGATCAAATTCCAGACAGCTTGAGATCTTGCTCTTCTCCAAATATTTCTTAAAGTCTTTATTCTATTTGTATGTTTTTCAAGACCAACATTTTAACATTTAAGCCAGCTGGAATTTATTTTAGCATGGGATGTGACTTAGATATAAACTACATTATTTCCTGAAACTTGCAAGTTGGTGATTTCCAACATCATTTATTAAATAATTATTTTATCAATGATTCTTTGCCCTCTTTATTAAATATTAAATGGGCTTTATTTCAGGGCATCCTAGTCCCTTTTCTTCTAGTCTATTTTACTCTATTTATCAATGCTTATTTTGGCAACAGAACCATACTATCTTAATAACTTCTGTTCTCCATTTTACTCATCCTTGCACACAGCTCATTTTCCCAAAATATTCTTCTATTTTCTTGACTGTTTCTTTTTGAAATTAAGATGAATAATTTAGTCAACTCTTGAGGAAAAAATAACAATTTCCCTGGGATTATATTGCACCAATACTTTGGAACAACTGGTACTTTTGGTTTTGCTAGGAATTTGACATAATTGCCCATTTATGTCAATCCTTAACACCTAAAAAGCTTTGATGTTGTCTTTACAAAGGTCATATACATATCTTAAATTTATTTGTAAGCATCTCACATGCCACTGGGAATGAGATCTTTCATTGTATTTTTCTAATTTGATATCTCCAACAAAAGAAATGCTGTTAATTTTTGAGTATTTATCTTGAATTCATCATTGAACCAACTTTTAAAAATTCTAGTTAATTAAGTATCTAATACAAATTATTAAGTAACATCAGTTCATGCTGGCTGGGTAACTTTTGGCAACACTTTAAATTTTATTCCTCTGCTTCTCTAAGTGGGATGCGCAGGGAGGGTGTGGCACTGATCTCCAAGACAACAAAGAATGCTAACATCATGGGCTGCTGATTTCTTGTCTGTGAAAAACTGAGTTACAGTAATTCATTCAATCTTGAAATAATGAAAAAAAAAAAGACATCGGTAAAATAAGACATTGTAATAGGCTAATTTTAGAGGAAAGTCATGCATGCTTATCTCCTGACTTTATGACTGCTTACTTTGGATAAGATGGTAAGAAACTGATATATCAATTTATTAAGAAATGTGTCTAAGCTAATTACTATGACAAACCTAGTAAATGATACACATTTATAATACAATTCAATTCGTCATACTTGATTACATCCTACCAATCTTCTAAAATGTTTAAATCCACAAGTGCCAAAGAAGAGCAAAAGGAGCTTCTTCATTTTTTGAGCTTTTTCATTTTTTTATTGTGCTTCTCTGAGCGGTGACTATGACAGGACTAAGGAAAGCACAAGGTATTTTCCTCTTTGTTACTTTTATGTCAAAGACCAGAGTGAGTAGTGAGTTTTTAAACACGCAGGAAGGGAGATGTCAATCTTTATTTTGGCCACTGATTTAAAATGAGAAAAATGCAATCAACTGAGAGGGAATTTGTTCCCTGCAGGGACACAGGGGACTATGAACATCACAGGGCAGGATTATGGGAATGGCCTTTAAGCTGCTGGGAAATACTGGAAGGCAAGTAACCAGCTGAGTGGGACACCTAAGCTGTTCCTAGCAATCTCAGAAAACAAAACCCCCAGGTAGAGTGGCTTTGCCTCCAAAAGTCTTTCACCAAGTTATAAAGGTTCTTTGCTTGCGAATAGAGTTAGACTCTAGTTAGACTAGAGTTAATGGTCTTCCAGGACTAAGGGAGAACTAGTAACAATTGCTTACCTTTTGAAACTGAGGTCTTAAAAGCACTTAGATAACACATGTTAAATGATGACTCAATTCACTAACTGCCATGTTACACGTCCTGTGAGCGTGTTAACCTCTCGAGACTATGGAATTGATTTCCAGTTCATTAGAAAATGATGTTTAGGTTAGTATGTTGTGTTTTTTTTTTTTTGTTTGTTTTTTGTTTGTTTTTTTTTTTTTTTAAGGAACTCTAATTCTTAGTTTTGCTTGGACAGTAGATGATTAAAGCAAAAAGTTTCAACACAAAACAGTTCATGGTTAAATGAAATCTATGAAAAACAGTACTCAAAATATACTATGAAAAACAAAGAATTCCAAATATTACTTTTCAAGTCTTTCTAGCATATTTCAGAATTAAATGAGAGTGACTAAAGACTCCATGTATGTTTACAACATTAATTACTAAACAGCTTTTGTATCAGAATTCATGACATTTGTTTACATCACACACAAAAATTGTATCTATTAGAGTACACATCGATGCGCTTCTTACGGAACAAAATAAAAATCAATGCATACCTTTTCCCAGTGCACAATTTCCCAAGCACCATTTCTCAAAACTGGAAAAAGAAAAGGTGACATTTTTAGAAACATTTTTACTACTTATTAAAAGCCTGCTTCTGAGGAAATGATCATTTTAAATGGACAGCTTCAAAAAATGAACCAGCAGCAATTTTTATAGATTTAAAAATTAATTATGACAGCAAAGATGGTATAAAATTACACAAAGAATTAAAAAAACAACCCATGCACATTTTGGATCCCACAATAAAACATTACTAGCAGAGGGTAATCTCACTGGTGCTCAAGGGCTTTCTTGAGCACAAAGAAGAATTACAGGCCACGGCTGGAGGAGAAAGCCACACAAATGATGTGAAAAGGGAGTGACAAGCTAAAGGAGCATTTCAGAAGCCATACAGTAGCAATGTTTAAAAAAAAAAAAAGGGTTTACAGGCACAGAAGAAACAGATTTCACATCGGTTAGTAAAAATTTAACACATAAACAGATAAAGAATTTGCGCCTTTAGTTTTCTAATAGTGCAAAATTGCATAAGTTTCCATATTTGGTTTACTGAGAAGAAATGAAAGAAGAGGCTACTATTAATTTATGATAGAGGGATACTTTATTAGTGTCTTATTACTGCTTCACAGCAGTAACGTTGCTCAGTACATCTTTTTTCATCCCCAGTATGTGTCTGTGGCATAATATTGAATATACCAATAGACACTAAAAGATAAAAAAAAAAAAAAAAAAAAACAGTAAAGATAATAATGCAAGGTAGAAAGTATAGCACTTAGTACTTAAGGAATAGGTCAAGGTCAGTCAACAAATTATCCCCACAGTAAACTTCATGAGGGCAAAGCCAGTATTTGCACCATTTAATAATATTCCCTGGAAACAGCACAGTCCCTGGTGCAAAGGAGCTACTCAGTAAATATATGCCGGAGAAATAATTGATTGGTACAAAACTTTAGATTCAGATTCTTTTGATGTTAGGAAAGTTGAAACCTGAGCCCTCTGAGGTAAATCACAATGATAATAACCTCCAAAATGTTAAACAGCAAAAACAGCATTAGTCACATACCAACAGGTCTTGCAGTCAGTATTACGATATAAATTAGTTTAATGTAAATACAATCTTTTTTGCTTTTCAAAATTCCCTGAATACAAGGCTGTGTCTTATTCATTTTCTCATGGTACCTCACAGCACTCCTAGTAAGACACTCAAATGTTTGTTAAAGAAATGAATAAGTCCAACAATGAATATCCTACAGTGCATTTTGGTGAATCCACTTCATTAAATTAAAACAATAATAATTCCACGTTGAAGAACTAACACTGAAATATTTCCAGTACAATTTCTATAACTATATGACCAAGTTAAAGTTCCAATTTTTACAATATCGTACAGTTATGGGTCAAGGATCTGAACCGCAGGCATCCAAAAGTGATCACTACATTCTAATACAAAACTCTAATGCCCGCAGAGTTTATCAAACTGATCCCAGGACTACACCTGCTCCTTAATGCTGTTCCCTGAGTACAAGAGGGTCAGGGCATGAGACAGAGTAAAAGGCCACGGGTACAGATGTCGTCTGTCACTGCTTAGCAGTGTCTTTCTCACAATTAGTTGTTACAAAGAATAAAGAATAAATGAGAGGGCTCTGCCTTTTAATGGCTTAATCCAGTAGCTACAATATAGTAAGTACACTTCTCAACAAAGACAGCTAGCCAAGTGCTGCTCAAATCAACTATAACTAAGATTAACTGACACTGCATAATGGGGTCAAATTTGCAGTATTTTAAATTAGAAAAATATTATTCAACAGCAGCCAGAGTCCTTTACTGCCATTTAGTTTCTTCTTTTCCTATCTCATATATTCCCCCAATTGCAGTACTTGGGTTTTTAAAAAAATCAGTGCCCAATATTTCTAGAATTGAAATTTGGCATGAAAATGAAGACTTCAGCTTATCTGGAAAGCTCAGAAGGTCACTCAATTCCCGCCTGAGCCTTGAACAGAGCAGTGGCCACCTTTCTCCATGGGGCTCACCGCATTCATGGTTTCCTGTGTTCTCATACCCAGCCTGCTTCCCTTATTTAGGGCAACTGCCTGGCTCATGCCTACGAGGTTTTCTTTTATTAACTGAGGTATAACAAAATGTACAGATCTTAAGTGTTCAATGAGTTTTGAAAACTGTAAACACCTGTGAATCTACCACTCATCACAACACATAAAACTTCAGAAAGATCCCTCACGCTCTTTTACAATCCATCCCTCCATCTCTAGAGGCAAATATAAATTAGTCACCATAGATTAGTCTTACATTTCGTATACATGGACTCATACAGTATGTGTGTATCTGAGATTCTGTCTATCTGTGACGAATCATTAAATTCTACACCTGAAACTAATATTATACTGTATGTTAACTGCAATTTAAATAAAAATCTGGAGAAAGAAAAAATATATTTCTCCTTAAAGTGAAAATTAAAAAAAAAAAGATTTTACATTTTCCTAATTAAAGTAACATGGTGCTGTACTAGATAGATTTCTAGACTCTGTATTTATTTTACTGATCAATTTGCATATCTTCGCAATACATGGCATCTTGATTATTGTAACTTTATGGCAAATTTTGACATTAAGTAAATCTTCTATTTTGTTCTTTTTTTATATAGTTTTGGCTATTCTACGTCCTTTGCATTTCCACATAAATTTTAGAATCAAATCATTAATTCTTAAAACAATACCTCCTGAGATTTTTGATGTGGGGCTTGAGTCTTTCAATCCCTGGGTAACCTCTATCTCTGTATTTATTTACATCTTCATTAATTTTTCTCAGATTTGTTTTTGTAGGTTACCGTATAGGAGTCTTTCATTAGATTTATCTATTGATATTTGATAACTTTTTCTTATATTGTAAATGGTATATTTACTTCATTTCCCACTGGTCACTGGTAGTCTATAGAAATGAATTAAACTTTCATACAATGACTTTGCTATCTTGTAATTTTGTTAAATTCACTTATTAATTTAGATAAGGTTTTCTCACTGTTTTTGTAGCAATACTTTTAAGAAACTTAAATTCTTCTGATTAGTGATGCTATATTGTTGTTTGAGGTGGTTTTATTGTTCTCATATGCCTCACTGTTCATCTCTTTATTTTTAAAATCTCTTCTGCTCTTATATAAAAAAAAATCACTGAAAATTAGGAAGACGTTTTACTACTAAAAATTTCCTGTTGATTCTATGTCTTGAGCATCTCCAATTCTGCATCTCCTCCACCATCACCAACACCAGCACCCCTACTTGAAGCAACCATCATGTGCCCCCAGCTAGAGGTCTGCATTAGCCTCATCATTAGTTTCCCACATTCACTCTTGATCTCTTTCAAATATAGTGTCTATAGCATAGCTATAATAACTATATATAATGATTATCTATATTTGTACAACTATGGATTCTTATGTATCAGTCCACATATCCTTACATACACACAAATATATATATTTATATATATATAAGTGATATATATATTTATATATTATGTTATTTATATATTATATATATTTATATATTATATTTTTATATATTATATATTTATATATTATATATTTACATATATATTTTGTATATTTTATGTGTATATAATATACATATAAATATATATATAATATGTATATTTTATATGTATATAATATACATATAAGTATATATATATAATATACATATATACATATAAACGATTAGGTCACCCCTTGCTCAAAACTCTTCAGCTGGCTCCCCTTGGTTCATAAAACAAGTCCAAACATCTAGAAGGCCTTTGATTAACAGCTCCTGTCTAGTCTACCACCACCTCCCGTAGCTCCCTCTGCCCCTCATACCCTGTGGTGAAGCAACATGCTGTTTCCTGTCTCAAATCCTTTGCACATTTCCATGACTGGAAACTTCTTTCCCTCCATCCTCACCTAGATAACTCCTACATAAGTTCCAGATCTCAGCTTTAACACAACTTTTCAAGGGACACTTCATGACACCCACTCCTTTACCACTCCCCTCAAGTCCAAATAAGCTTCCTGCACTTTTCCTTCAGAGTATTAAGGCAGTTCTACTATGTATGTAGTTAAGAGACAATTTATGTAAGGGCCATCTCCTGCCCAAGGCTGTAAGAGCTGTGACAATGGGAACATTTTCTATTCTGTTCACTGCTGAATACCCCATGTTACAAAAGAGTGATACAAAGGCACTCAGTGAATACTTGCTGGATGGAAAGCTGGATTCACTAATGTGTTTGGGACCATATGAAGCCTCAGTAATAGTTACATAGATTTACTAAAGATACAACCCTGCCTCCCCAGTAAGTCCCATGTTAAAAACAACAGATACACAATGTTTACAAAAGAGCTACATGACAAAACAAGTTGGTAATTCCTCAGAAAGTTAAGCACATAGCTACCATATGACTCAGAAATTCCACACCTAAGCATGTATCTAAGAGAACTGAAAACATATGTTCACATAAAAGCTTGTACACAAATGTTTACTGTAGCATTATTCATTCATATTACCCAAAAAGTAGAAACAACCCAAATGCCCATAAATTAATGAATGGTTGAATGAAATGGGGCACATCCACATGACGGAATATTATTGAGCCATAAAAAGGAATGAAATGCTGATACATGCTACAGCAAAATGAATCCTGAAGTATGCTAAATGGAAGCCAGACATAAAAGGCCACACATTGTATGATCTGATTTGTATAAAATGTCAAGAATAGATAAATCCATAGATACAGAATGCAGATTAGTGGATGTTGGAGGCTTGTGGAAGAGAGGAGTGGGGATTTAATGCCTATATGTATGGAGTTTCTTTTTGGGGTGATGAGAATATTCTGGAATCAGTGGTGATGGTGTATAACTATAAATACATGAAAAAACCAATGTGTACTTGGAAATAATGAATTTATGCTATGTGAATTATAACTCAATAAAAAACAGCTACATTAAACGAAGCCAATGAACCCTTTAAACACTTGCTTAAAATAGACTTCTCAGTTTTGTAAGTTCCTAAAATGATTCCAGTGTATGGACTATATATATATATAGCCAGCGTGAGCAGTTGGAAATGTTTATGTAACCATCGGATGCACTAACATGAGTGTCTTCTGATGTCAGCTCCAGGCCACCCCTTCCAGATCTGTAATCTAAACGAGCCCTCCTTGAAATGCTGCCACTTCGCAGATGTTTGTTCGTTCACATCTAAAAATAGCCCTGAACCACTCTACTGGGTCCCACTGAACAGGATGGAAGTGTCATAACAGGCTTCCCAAACTCAGCAGACCAGCCAGGGAGTCTTTGCTCCACTAATGAGGGTGGGAACGTGTAGTACTTTTGCAGAACCATGGAAAACAATCCTCCAAACCTGCTTCATGTCCCCCTTTTCCCTCTGCTCCTTCCTCGAATCCTTGCTCCCAAGGCTTCTTTCTGCACAATTGAATTGATCTACCTCCTTTCCTTAACCGACCTTTCTGCACTTCCTTCACTCTCAATCCACCTGTCCTCCTACTACCTCCTAGGGGCTCTCTGCCTCCACCCAAACGTTCCCTCAAAATTCATCGTTGAAGAGATACACTGGAAGATGTGGCTGGCTGCAAAAACGTGCATGTCTAAGAAACTTTTAAATACATATTCAGTGGACGATGTTTTCTATCAATTATAAAATCAATGCATGTTTGTAACAAGCTAGATAGAGCTATATAACAGGTGAGCTGACATTCTCTCATCACATGCCACTTTCTTCAGCTGAGGAATACTAATTGATGCATCGTCACATACCTTTCTCTAGACAAACATGAATATACGGGGGTGCCTGGGTGGCTCAGTCAGTTAAGTGTCCCACTCCTGACTTCGGCTCAGATTGCAATCTCATGGTTCATGAGCTCAAGCCCCATGTTGGGCTCTGCACTGATAGTATGGAGCCTGCTTGGGATTCTCTCTATTTACCTTTCTCTCTGCCTCTCCCCTGCTCACTTGCTCTCTCTCAAAATAAATAAATGAACTTTAAAAAAAGAACATGAACATATGGACTTTTGTTTTCTTTTCTCTAAAAATTTACTTCTCTGCAGCTTGGTTTTCCACTTAACACGCCACAGATGCTTTCAGAACAAAGCACAGAGATGAGCCAGTTTTGAAAAACAAGCCACTACATGGATACATCCATTACAATGGGTCAGCTAACTGAACAGTCTTGTAAGCCTCCGTAGAACGTATCCACAAAAAGCTTTATCAAGGTAGAGGATATGGTGCAGCAGAAACATGAAAGGACAGGGAAGCATCAGGAGTCTGAGAAACTTCCAGGCACAGTTCTCCAGGGTCCCTTCACACTCATCTAGGACACAGATTTTGAACCTCCATTAAATGTACAATAAATCTTAATTTTAAGGAAGCCTGGAGAAAAGTTTCCAAGAGGTCTTTTATAGCCCCTAGTCAATTAGCCAAAGCAGACTGTATAACAGGATAAAGCAAGTAAGCCATCAATCTACACACATCCTTAAACTAAGTAGAGAAGCTGGTCTTGGGTGCCTGTAGGGGAGTTTCAAACCCTAGACAGCACTTTATAAATCACCAGCTAGTGCATCTTGTTCTGCTCATGGCCAGGTGTCCCAGAGATAAGCATTGGGTATTTCAGTCCAGCTGTGAAACAGCTCTGGTTTACACAACAGCTAGACACTAATGTATTTAACTATCTTTCTTTTTTTAATTTTTATTAAAAAAATTTTTTTATGTTTATTTTTGAGAAAGAGAGACAGTACGAGCAGGAGAGGGACAGAGAGAGAGAGAGAGAGAGAGAGAGACAGAATCTGAAGCAGGCTCCAGGCTCTGTGCTGACAGCTTAGAGCCCGACACAGGGCTTGAGCTCACAAACCGTGAGATCATGACCTGAGCCAAAGTCAGATGCTTAACCGACTGAGCCACCCAGGCGTCCCTCAACTATCTTCCTCTTGATGGAAATTCTGATTTCTTTTTTTTCCCTACCACCTCAAACAACACCAAAATATATTTATATGACTGTATTCTATTGGACAGGATCCTAAGAGGAAGATTGCTGGCTCTGGGCATTTGTGTTTGTACTTTTATCAGACATCAGATATAAACCACATTACCGGTCCAAGAATCATGTGCAATCTATACTCTCACATGCAACATATGAAGTTCACTGACTAAACCTAGACAAGCGCAAATTGTTATCAATCATTTGGTTTTTGGCAATCTAAATGGGTATTTGTTATGTATTCTGAAGGCTATAGTGGCCTGGATTAGTCAAAGCGTAAATTACCTTTATGTCTCTACACTGAGTTAGAATTCTAACCCAGTGTGGTAACATTGCTTTGAATATACTACAGACCCTCGCTGCTCAACCAGTGGTCCAGGGACCTACAGCATCATTTGGAGGCTTGTGAGAACTGAGAATAGGTTTCTACCTTCTCCTTTTCCCTTTCTTTTGTTCTTGAACTATAAAACTAGAACCAGAAATAAAGACCGGAAGTGCATAGCTTTCTTCAAACTTGAGGCTAGACCCATCTTAGGATACAGAATTCTGGGGAAATTGAAAATCAGCTCATGACATATAAAATGCTTCTGTACAAATGAAGGCTTGAATACTGGCTAAAGATAAAAGTCGATCATATAATTCACTTTGTCTCTACTTCAGAACTGGTTCCTAAACACCCAACCATAGAACAATTAAAATAAGCAATATCACGTGTATTATGCTGGTGACTGAAATAACAACGCAGTTATTTTTAGTCACTGACCTCCTCTGACCTAGCTCCAACCACGTTTAGAGGAAGTGAGAAATTACGCTGGGTGCTTTTCTGAGCTTTTAGCTTTTCCGGGACCCAAAGTACTTACCCCATACCTCTAGAATATCAGTTTAAGAAGGTGAGCTGTGGGGATGATTAGTGATGCCTAGTGAAGGGGGCTGAAAGCAAGCCATGGCAGAATTGAGAATGGCCTGTCCTATGGTGGTGCATTAATGGCTCATTCCTTTATTGTTTTTCATTTTTTAGTTTTTTTTTTAATGTTTATTTATATTTGAGAGAGGGAGAGAGAGAGAGCGAGCAAGCATGAGCGGGGGAGGGGCAGCAAGAGGGGGTGTCAGAGGATCTGAAGCGGGCTCTGTGCCGACGCAGTGAGCTTGATGTGGGACTTGAACCCACAAACCATGAGATCATGACCTGAGCTGAAGTTGGACGCTCAACCAACCGAACCAGCCAGGCGCCCCTAGCTCATTCCTTTAAATGCTAAACTCCTCTCTCTGCAGTTCCAGCCAAACACACCTGCTACAGTTTTCACCCGGGCTAATTAGTCTGACAGCATGCAGAAGAGAGCTCAGACTTTCAACAAATACCTCAAACGTAAGTTTTTACTTAGCAGGATACTCCTTAACAGCTTTGTTGTAATGGATTTCTGTCTTGAAATGAAAACATTCTGTTAGAGTCCCTTGAGAGTTCCCTAATCAAAGGCCCTGGAGAAACTGGCAGGCTCTCAGGACCCAATCAAACGCTGCACAGGTACAGGTGCTCACTTAGAGTCTAACACTGGGCTTCTCAGAGAGAAGCTGTCACCACTGTAAATGAAAGAGTTCATCACTGGGGCTGTTACTGAAAGTCGCTGGGGTGCCATTCGTGGGCAATCATGCTACTTCTTTAAGTGGGTAACAAGAGGCGAGTTATCCGAAAGGATGATGGGCACCAGCGAGGTCACAGAGGATGGAGAAACCATCCATAGAAACCATCCAGAGAAAACGTGGTACACTCTGGTTTCTACTTGGTTGTAAGCATTAGAGAGGAGTTTCAGTGCCTTGAGGAGGACAGGGCAGTGCTGAGACTGTGCCTTTGAGCTTCGCAAAGAAAGAAAACAATCATACCCATATTAAAGCATCAATTCAGTCACTATGTAGACCCTTGCATTCCAAAGACAGTTTTAAGGCAGAAACCTCTCTGCGGCATAAGCTGACATTGCACAAAACTCTCCTGTGTGATATCTGCACGGTCAGTGAGAAGCCTGCTTGGGATTCTCTCTCCCTCCCTCCCCTGCATGTGCACTCACTCTCTCTCAGAATAAATAACTTAAAAAAAAAAAAAAAGGCAAGTCAAGCAACAATCTGCTTGGAGTCCGCCAACTCAAAAGACAAAGGGAACTTTCTGAATTCTGCTCTTATCCCTGTTCTACATATGGCTTTTCCATCGGTGATACTACTTCTATTACCCACTTACAAAACTTGTAACAATGGGCCTCACTGGCAGCATCAGTGTCCCTGAGACCTTCTTAAGAATGAAATCCTGGGGCCCCTGGGGAGGCCTACAGAAACTCTAGGGGCATCTCCCAGAAAGCTGTTTTTGACCAGTGACTTATAAAAACGAAAACATGGGTGAGATGATGTGATCAGACAGCATGAGGATCAGCAATCCCCTTTTCTCAAAATGTTTCCCCTCAATCCTGCTCACGGAGTCATCTATCATTCGCTTTTTCCCTCACTGACTTGAACAATTCCTTGAAGGAAAGATCTCCCTCCACCGCCGCAGTAATCAATCCATCCCACCATTCTTGCACTCAGGCTCTAGCTCTGCAGCTTAGAGCTGGGGCACCTGGAAGACTCACGACTTCTTAAATGCTGGACGTAGTGGGTGTCACAGTCTAATTTGGTGGTATTTGCTGCTTGACGAGGTTCCTTCTCCTTTGCCGAGCCCACGTGGATCTGTTCGCTGTGCATTTTCCTTTGCCTTCCCGTCATCATTGCCTCACCCCTCTCCTTGATTCAGCAAGAGTCGATCTCTTGGGGCACCTGGTGGCACAGCCAGTTAAGCATCTGACTCTTGATCTCAGCTCAGGTCATGATCTCATGGTTTGTGGGACTGAGACCCATGTTGGGCTCTGTACCAACAGCATGGAGCCTGCTTGAGATTCTCTCTCCCTCCCTCCCTCTCTCTCTCTCCCCCTCCGGCACATGCTCCCCCGCACACTCTTTCTCTTTCAAAATAAACTTAAAAAATAAAAGTTAATCTGTCTGCTCCCCACACCACCCCAAATTCTTCTTTCAAAAGCACAACTGGGAACATAGCCATGCTCTTCAGTATTTCTTTCCAACTTCTCCACGCTGGTTTTCAAAAGCCTCCAAAAAAGGACCCTAACTTGCCTTCCTATGCTTGCCTCCACTGCTCTGTGATAAGTATCTTATGCTCTAGCTGAAATAGACTATTTCCCAGAATACATCTCAGGCCTTCCCACCTCCTCCTGAATCACCCGCTGCTACCATTCCAATAGCTCTGCTTACTGAAAGCCCACTCGTCCTTCACGAGCCTGGAAAATGACATTTTGGAATTCCCACCTCTCTCATTTGGTCCCTTCCAGTTTTTCGATCTTGTATCATAGTATTAGTGGGCATCTTATGTCTCTGCCAGATCATCATTTCCTGTAGAACAAGAACGCAGACTGGTTTCTTTCTGTGTTTTCTGCACTGGGTCTTATACAAGGTGGATGCTCGGTGAGGATTTTACTCAAGTGAAATAACTAATGTTCGAACTTTGGATCACACCTGTTTTTCCTCTTTAACAATGGCCCTAAATTTCCTCAGTGGGTTTTTGCTCCTCAGTGTGCAACTTTTATTTATGGGACAAATGGAAGACAATCTGGGGTTGTATTCCCCTCATATAAATGCCTGGTCTCCATCCAGAGCTGTTGCTGAAAATACCTAACCAGTTCAATTTATACAACTCTAAGATCTTTGTGATAGTTTGAACATATTAACGGTCTTACAAGTGTCTGAAAACATTATTTAGGCCATACATGTGCTCCATTTTTAAGCCCGATGTTTAAGATCATGGAAGCACTAGTTTCTAGGAACTATTTATAGGTAAGACAATGCACATGTGGCAGAGTATATGTTCAGGCCTACTGCACAGACCAGATGTGGGGAGACCTCCAGGGAGACAAAAAGGCAGCACTCCGGCTTTTTCAACAAGCAGGACGGTGGTACTACCTTAAGTCCCTTAGCATGGGATGAACTTAACCGGATGGATTCAGCCTGATGGTAGGCCATTTCAGGGTTAACGTCCTGAAACATATTCCACCCAGGCCAACTCAACACCTTTTTCACAAAGGGCTTTAAAGGTGAAATGGTTTCCAGTGGGAGACAGGCAACACTGTGCCCTGCAGGGAAGAAGCCCCTTAGTGGCTATCAGCCAGTACCAACTCAATTCCACTTCTGAAAAGGCTGATGTAGCTCCAGGGAAGGAAGACACAAGTAAAGCTGAGATCTCCTATTTTTAGCTACATGCCTACTTGTTGTTGTCCTTTTCTACATTAAAACTGAAAAACAACTATTAAAAACCTACTCTAGGGGTGCCTGGGTGGCTCAGTCCCTTTTAAGCTTCCGACTTGACGTCAGCTCAGGTCATCTCACGGTTCATGGGTTCAAGCCCCATGTTGGGCTCTCTTCTGACGGCTCGGAGCCTGCTTGGGATTCTCTCTCTTCTTTTCTCTCTGCCTCTCCCCTGCTCACGCACTCTCTTTCTCTCAAAATAAGTAAACCTTAAAAAAGTTAATCTCATGTCTGCTACATGATAGAGCAATGTATGAAACAATCCAACTAGGAATTTCTGGTGGTCCTCGTTCAACTATGGCATCAGATCAGGTGACTGACGGGCTGCCAGGTGTCACAGGTGGCTCCCATCCATTCTCCCCTGTGAAAGGTATACACTCCACCCTTCAGGGAAGACAGCCAAACCTGGGATTTTAAAAAAGCAAATATGTTTCATTGGGGGACATTTTTAATTTTAAGATCCTAAATATCTCTCTCAGTCTGCACCTGAACCCCATTTTTCCCCAGGCGTCCGTATTGTGATCTTGTGTGAAACTAGTGTTCCACTTGAAATGCTGGCATGCTAGCCACAATAGCATTTCAAATATATGTTTATGTATTCAAAAGAGAAGCAGCTCAACCACTATAATAAATTCATAGAGATTGTCTTCAATTTACGTATCATAATGATAATAACAAATTTATATTCTACAAATTCCTGCCA
The DNA here is from genome assembly GCF_014898765.1 of Herpailurus yagouaroundi. Lineage (NCBI taxonomy): Eukaryota > Metazoa > Chordata > Mammalia > Carnivora > Felidae > Herpailurus > Herpailurus yagouaroundi. Next base: position 132,786,432 of record NW_024412376.1, on the reverse strand, counting down.
AGCTAAATTTGGCAAAACCACCCAGATTAGGGAAAGCTATGAGAGACTGCTTCCAGTGTGTGTGTGTGTGTGTGTGTGTGTGTGTGTGTGTGTGTGTGTGTGTATACACATGGAGTGAGGTATATCAAATACCGTGAGTTCAAATATAGAGGAAGAAATCAGAGAAAATGAAGGTAAGTTTAGATGCAAAGAAAACCAGGGCATTCTGAATGCCCTGCTCTGGAGCAGTGCTCTGGAGCTCTGGGTAATGGAAGTGATAAGTGGACCCAGTACTGTGTTCACAGGAGGCAAAGCAGAGTAAAATGATGATATGATGGCTTCAACAGACAAGGTGCAGAGGCAGCAAGAGCTTCTGTCACATTAGCATTTTATCAGTGCCTGCAGAACAGTCTGGGACACAGTGTTTTGAAAACACTGCTCTTCATCTTGCTTACAGCCCAGATAATGAATTTCTAAGGCGGCTCCTTTCATTTCTAGTCTCTTCTTGCTTTTTGTCTGTACTCAAGTCTATAGATGGAGAGTGGTTCATTCATCCATACAGACAGGCCCCTGAGCTAAGAGACATGGGGAACAGAAAGATGAGTAAAAGGGCCCACCTACCTAGTACACACAAACCATCACATAACAAAAACACGGGAAGCAATCACAATTTACTGGGAGGAGCGAACCACAAAACTCAAAGACTCACTCATCCTCCCTGGACTTCTGGCCATCAATTTACACTGCTCTCCCTCAGCAACCAGGACCTCAGAGACCAATATGCAATTTTGCACTGGCCAGCACGCTGAACCATTTACCTAAGCAACTTCTCTATCTCTAGGACAAGAAATGCCTTGTTCCCATAAGTACTGATGATAGACGCAAAATGTAAAGTTTATGAAGTCATGCATTAGGTCCTAAATCCGTAATTTAATCCCTGCTTGGAATCATTAGTTCATGAAAATTATGCATCAGACAATCTCCAGTTAAATGGTTGAAAATGTTGTAAATGAAATTATGAATTTATATTTCTGAAGTCATTAGGGAATGACAGAGATAAAAGTCACTCTTGAGTGTTTCAATGTAAAATGAAGAGACAAAATATTTATTTCTGTAAGAATATATGATTAATATTTGAATCTGACAGAATGGTGTCCTCTTAAGTATTACATGGTCTTGATAAACATTTATAAAATGAAAATTTAAGTTAAATACTTCAAATGTCTGTCAAAAATTAATTATCTTTCAAAAATACCCCCCTTCCCACTCCTACACCCATTCTTGCCTCCAATTCAGGAAGGCAAATTGAATTTCATTCTGGTCTAATGACAACAGATGGCTTTTATATCAAGCAATTTGAGTTATCTGACAGCAAACAGTATCCTACTCAAACATTTCTGTTACCTCCTATTAACTAACTACAATACAAAAAGACAACCAACATTCAGCTAGGCAAAGAGGAAAAAAAGAAAAGTCTACTCCCTCAGAAAATAAATTCAAGTATCAAACTAAGAGCCATAGTTTCTTGGAAATAGAATTTTCAAGTTTTCTGCTGACTTGAAGTGGTTTTTATAGCTACTAAGCTCTAATATTTTATTTTTGACATGAGTTTTATGTCACTACAGAAGCTTTCTCTTCTTCATTTTTAGCCAGAGAGCTAATCTTGTTAATCCAGGATAAACTGATGAACCAAGAAACAATATTTTCTCTAAATAGGAAGAAAAGTGAGTATTTCTGGCAGTAGGTAGTACCTGGAAAATTGGAAAACCCATCAGTACAAGGTGTGGTAGCCTACAATCATCTTAGCTATGATGGCTGCTCTTCAATCGTACAATGTTGACTTCTTGGGCCAGTGCTTGAAAATAAATAACTGCTAGTCCCTGAAGATAGCCCTTTGCTACAAGATACGCTATGTATTGGAAAAAAAAAAGTTACATATTTTTGGTTCAAAAGATGCTCTGAATATTCTAAGCAACATGGCAACAAGCGCAAATGTATTTTCGCACATTGTCCAAAATACCAGAACCTGTAACGTGTGGATTTTTTTCCCCTTTCAATTCCTAATGGTTGTCTCTTCACACCCAAATTCCTGGAGTACTTTGTCCCCAGGCTTCTAAAAGCTTCCTATTCCATTCCACTCTGTTCTTTCAACTTTAATCTGGATGGTCATCCTGTCTCTTTTCCACTTGTAAACCTTCAATAGCTACTCAGTACACTCAAGAAAAGTTGGAATCTCCTTGGCTTGGCATTCAAGCCCTGGAAAATTTGACCCTGACCCTATTTTTTAATCATGTGTTTGCTTCCCTTTGATATGAATCTCCTTTCTTCATCTGGCAATCTGGTAACAGTTCAACAAAGCAATCCAGAAGCCTTTTTCATCTCTGTTCAGGATAACCTCTCTTCCCTCTTTCCCAACACACATGTAATATCTTCCCCATTTGGATGCCTCTGCTCATCCAAAGTGCTCCCCAAAATTCAAGATCTCAAATTACCCCACAATTTCCTTTCCTTCTCTTGGACCCATATAGTATTTGACATAGGAACCATTATTTGCCACAAAAATCTACAGAGACATTGAGATCATGTATGCCAAAACTTTCATTTTCCACACAAGATCATATTTTACCCTTGGGCTTTTATATAGTTCCCATCTTATGCTTTTTCATATGTCCCATAATAAATATTATAAGCTCAGTAAATATTTTGTAAACATATTAGAGGATACTTTAATTAATGTACCTTTCACAAATGTATCAAAAATCAGCAGATAATCCCTTTAGTGGAAGGTAAAAGCAGATGATCCCTTTGGAAGAAAAGCAGGGTGTTTGGCAGAGTCCCATAAAAATCACAGCAGTATAAAAATACTGTTTTTAATCACCAGCTGATTTGGGCACACATGACTGATCCTCATCACATTAGGAAACTTCAGAGAGAAATGAGATTCTCAGATGGGGCAAGCTCAGGGATGGGTAAGGTGTCTATTTCACGTGATCCTGGGTATTTTTTTTTAAGAATATAAGAGCATTATGGTCTATTTACTTGTGTGAGAGGTCATTTTGATTCTTGCTGTGTCAAAATGAGACCCACAACAAAAAAGCCAGGTCAAAATGCCATGTACTTCCCAGAAGCTGGCCTGGTTTTTGTTTTATTTATTTCTGGAGCATATATCATCTGTGTGTACAGTATAACACAAAGTGTTTCCAACATGCCTTTTAACAAGTAGCTTCACATCTGATTATTTTCTATAAATCTTACCTAGAGTAACATCTATTGATCACTAACAAAATATAGACATTTTGCAGCATTTAAACACAACTGATTTCATGGACAGTACTCAGGAATGCATTGCTATGAGGCACTTACGCATATTAAAAATGTTATCTTTCAGAAGTATTACTACTGTAAATCACTCTAATGTGAATTTAAGTATTATGCTAATAAATACTACCAAAAAAAAAAAAGTCTCCCCTGGAACAAAAACTTAAGAGATACAAGGTATTTAGGTATTTTCAATTGAATTACATTTCATTGATGTGATCTATATATATTACCAGAGTGTATTTGACAGATAAGAGAAATTAAAATGTAAAATTCCTACCTTGTGTCTGTTTCTTGTTCACTGCATTATCAGCTTTATGTCGTTTCTAAAGTTTAAAAGCAAAAAACAAAAACTGTGAAAAAGTGGATGAGATGAATAAAACAAAGTAGCATCTTTATACAAAAAATATTTCTTTTAATTTATGTTTCTCAAGGCTTTTATCCTTTTATACCCATATCAACTTTATAAGCATGCTGGGGTGTGCCGATAAGAAGAATCAGAGGGTATGTGGGAATTTTAAAATTGAAAACACAATCCATAGAATGTTCATACAGTATTCCTCTTCTGGGAGCACAGAGAAGGGTCCTCAGAAGCATCCTACATTATTATACAGGTAAGACTAAAATTTTAATGTACTAGAAAAGGCTGATTTAGCCTTTTACTTAAATAATTCACTTAAAAAAGGCAACTGCCCAAGAGAATTATCTGTAATAACTACCGTTTAATAATGGTACTGAAGTATTTTCAGCTTCTTATGAAATTCCTTATCTAATTAGGCCAAGTACATCTTCCATAATTTAATGGCATGCTGATGTCTGCCAATGACTAGAACCAAACACATATACCATTTTCATAAAGCTTCTTCTATCCACTGCTTCTGAATGGTCCCTTCTCCCCATTATGAACCATTTAATCACAGGATCCTATTCTCCTTCCTCTTGAAAGCATCAAAAAAAAAAAAAAAGGTAAACAGGTGTGTTAGCTTAAGTCTAAGTGGGTGAGTTTGTATATGTGCTGCCGAAGCGAGCACTAAGTGGGTGAGTTTGAAGAGTCACATAAGCCAAGGTTTTGGAGCAGAGAGTAAAAGAAACTAAAGATCAGAGGAAAGGTGAGAATTTGAGTGGCCAAGGGAAGCTATCTTGTCTATGGTTCAACTAGAGGTTTTTCATAGCTTCTGTCTAAACTTACAGCATCAAGCATAACACATCAGCCTCGGTTGACGTTGCAGGAAAGTGTTGAATTTAACTAACTCTGAGCTCAAAGATTCTATCATATAAAGCTCAAGGTCAGATTTAGCTGCATATACATGACTTTAAGGTGGGTTGGAATGCACATAAAACAACTGAGTTCCTAATTTTTTCATTTGAGAAGAAATACAGTTTTTAGAATCACAGTACACAAATGACAATACTCTCCAAGAGAAAAGGCCAGAGTTGTGGATTAGCCCTCCTCCCAAACACAGCAATACTCAGGAGGGATGACATAATAGCAGGCAGTGTGAACTCAGTTCAGCCAAACAATCAGCCACTGAACTGTACAAAGTGCAAACAGGGCATTCAAAACGCCTCTGTGGAAGGCTTGTCGAAGATAATTCTTGCCATATCCATATGTAGGAACACACTACAATTCTTTCTCAGAACAAAACACTCACTAACAAAACTGGAATAATGTAGACTTTCATTAGGCAAATTACTGCTTCCAAAAGTAAGCTTATGATTTACCAGCAAATGTTCTTAAATGAATTTTTAAAGTTTGTCTAAATTTGTAGCATTAGGGGCACCTGGGTGGTTCAGTCAGTTGAGCGGCTGACTTTGGCTCAGGTCAGGATCTCGCTGTTCCTGAGTTCAAGCCCCACGTCAGGCTCTGTGCTGACAGCTCAGAGCCTGGAGCTTGCTTTGGTTTCTGTGTCTCCCTCTCTCCACCTCCAACCCCCCTCAAAAATAAGTAAACATTAAAAAAAAATTCAAATTTGTAGAATCAGTAGAGAATATTTTACAATTGATAAAACTCTAAAATACTCTTGTTAACAATGATCTTAATTAGAAGGTAACCCAAAATAAATTTTGGTTCAAAATAATAGTCCAAAGCAAATTTAGATATTTGAATGAAGTACAAATACTTCCAAAACAATGCATATCTATTACAGACAATGGTTAGACTTCCAACTGAAGGAGACAAATAAAAGCTAATTAATGAAACATTCCACTTAAACAGGAAATTTAATCTTAGTGAAACCTAAGGAGATCCTAAACATTACTTTCCATCTACAGAGAATTCTTGTACAGGAGCAGCCCTTTCCTCAGCCTTCCCTCCACAGAATAAATTAGGTTGCTTGCAAGAAACAATTGTGTTGAGTATACATAAGGATCCAGCCAGACAGGCAGGTTCTAACATTAGTACTGTAAAAAGATCATATCTCTAATTCCAAACAGATCATTATTCCTTCTAAAATGAACAGTTCAAAGAATATTAATGCAGTTACTCTGTGAGTTCAAATAACTCCAGTGTCCTATAACGAGAATTCACTTAATGTCACTGAGGGCTCGTGAACTATTTAATATTATCAATATTTAGTTGACAGTGCACCAATAAACTACTGTGTAAATAGTGCCATGAACTTCAGGATACTTAAGTACATAATATTGACCACACCCTCCTGGGAGCTGTCTCCTGCTTCCTAAGCATTTATCACATCATTGTCCAGGTGTTCCATCTGTAGCTTGGCCCCTTCTTTGTCTCTTCTCTTGTTACTCAGTGATGGAATTGTTCAAGGCTTATACCTGGCCCTCTTCGCTTCTTATTCTATACTCTCTCCCTGGCTCAGCTCATCCATACCTGCAGTTTCAATTATAATTGATACATACATATTTACCAGCCAACACTCTCACTGGAGCTCCAGATGGTTATATCCAGTTGCCTCCTTGACATCTCCCTCTGGCAGTCTCAGAGGCATCTTGAACTATGTCCAAAAAGCAATCTAGGACTTTAACCCCCAAGACGTGGTCCTTGTTTCAGACATGGAACCACATACCATCTACTTGCACAAACCAGGAACTTGAGAGTTAACCTTAGCATTTTCTTCTCCTTCTCACTTCCATCCAATCTATTTCTTATTCATTCAATAATGTTTACAAAACAATATGAGCCAGGCCCTGTTACTGAGGGTAACATCCCTGAGGATGCAGCAGTGAAAAAGCACAAAACTCTTAGTCTTTATGGAGCTTACATTCTAGTGGTTGGAGAGAAAATATGAACAAAATAAGCATGTTGGATGGTGATAAGTCTTGTCAATTCTACTCCTAAATATATATGGAATTCATTTTTCTGTATTGCTTTATCTACAATACCACTCGGTCTTAGACCTCTTCATTTTTTTATAGCAACTACCAGAATATTATTCTAACTAGTCTACCTAAATCCTCTCTTTCCTTACAATCCATTTTCTATATTTTAGTCAAAAGGATATTTGGATGATGACAATACAGTTAGCATTTATTCATCACCTTACTATAACTAGGCATTGTTCTAAGGATTTCAGTGTATCATTTAATTCTTTTGTTTAAATTTTTTTTTTAATTTTATTTATTTTTGATAGACAGAGAGAGCACAAGTGGGGGAGGGGCAGAGAGAGAAGGAGACACAGAATCCAAAGCAGGCTCCAGGCTGGGAGCTGTCAGCACAGAGCCTGACGCGGGGCTCGAACTCACAAATTGCGAGATCATGACCTGAGCCAAAGTCGGACGCTCAACCGACTGAGCCACCCAGGTGCCCCAGTGCATCATTTAATTCTTATGATAGCTGATAGCCGGCGTGGTTACTTGATTGTCTGTCTCCTCTAATGGGCTGCAAGTTCCATCATGGCTACTTTTATTCACTAACACATTCCCAGTAGTTGGTCTCTGAATATTGTAGACTTTAAAAAAGCATCTGTTTTATAATGAATAAAGTTGATCAGAGCTTAAGTTAACAAGTGTATAGCAAAGAAGACATGTTTTCTGTGGTGAATATCATCATTTAGCAACCAACCTTGACCCTTATCATAAGAGTTGACATTTGACACGATGCTTTTTTTTTTTTAAATGAAAAGTTCTCCACTAATTTCAGAATATTTTCAAGTAGGTATTTATGTCATTTGCTACCTGCACATTAAAAACAGGAAACTGCATTTTGTTGACCTAGGCAAAGCATCAGGTGTTAAAATGCACTGGGTGCATAAGTCTTAGGTGTCTCACCTGGAGGGAATTGTTTTACCGTAAGTGTTCAATATAAAAGAAGGTTTACTGTAATGTAAGCTGTGTTTTATTCACTGATGAAAGAGTGGTAGACATTACTGGTCTTCACCACTATCTAGTTCTCCTCTATTTTCATGGACACTGAGATTAACCTCCTTTTTGTTTTGTCACTAGTTCTGGTATCAGACTGTAAGCAGATGTGATATGCTTTATTTTTGGGCCAAAAACTTCTGGACCTCCATTCTCTCTCCCTCTGCTCTGGTGACCACCAACGTTCCACACAGTAGACCCTTGATTCAGCTGCATCCCTGAGTGACTACATGGTACGTCCTGCCCTCCCTTCCTCCCGGAAAAAATACCTGCAGTGTCTTTGAGTATGTGAAAAGAAACTTAGGTTTAAGCCACTGATATTTGGGACATGATTACTACTGCAACAAAAGTTCAGCACATCCTATACGTAACCTAGTAAATTCTTGGCACCTAAGTACTGCTTCATACATTTCATTGAAGGAATGGACAAATATATGTATTCATTGCAATTACTGATAAAGATACATTACTGATAAAAATACTCCTTGGGCAATCATCTAAACCATTTGATTTTTTTTTTCCCCTAGGGAGTACTTTTTTAAACTTTCTATCACCTTACAAGTTGACATAAATGTCTTGTTAAACCATTCTTAAGGACTTATTTTACTCAGTTTCTTTCTTTTTTTTTTTTTTTTTTCAGTTTATTTACCTTGAGAGAGAGAGAGAGAGAGAGAGAGAGAGCGTGCGAGCACACATGCATGCGCCCACAAGCAAGGCAGGGGCAGAGAAGGAGGGAGAGAAAGAATCCCAAGCAAACTCCATGCTGGCAGCACAGAGCCCGATGCAGGGCTCGAACTCACAAACCAGGAGATCATGACCTGAGCCCAAATCAAGACTCAGATGCTTAACCAACTGGGCCACCCAGGTGCCCCTATTTTACTCAATTTCTTAACAATGATTTTATTGGAAAAGCACTCCACGTAATACTATTTCTCCCCACAAGTATTATTATATCCTCCAGGAATTGCCTGGCAAGCTGCTTTCTGATAGTACAATTATTACATTGTGCCAACAAGAGTTCTATTTAAAAGAAAAACACCTTTTGGATAATATTTTATTCACCTTTTAATAATATTTATATGTTTCCACAGAGAGGGGTTCTAAAAACCATAGCTAGAGAACTTAGAGGTTTGTTAGAAGGAAAAGAAGAAAGATAGGCAGCTTACAGCAGGGATGATAATGCAGGGCTGTGGAGCCAAACTGCCTTCTTTTGAATTTTGACAGCCTCAGTTATTAACTGGATGACCCTGAGCAAGTGACCTTGCTCCTCTGTGCCTCCTCTCCCTCATCCGTAAAATGGGGGCAATATCAATAATCCTTTAAAGAGTTGCTGTAAGACTTAATAAATGTAAAGGATATCGAACCAACACATGGATCCCAGAAGCTCAATAAATGTGATCAATCCTACTGTTGGTGACTTGCTACAATATAGAAGAGCACTGGATGAGACAGAGCTCTGATCCCAACTGCGTTCTTGGACAGGCTCATGACCTCCCTAAACCCCAGTTTCCTTACCTTTAAAACGGGATTAATATCCAACTTTTAAAAGTACTGAAGAAATGAAATGGGAAAAACATATACAAAAACAACAGCACAATGTCTAGTAAATAACCTATGCTTAATCAAAATTATGTCAAAGAGAGAAAAGGGAGTACATAAAGCAAAGAAAGTGACAAATTATAGTAAAGACCAATCCTTATGGACTGCCAGATCCAAGTACAATTTAAAGGATTTAAAGGTAAGTCTGTGTGGAACAATACAGGTAAAGAGAGTCCCTGACATTTTCAGTTTGTGGTCCCCTTGAAGCACGTTATTTCCAGGGAAGAGGATAGTGATGTTTTACAGACATGCAAACAGACAACCTCTGTCTATACTCCTAGACACTTGGAGGTTTTTGAGACTGATGCTTCAAATGGCCATTTGACCCATTTCAAATGAGTCTAGTGAAGCTATGGCTCATGCGTTCTTATGAGTTCCCAATTTGATTCTCTACAGAAATAATATTAATGTTTGTGCAACTTTAAATCGGAGCTTCCCAGAGAATGTCTCAGCCTTTCCTCACCTTACCATCTGACTTGCCTAAGGCCCGACAGAAAGTCATTTCAGATTGGCCAAGTATTTAAAGAGCATAGGAAAAAATACATTCACTTCCTCAACTGAGGTAGTTAAAATAACGGTAAAACAGAGGAAAAAAGAAAAGTCTTAATTTATTTTGGGGGAACTTATTTTATAAAAGGGAAATTGACTTCCTCTTTTCTCAGCTACTACAGAATAATAATAAAAATAGCATATATGTTGGTACTTTCTTTTAAGAAAATAAAAGGAAACTTAGAACTACTAGATGAAAAGGAATCAAAAGTATTTAATAAAGTAAAAACCATGCATATAAATTAAAAATACATTAAAAGCCCTTTACATTTAGATAATTTGGAGGGTACCATGTTTAACTTGAAATAAAGTTCAAATTGAAAATTGGGCATAATTGAAATTAATGTTCAAATATAGTTTTCTCTCCAAGCCAATTATTACATTTAATTTCTTGGGGCACATGGGTGGCTCAGTCGGTTAAATGTCCAACTTCGGCTCAGGTCATGAGCTCGCAGTTCATGAGTTCAATCCCCGCACTGGGCTCTGTGCTGACAGCTCAGAGCCTGGAGCCTGCTTTGGATTCTGTGTCTCCCTCTCTCTCTGCCCCTTCCCTGCTCACACTCTTTCTGTTTCTCAAAAATAAATAAACATTAAAAAAATGTTTTTAATTCATTTCTTTTATTACTAAACTACAAACGTGGAGAACACTCTAACAAGTGTTCTATAACAGTAAAACTGTAGAAACTAAGAGGAATGAGCTCCAGAATATATTCTACATATTTTTAAGTTGAATGAGCATTTTAAATAGCCTCTGCCAAGAATTAAACTGAAAGAAAAATGTATAAAAATATCTATATAAAATAACCATCACATTTGTTTATGAAAAAAATCAAATACTTACAATATCTTCTATTATCTCTTTGATAGCTGCCACAGCTAAGATAAATAAGAGAGGAACCAGTGTTGTGTAGCGACCTGTTGGTGATACATCAGGTATTTGCTATTTGGGGGGAAAAAAAAGAAGAAATCCAGTGAGAACTAGCAAGTTTATAACATATTTAAAAACAACCACGTCGTATTGCCTCTTAAAATATGCTTCAGTGATTTTACTCTCGCGGCAGACTAACACTGAGTGAGGCAATTGGCTCGTATCTAGTAAGTGGCTGGAAGAACATGATAGCTCGCTTCATGGCAAGCTGTTGTATGTAGGGGAGTTAAATTAATACCATACCATCTTTAAAACTGATATTTTAAAAACACACTGAACCACATGGGAAAATAGCCACGCATTGTTGTATGGTTAAAGCAGAATGTAAAACATATGTATTATACGATCTTCTTTTTGTAGGCTAAATGAATAAATAATATTTAGGGTTGGGAGGGGCAGGGGGAAAGATGGCCAGCAGAAAATACACCCCAAATTTCAGGGTAGTTGTCTCTGAGTGGTGGAAAAATAATAGTTTTAATTTTTTTTACGCTTTGTTGTGTTTTCTTATTATTTTTACAATGAATGTATGCTTTTTAATACAATGAAACTTGTTTTCCCTGAATTATTACTTACTCAATTACAAAAGGAAATGTTTAAAAAAAATTTTTTTTAATGTTTGTTTATTTTTGAGACAGAGAGACAGAGCATGAACGGGGGAGGGTCAGAAAGAGAGGGAGACACAGAATCTGAAACAGGCTCCAGGCTCCGAGCTGTCGGCACAGAGCCTGATGCAGGGCTCTAACGCATGGACCGTGAGATCATGACCTGAGCCAAAGTCGGAGGCTCAACCGACTGAGCCACTCAGGCACCCCAAAAAGAAATGTTTTAAAATGGTAATTCTTATATTCTAAGGTTCAGAACTATTACTGTTACTAAAATAAATATTTAATTACTATTTCAAGAAAAACTTCCCTCCCTCTTTACCATCAAATTTCCTCCCCGCCATATTGAATGTATAGAATGCTAAAAATAAGCTGACAAAAATGAATCAAAAGGCTTGAAGAAGTAGTGGAATTCTGATATCGCCTGCAGCAGGAGTTGGAAATGTCCACCCCAGCCAGCTTGTCTCTCTGTGTTTTAGATGCGCTTCAGGAGATGGGTCATGGGCTTAACAAAAACATTTATTAATATCTGAACATTTGGCTTTGAACTAAAGTTTTATGACATGACTTTACCTGCAGCAGTGCAATAAAGAGAAAAAATGAGTTAGCAGCTCTTCTGAACTGAGAGTAGAGAAATCTTGGAAGGAAGGTGATTATGTTGTATTTCGCAGTGCTAGAAAACAAAATGAAAGGTAGCATAAAAAATTAATCCATAATTAGCACCCACATTTACAAAATTCTATTACCATCATATAAAAAATGAGATGGACAGCTGCCCTCTATTTCAACTTGGGAGAATACTGCAAATGGTCATTAACCTAGATGAAAGTAAATGAAAAGACTTATCTAATTAAGTGGTAAGAGTTTAATTTTCTGCATAATCTCTTTTGTTCTCTTTGGCCGATCATCCTTTTTAACATACTAGGAGTAGCTTACAAAGAAAAGCAACTTTAGTTAGGAGAGTATATAATACACTAATAAAAAATAAAATCTTACCAAAAAATCAGGAATTTGAGCAAGGCCAGAAACTTTTTCTTTTAGTATTACTTATTTTTGAGAGAGAGACAGACAGAGACAGAGTGTGAGTGGGAGAGGAGCAGAGAGAGAGGGAGACACAGAATCCAAAGCAGGTTCCAGACTCGGAGCTGTCAGCATAGAGCCCACCGTGGGGCTTGAGCCTTGAGATCGTGACCTGAGCCGAAGTCGGACACTTAACCGACTGAGCCACACAGGCGCCCCTGTAATTATTAATATTAAATGGTTATTTCTCAAATCCAGGAATTTGGCCACTGGAGAAACACTGGGCTCATGAGAGGGGTAACGGGGTGCTCACTCCATCCAGAGGCCACTCAGTGAACAGTGTTTACAACGGTGATAATTTTTATGCTGTTGTTGGAAGGCAAACGTACCAGCACAGGAATGCAACAGCCCTCCATTCCTCAGCACCATACTCAATCTTCACAGCTATCAAAAGCCAGAATTTAAAGACTATTTAACCAAAAGGAGTTCTTGGTGAGGGACTGCAAAGGCCTCTTACCAAATCTTAAATTTTGTTAGCCAAATGACTGACTAACAATAACCACTCCTTCTTGTAACAGCTTTACGACAAAGGCATTTACCCATGAGCAGCTTTCGCCATGCAGACACTATACACAGAACTGGTACAGTTGGTAGGGTATGGCTGTTTACCCTTTCTGTTTACCTGCTTCCAGCTTCCAGATTCTTATTAATATCTCCTTATTGACTAGAGGATGAAGAAAACAGCAAATTCGCACTGCCTCCAGTAAGTTCTCAAATATGAACCGATTTCACCGAAAGCTCTTGGTGAGCATTTCTGTTTCGGCCAGAGAGGAGAGATGGCCTATCGGGTGTCGCTGTGATGGCTGGCCTGACAAGCCATCTCTGGCAGTTCCTACCTGACTTGGTTATTGCAGAATTTTGTCAGCTGGGGCTGGTTGATGAATATAGTCCGTATTTCCTCCTGGTCAGCCAGTGAAGTCTTCTCTGAAACATCATCTGTCTTCTCATAACCTTGAAGAGAGACAGTCTTTTGATTCAATAAGAAACGTTTCATTTTATCATCCAGACAACAACATACTTCATAACTACTTGAGATTCTAAAATTTGTTCAGAGCTAGAAGCTTCTCCCTGATTGGTGTTCTTGTTTCCTTCATAATAGAAAAGGAAAATACCCACATCTAATATTTCAACTAAAAGTCAGCATTTAATAGTCATAAAAACTGACCCATTTTAAAATCTTTGCAAATTATGCAAATTTTTACTCATTGTTCCCCCATAAATGTTCAACTTGTTTCCTTCTGTTATGTAAGAATCCATCCAAAAGTAACAAAACATTTTAAACTAGTTGACTTTACAGTTTTAGAGAAGAAGAACAAGACAGAGGCAATTCAAAATACATTTAAAGAACTTAAGTATACATATTTAATACCTCTCTGGGATTTTTTTTTTTTTTCCTTTTTGGGTGAAGACAGAAACAAGATAAACATTAAGGTTTATAGAGGCAACCACCATGTTCTGATATGACCACAACTCACTGTAATCATCTTAATCTTTCCACTAACTGCAATTTATGTTCATAATGAGCTTCAAATTTCTTAAGACCATTTCAAGTCATCTCAGCGTCATTCCTTCTTTTTATGTTTCTTTTTTTTTAATGTTTTTTGTTTTTTAGTGTTTATTTTTGAGAGAGAGAGACAGAGTGCGAGCAGGGGAGGGGCAGAAAGAGAGGGAAACACAGAATCTGAAGCAGGCTCCAGGCTCTGAGCTGTCAGCATAGAGCCTGATGCAGGGCTTGAACTCATGGACAGTGAGATCATCATGACCTGAGCTGAAGTCGGATGCTTAACTGACTGAACCACGTAGGCACCCCTAAAAAATTTTTTTTAATGTTTATTTATTTTTGAGAGGCAGAGTGTGAGTAGGGGAGGGGCAGAGAGAGGAAGATACAGAATCTGAAGCAGGCTCCAGGCTGGCAGCAAAGAGTCTGATGGCGGGGCTCGAAATCACAAACAGTGAGATCATGACCTGAGCCAAAGTCGTCCATTTAACCGACTGAGCTACCCAGGTGCCCCTGTTTATTTATTTTGAGAGACAGAAAGAGAGATAGAGAGAGACAGAAAAAGAGGGATGGAACAAGTGGGGGAAAGGCAGAGAGAGAGGGGGAGAGAGAGTCCTAAGCAGACTCCACAGTGCAGAGTCCAACTCAGGGCTCGATCTCACAAACCATGAGATCCTCACCTGAGCTGAAATCAAAAGTCAGACACTTAATGGACTGAGCCACCTAGGTGTCCCTCAGGATCATTCTAACAATGCAACAGATTCAAGCAATTTCAACTGGGTAACGTCTTATCGCAAAGTTGACAACACTTTAAAAATACATACAAATTCTCAGGGTACCGGGATGGCTCAGTCAGTTGAGCATCTGACATTAGCTCAGGTCATGTTCTCATGGTTCATGAAAGTGAGCTCCATGTCGGGCTCTGTGCTGACAGCTCACAACCTGGAGCCTGGTTCAGATTCTGTGACTCCTTCTCTCTCTGCCCCTCCCCTGCACGTGCTCTCTCTCTCTCTCTCTCTCAAAAATAAATAAACATTAAAAAAAATACATAGAAGTTCTAAAAGAACATAAAACATTAAACTGCTTCTTTTACCTTCTAGTAAGAATTAACTGAGACTAGATTAAATCAGTCCTTACTCCTTTCCTAGAAAGAGCCACCAACAGTATTCTATTAAAAACCCAGTTTTCTTCTCTTTTTATTCAGGCAATTCCAACTCCTCCTATAAAACCTGCTGACAGGGTTTCTTCTGAAGTACTCTAAGATGCTAAGTCAGTGTTTCTTCTCTGTATTCCCATAGCCCTCTGCACTTCCCAGTCCCCAGCAAAACACCCAAATCAGAAGATTTTGTTACTGCCTGCTTCTGAGTCTGTCTCTCCTTCCCAGAATGGGAACTCCCAGAGGCCACACCCAGAGGGTGTGTTACTCATCATTGGAACACCAGTACCAACCAACAGCAGGTACTCGATAAATGTTTGCTGAATAAACACCAAATGACAAAGGAGTGGTTACTTGGCCTTTTCTTTTCTTTTTTTTTTTTTGAGGGCAAGTAAATGCTTCTCCACCCATTGATAAAGAACTAATGGCAGCCAAGTGCTGGTAACAAAATGTATAAGAAAAGCTTGCCTGTGGGGTCTGTTGCTATATGAAACCAGAAAATCACTTAGGCTTTCTACAGAGGTGGGCAACATGAGTATGGGGACGCAGTTGTGTGCAGAGGACGCAACAGAGCTGAAGCATAGACAAAGGGCAAGGTAAAGGCAGTGCGATGTGCTGAAAAAGCACACGGGCAGATCTCGGGAGACCTCTCATGCTGGCGAAGAAGTCTGGAACGCATCCTCTGGTTGGCAGCGAGCCACTGAAAGCTTTCCAAGTAGAGAGGCGCAGAGTGAGGATGGTCACTCTGGAGGCCACATGGCTCCCAAGTGAGTGCTGTCATATCCATTTTACAGTCTGAATGAAGCACACAGGCAGCTTTGCCTCTGCTCGCATGGTTAATAACTCTCTTTCACCATACCACGTTTTAGATACAGGTTTCCCCCCTGGTTTTATATAATCAAAATTTTATATATGGATTGCTATAGACTGGACATTGGCATCTCCCCCAGATTCATATGTAGGCAGGTAATCCCAAATTGATGGCATTAGGAGGTGGGACCTTTGGCAGGTGATCAGGTCATGAACCCTTGGGGCTCAGGCAGTGGGATGCCCTGCGCAGGTGTGATACTGAAGGAGGGAGGGAGAGCTGCACAGAAAGCAGGGAGCCAGGCACTCTGCCAATGGGAGCTGCCAGTCACCCTGTCCTGTCTCTTCAGGGCTCCAGGGAGCTCAGCCACGCAAGCTCTTCCATCAGCAGTGATAGAGAGACCCCCACAGGCACCTGAAGCCCGTTCCCA
The DNA here is from genome assembly GCF_014898765.1 of Herpailurus yagouaroundi. Lineage (NCBI taxonomy): Eukaryota > Metazoa > Chordata > Mammalia > Carnivora > Felidae > Herpailurus > Herpailurus yagouaroundi. The sequence goes on along the minus strand of NW_024412376.1, from coordinate 132,770,162 downwards.
GGATGTCGAAAGCCAGGTGTCACAAGTACCACCTAGCATTTGGCCCAGAATCCCTAGTTACTCCTTGCAGGTGGCAGCAAGCCAGCAGTAAGTAGACACAGGGACCTCAGGAACTCTCAGGAATATCTCAGTGCATGTGCCTAGCCTCACAGGTCCTCAGGAATAATCCATGAAGGCATCTGGGAGAAAGGCTGGTATTCTTACTAAACTGGAATGGGAAAGTCTGTCACTGTTATACTTAGAATCTTCAAGGAACTCTCATCTTACATTATAGAAATAAGCAGGTTAGGTCTGGACATATGGGTAACATATCAATCTCTCAACATCCGATCAATTAACCCACTGGTAGATGACAAGAGTCTAACAGCATCGGGCTAGCACAGCCTGACGCACCCAATCTCACAACAGGGGTAGACGCACCCGTAGAGCCCAAATCTTCAAAGTCTGTTGGGATACCTGGCAATGGGGCTGTGCTTCAAATCTGTTGCACACAACTAATTCTCTGTCCCTCCACAGAGCTGAGAAGGGTGCTACCAATGTTTAACTCCCCGACTCACCTCTTTCCTGACCATCTCCTTCTCCAAGTTGAAATTGACATTTAATCTGTGAATGGGATTTTTACCATCAAACCTTACTAGGAACAGATCTGTCTCTCTTGCAGGCGAGTCTGCTCCTATCATGAGTTGAGCTTACAAAAAAAATAAGAAAGCAAGCTCATTTCCTGCATTTTCAAGTTCTTGGGGGAGCGGGGGCAGGGGGGCATCTCAATATGGTCCCAAGTACAGACACAGAAATTAATGATAGTGACACCAGATCCACACTCCTTCAACATATCTTGAATATTCCAGGAAAACCGCCCCTAGTCACCCCTGTGTCCTCAGTGTTCACTCAGGCATTTGACATCTGCTAATAGCATCATTACTCTTCCTAAACTAAAAGTGCTACAGGGCGAACCCTGGCAGGCACAGTCACACACAGCACTATAAGGAACAGATATGAAGCAAGTCTCAACGGTGCCTTCTGAACCACATTAGTTTCTTTCAACATTGCACCCTCCAATGTCCGTAATGTCTTAAAACCAATCAGAAGGAAACCAGTCTCCTAAAATAAACTATTCTGCACTAGCTTTTGTGGAAATGAATAAGGAGGATACTTTTCCCTATTTATGCAAGAAAGAATAGGCAATGATTCAGTAATTCAGAATTCCAGGTACAGTGAAAATTCTATATGTAGTGTCATATCCTGCTTATTATTTCCCCAGCAGAAAAGCACTTTTGTTTTCCGAATTGTTTTTAACTATTTCAATTAATGCAAAGTTAGTATTTAAATGATAAAATTACTTCACAAACCAGGGATTTTACCAGACTCATTTCTGCATTCTTAGTTATAACAGAACCAAATGCTATTTCTAGACTTCTGAAGGACCAAGAGTTTCAATATAGGGAAGCAAAGAGTCACATACCACTTTTAGCCACTGAATGTGCTACAAGAAGATACTACCTTGTATTACTAAAGAGGGATATAGAAGCAACATCCTCCTGGTGACCATTTCGGCTTTCAGCAATAATTTTCATTACCGAGTAAACAGAAGGTGCTGATGAGTCAGCATTCTAATCATGGCCCTGAAGTGAACAAGCGTTCATCTTCCCCTAACGGTATTTGATCATGAAACCCACTTGGTGGTTGTGAGGCAAGCTGTGGTTCTTCCACTGAGTACTTATGTGACCCTGTGAAAACCATGTAATCCCTGGGGGTTATTTCTCTCCCCTTGTAAAAATGAGGAAGGTAGGCTAAGGATCTGAAGTTCTTTTTCATCTCCAAAGTCTTATGAGATTAGTATTTGCCAGGAACCAGGGAGAAAAAAGTCAATACATCATTTGTTCAGAAGAGCAATGAAATTTGAAAACAAAACAAACAATTCCCTACTTCAGCCAGATGATTCACAGCAACAGCTGCCTTACACGGCCTGCAGCAGAACTCAGTTACAAAGTCAGACTGCGGTCCGTGTTTGAAAAGGTAAGTAGTGACTATCATCTATTGCCAGCAACTATCTGGCACCCACTTATGACCAGTGACTACTGGGTTAATTAGTATATTCACATATAGTCTTTCTTCCTCTGCCCAGATTCATGGTCACATGCTTGTATGCACACAATATAATGCGACAGAGAAGAAAAATGTCTAACAGATATTAAAGTGAAGAGCTTTGAGTCTTTTTCATACAATTAGAGCCGAAGTATCATCTTTGAAATTTTCTATTTCTCACCACAAATATCATGCCCCAATAAGACTGATCATGTGTTCGTTCATTTGTTCATTCATTCATGCATTCACTCAACATATTTCAGCCTAAGTGCCTACTATGTCCCAGCAAAAAGCTTCAGGAACAGCAGAAAATAAGACACAGTCCCTTCTCTCAGGAACTGGCTTTCTAGAGTAGAGCAAGATAAATATAGATCATGGTAAGTGTGATGAAGAAAATAAACCAAGTGATTGACAGAGTGATTGACGGAACCCTCTCTGCTTCAGTTTCATCATCTTATGATGGAGATGATCATAGCGTCTACTTCAAAGGTAGGTCATGAGGGGTCATGAGGCCCCCATGAGCTAATAAATACAGAAAACAATGCCTGGTATATAGTAAAAGCTCACTAAACGTTAGCTGTTCTCATTGTTGCTGTTGTTACCACTATCACTACTGTGGCTTTATACTGAGTGGTAAGGGAAGGCCTCCCCAAGGAGAGGCTGAGGAGGGACCTCAACCAGGAATTAAATAAGGGACAGGGTAAACCCAGCTGGGGAAGAGCAGGATGCGGCCCGTGTTTGAAAAGGTAAGTAGTGACTATCATCTATTGGCAGCAACTACCTGGCACCCACTTATGACCCAGCTGGGGAAGAGCTGGGTAAACCCAGCTGGGGAAGAGCCTTAAAGACAAGAATAAGGTTGGCATTTCCAGGTACATAAGGATAAGTAACAGTGAATAGGAAGGCATCAAATAAGGAGAGGCAGGGCCAGATTGGAAAACAGTAAGAAACCTGAATATATATTCTTAATGTGGTAGGAATCCACTGAAAAGTTGTAGGCAGGAAGATTGTTTCGAGGCTACTGGGCCAATTCAGGTAAAAGATGATGGGGCCTGCGTGCCATAGCGATGACAGGAGATGAAATGGATGCATACACATTTTTTTTTGGAGGTGGAGCTGCTCTGACCCTTACAGCCTCTCCACAGCACACATTACCATCGTACCCCTGTATGATGCCACATATACACACTGTCTGAAGCTAAAGCCCAAGATGAGGGAGACATTTAGGATTTTAAATGCAACAAAACTGGGGTGCCTGGGTAGCTCAGTTGGTTGAGCGTCCAACTTTGGCTCTGGTCATAATCTCACGGTTCATGAGTTTGAGCCCTGTGTCGGGCTCACTGCGTCAGTGTGGGGCCTGCTTCGGATCCTGTGTCCCCCTCTCTCCCTGCCCCTCCTCTGCTTGCACTATCCCTCAAACAAACAAAAATAACAAATGCAACAAATGATCAACCCCTTAACAGAATTCTCCGTACAAACACTCCTATCCTTAAAAATCATGCATCATTTTCTTTATACAACATACCAATTGATAATACTGAAACCAATGGTATACTCAAGGAAGGCATTAAAGAATCATAACTGGGAACACAGACCATGGAGTGAGAGATACAGTTCAGGTCCATCAGTTATGAGCTAGGGTCATCTTTTAAAAAGCTTGCTTTCTTCCTTTCTTTCTTTCTTTCTTTCTCTTTCTTTCTTTCTTTCTTTCTTTCTTTCTTTATGGGGAGGGGGGATGCAAGCAGGGAAGGGGCAGGGAGAGACACACACACACACACAGAATCCGAAGCAGGCTCCAGGCCCTGAGCTATCAGTACAGAGCCTGATGCGGGGCTTGAACTCCTGACCCACGAGATCATGACCTGAGCCACCAGGTGCCCCGAGCTAGGGTTGTCTTAAGCAAATTACTTAACTCTAGCTGCCAACTTTGTTTCATAGGTTTTTATGGGGGAATAAATGAAATAATGCATGTGTAAAAGTACTTGGGATAGTGCCTAGCTCCTCATGCTCATACAACAATTCTAGCTATTATTTTTATTACTATAATCAGAGAGGCAGACTGTGGGGAAAAGGAATAGGCTTTATGGTCAGATCTGTATACAAATTTGTACAGAACACCACAAATTATTTTGTGTTCTGAGCCTCAGGTTCCTCATGCATAAAACAGTTATTAAGAGAATTAAATGACATTATGTTAGCACAATGTAGCACAACCTTATCACTCATACATTTCCTGTCAGCCCATCCTATATCCAGATATTATAAAATTAATCACCCTTTCAAAATACTTGAAATGAGAAAAACAAGTTTTAAGGACATTAATGTAGGTACTAATATTTAAAAAAAATTTTAATGTTTATTTTTTTTTTAAGAATGAGTGAGAGACAGAGCACAAGTTAAGGAGGGACAGAGAGAGGGGGAGACACAGAATCCGAAGTAGGCTCCAGGCTCAAGCTGTCAGCACAGAGCCTGATGCGGGGCTAGAACTCAGGAACCGTGAGATCATGACCTGAACCGAAGTTGGACGCTTAACCGACTGAGCCACCCAGGCACCCTGGTATTAACATTTTTAAAATTTGTGGATAAATTATAATGAAAATTGTGACCAGTGTCTAAGTCTAGATAGCAAAATAATGCATTTTACCCTATGATTTTATAAATTAATATTAAGTAAGTAAATGTTTTCCCCCAAATTGTCATCTGTGTGGGGGGTTATGCAACAGAAAAGCAAGGGTGGGTAGGTAGGAGGGAGAAAAGAACAAAATACAAAATCATTCTGTTGCCTGGTAATATGGTTATAGCACCACTGAGTTTCTGTAGTCTCAAGTTTATTGCAGTTATAAGTAAGGCTAAAACTGGAATCAGAGTTACCTATTACGTTATCTCCTAACATATTCCGGAGAGTCCAATTGTATATCCTTTTGCTCAGTGGCCTCAAATATTAGACATTAAAGAGGTCATGTTAATTGCTCATGGTTTTTGACACAAAATGAGGTCATCAGACAAACAGTCTTGCTTGCAACAGTCATTGGATCTAATAAAAGAATATGAACTGAAAAACTGGCCAGAGACTTTAGAGGCACAACTACAAAACTTAGGTGTAATTAAAGTTAGGGGCTACTTATTGGGAAACCATGAGCATCATCCTTTCCAAAATTTTAGTATGTTTTTATCCTGTGAGAAAAATAACAATTAGAAGTCATCATGTAATAGTAGTTTTGCTTTGTTTTTGGCTCAAGTTTCTGGAACAAAGCAATCTTTGGCTAAATATAATTTACAGGCTTGTATTTATTTTGTTTTTAATGGTATCTTACTATATATATAGTTTATTAGAAACATAGAAGCAGTTACTAGAGGTACAAAAGAGATTTGAAATCCCATATGCTGTGCTGTTGGAGCAGAAGAGCGATTTCAAATGTTCGATTGTGAGCTTGGCAGCAGCTGCTGAGAGAAAGAACAAAGGGAAGAAAAACCACGGCGCTGGGAACAAGGAACGGGGTGCTTTAGAGGTTAAGACTCACACGCTACATTTTCAAAGATGGCATTGAAGAAATCAAACACCTTTAAAAGTATGGAAAATGGAAATTATTTAGCAATCTGTCTCAAATTTCTAGATCATGGCTGCAATAGCCAGAAGGGAAATGCAATTTTCAATTGCAGCAATATACCTTCCTGTTGATTTATACCTGACTGCTGATTTAGGCTCAGTGCAGTGGACATCTGCTGCTCATTTCAGCTCAGCATCTGCTTCTCCTGAAAAATCCTTGGTTTTCTTTGGAGAACTCTTCTTGCACAACTGCTGGCAGTCTTTAGGGTCTGCTGCAACAAGTTAGTGTTCCCCTTTTTGACTTAAAGGTGGGCACATGGCCCATGGTCGACTAGAAATGGTCAATGTGCAATCTGGATGTATGGAAAGGTTGAGCACACATAAGACTGATCTGAGCTATCCATCTATTAGTCAAACTGCCTTGGAGCATCCTTGGCTTTCTTATAAAGCTTTTCATTTGATTCTGGGAACTATTCTTACCTACTTCATGAATATGCTCAGCTTCCATACTATGGAATTTTAGCAGAAGCATTTCAGTCCTCTGCTGGAAGTTTTCTCCCAATGTCCATCTAATGCAGACCACTGACACCATATGTGGCCCAGGCCACCAATCACCAGCTGACTTTCCTGCTCTGCATGGAATAGTGACCTGCAACCATAATGCAACTTCCCTGCCCACAAAATCACCAGGCTGCCTAGAACCTTCCCCCACTGGCCCTACTTGCTAGAGCAGATCTCCTCTGATATTAACAGCTGTCCTAACCAAGCCCTGAGTCCTGCATGTTCTGGGATAACTATGGGTTCTCACCCTAAAGAATTTGCACTACAGTCAAAAAGCTTTCCACATCCCTCGCTTTCCTAACTTCCCCTCCTTTTTTTTCTCATTCATGCAAATGGTAGCTCATTACCCTCAAGCCCAACTGAGTTACAACAAAATGTTGTAACAAAGGACATCCACTTACTCCAATGATGTAAAATACGGTTATCTGCTTCAAAAATGGGTTGCTTTCAGTCTTTAAAAAAAGGAGTGAACTCTTTTGTAAGGGTTTTAAATAATTTTCTCAAAATGATGAAGATAAGGGAACTACTTCTAATGGAGAACTGCTCATGGTCCGAGCCAGTGAGTACCATAGCAGGACAATACAGGGAAATTGATTAAAGTACAACCTAGCTCTAAAGCTTTAACACTAATGGAGGTATTCATTCATTCAACAAATAAGCTTGACCCTACTTCTAACTCTATTTCTCCTCTACTTTCCCTGTTTCATATCGATAGTTTTTCCAACCATAAATCTCTCCTACCCTCATGGTCTTGTTAGATGCTACTTAGATGTGAAAGCACCCTCTCTGACCATTCCTCTTTGAAGTATCACCTACAAAAGTTTTGAATATAAAGTGGTCTTTTGATCACTCCAATATTAATCTTTTGACCTATAGTTTAGGTATATTGTGGTAGGGTCCCCTCACTAAGGAATGGAAACAAACAAACAAAACCTTAAGGCAACCTGCCTATACCAGTATGTGACAACATCCCTCATGACCTTGTAACATGAGACCACTTAATCAGACTGCATGTTTGTGTGTTACCATATATGGGAGACAAAGAAATAGAAAATGTATAAAAAAAAACTATGCCATGTGGTGTTCGGGGCTCACTTCTTCGGGTACAAACCCAACTGAACAGTGCCGGCATGAATAAAGCTGCTTCCTGGAAAGAAAAGCCTCAGTGTCACAACTCTCTGTGTAAGAATACTGCTACATTACAGCAGCTGAGAATAATAGATGTTACAGATAAACCGAACTTAGGCACTGAGACAGGACAGGCATAAGGGCACATGAAAGTAACTGTCTGGTATGTTACTCTAATATCAGGAAGAAACGAAGAACACATCAGGAAATTTTCTTGCATGTAATAAATGTTCACTAAATTTTCTATTTTAATATCAGGCATCCAAAAATTCCCAGTAGTTTACAGTTTTTTTGCCTGTCTTGATACCCACTAATATATTCTTCTATCAGGACCTGTCATACAATAAATGGTAAAGATATTTTTCTTTAAGTGTCTTTGTGGGAACTGATCTAAAAATAAATAAGCGTGAAACCACATAGACAACATTTCTTATCTAGAATAGGAAAAAAAAAAAGGCTATTTCCTGAACTCATGCTGAATTGCAGCAAACTCCAAAAGTAGTACTATCAATTCTAAGAGGTGGACGCTAAAATAAGTATTCCTGACATCAGGAAGAAAGGCTTTCCTTAAGCAGTATCACATGAAAATCTAGGGCCTACCTAGTGTTGAACCTCACACATAGTAAGCACCCAATTTCCTTGGCCGTCAGCCTTGCATGTTAACCTTGGAAAATAATCATCTTGGGCATGCTGAATTGTTAGAAATAATAACGAACATTTTTATTAATGCTAAATCATGCTTAACAGGAAAGGAAGAACAATAAAAGATGGAAGGAATTTAATGATACCTCCTTGAGAACAGCCCATAGATCACTTGGTCAGATAAAAGCAATAAATGGTACGTTCCCAAGAATATATATATTAGATATGGACTTAAAACTTGGCACAGAAACAGACTGCACTAGCAGTGAGGGGTTTCAACTGCCAGACATCCACCAGGCATCTCCTCGAGGTCTCAATTAGCTAAAAGCACCATTGACTTGTCTCGCATTCAAATTCATCTCTGAGAAGGTACAGACACAAGATGAGGAATTGCCACCATGGACTGGACTCTAATCAGTGCAAAAGTGATAAAACAGAACTGAAACTGTAGAAAACATAACTGTACCAAAGAGCTTTTGACAGGCAAAAAAGGGGAATACCAGGCTAAACCAGACACGTATGTATTCTAGACTTTGGGAGGACACATTTTAAGTTATCATCGAGCAAAAAGGACAGAAGTCTGGAAGGCTGTCTAAAGCAACATGCTGACTGACTGTGGAAGTCCTGACACAGGGGAAAGGGAGGTGTATTCAAAGAGAGCAGTGCCACTGCACCAGTAAAACATAAACAAGATCACGGAAAAGGTTGGAAATCGGCTCACAAGTTCAAGAGCGAATAATAACAGATGCACAGACATCTGAGAACAAAGGAAAGGTGTTTTTAAAAATGTTACACTGGGGCAACTGGGTGGCTCAGTCCGTTAAGCGTCTGACTTCGGCTCAGGTCACCATCTCAAGGTTTGTGAGTTCAAGTGCTATGTTGGGCTCTGTGCTGACAGCTCAGAGCCTGAAGCCTGCTTCGGATTCGGTGCTTCCCCCTCTCCCTCGGCCCCTCCCCCATGTATTTCTCTCTCTCTCTCTCTCTCTCTCTCTCAAAAATAAAAATAAATATTAAAAAAAATGTTAGAGACTACTAAATGTTTTCTTGCCTTCCATGTGGAGTACAAGGAATTGCTGGGACAGGTGTGTCGCCTGCAACTGATGGTATAATGTTAACAGAAAATAAAAGAAATAACAGCGCTTCTCAACTCCTACTTTTCCTACTTCATTCTCCATCAAGGGTGATCAACTTAAGACTTTCTTAGAAAAGCTGGAACAAACATTAGTTGGAGGAATGAGGCACAAAAGAAGGTAGAGGCTTGCTAAAAAAAGAAAAGCCCGCACCTAGCTGCTCTAAATGAACTCATATCTGACAGCATATCTAGGCCTGCATCTACATACACACACACACTTTCAAACCTGCAGAGCTATGAGAACCTGCAGAATCATTACGTGGATTGTCACTCATCATAGAAGACACCATGGTGAATGCGAGAGGTTATAGAAGTTGAAGGCAAGAAACAGCTGTCCCAGTGCTCTAAACAGAAAAGACTATGTTTACAAACATAGTCTACATATAGGTTTCATGATCATGTAACGATGTAGATTCTCAACTAGTTGACCAACATCCTCAGACAGGGCTCACACTGGAAATTTCCTTTGGTTCCCCCCTGCCTTCAAGCCCTTCTGAAGGAGCTTACCCTGAGATACCCTTGATTCCTGCCCCTCTACTCCTCTCCTGACCTACTACCCTGGCCTGGTGTGTCAGGGTTAACAAGGGGCACCTGACCAGCTGGGCCAATCAGATCCCCTCCTGGGAATATGGACTTATGGTCCAGAGACATAGGCAGGCAGACTCAGCACTGAGCAGGGACCGTCACAGAAAGTGGGGCTGGAGGGGGTCACACTACCCTGAAGCCACATGCAGGCCAAAGGTACAAAGTATCTTTGAAATAAAGTACATTACAGAGGGGAAAACACAGGACAATACTGTCCAGAGTGAGTGACCCCGAAGACTGAGTCCCATGAATCTATGCTCTGATACAAAAGGATCCCTTGAGACAGTTAAAATAAAAACATAAGTTCAAGAGGGCTCTGGAGCCAGACTGCCTGGATCCCAATGACAGGATAAGGGCATACATGGCACTACTAATAAACGTGCAAATGACATAAAAAATCAGAATTGGAGAGGGTTTTGGGAGTTTGGATAAACTGAAGGTTCTAGAAAGCACTTGCTAAGAATTAGACTTGGCTGAGAATGGAATGGGCTGTCTATTTTCACACTGAGAGGTATTCAAGCAGGAACTGGGTAACCAATTGCTAGGCCCGCTGTGTCAGGGACTGTGTTGCACAGCTCCCTCCCACTCTGCAATTCTACAGGGCTATCTTTTAAAAACGATTTTTTTAAAGAAAATTCTGAGGTCATCAGAGAACCATAAATACAGTGCCAATACATGACCAAGTTTTAATCACTTTATACATGGAGAAAAGCATTATGAATTGATAAAAATCCTGGCAAGCTAGTCAACCTCTTCGGTAGCAAAGCATTCCTAGTAAGATATAACTGAATGAGCCAGCCCTGAAAACATACTGGGGAAAAAATACAAATAAACAATCATGAAAATTATCTGAATTATTACGACTTCCATTTTTAGAGCCATTTATGCATTTTATAATGTAAAAACAGGTAGACACATGACCGGCTCCAACAGACTAGTTCTCATTTTATTAACAGCAGCAGAAACAGTCAAATAACATTGTTTTGCTGCTGTATTATTCTCAGGATGAGTCAGCGGAGTTTGACAGCCACCTGCTTCTTACCTCCATTGTGACTTTGCAAGAGAGAAATAATACTTCTTTATTTTTTAACAAGGCCTCAACCATCAAAAACACCCTGCAAAGAACCTAAAGCCTACCTGCTAATTAAGACTTTGGCAGAGAAGTCGGTTTAGCACACACAGCAACATAAAATGCCCACAAGCAAGAATAGCATTTTACTCTACAGGACGCTGCCCCGGGTAAGGAAAGGGGTGACACTCTCATCTGCCTATTGAAGATGAGCAGTGTCACAATCTGGCATGCAAAGTATCCAACAAGTTCACTGAACAAGGCTAGAAAAAGGGGAAATCCATAAAGGAACACCAGAGAACTCCACCAAATCCCAATGTGACCTTAAGAATGGGTGTGGCTGGGGAGGGCTGGTCTGCAGTAGGCACTGTGGTTAGTATTAAAGAACCTACCAAGACCGGTTGGACAAGATAGGCTCAAAGATCTAGGAGTCACCTTCACAAAAGCAAGTAAGGCAGAGCTGGCTTCCTTCAGGATGTGGCTAAAGAGCAAGAGAGAAACCTCCACCAAGCAGATTAAACCAGGGTGTGTGAATGACAGCTGGTGGGCTGCAGAGACTGAGGAGACCCAGCACTGTGCTCAGTGACATCAAAGCAATGACACCTACACATGTGTGAGACTGCCATCAACCCTACCCAATTCGCAGGTGGAACAAGAATGATGCAAGGATGGATTGAACAGATGCTTCAAGAACTTCTTGCACTCTAAATAAAAATCACCCACTGCAGGGAGAGCCTAGTAATTCAGTGCTTGTGTCTCCACAGGCTATCACCACTAATTAGAATCACCAAGTCAGCCCTGTAGATCTGCTGGAATGGCTTGGCCATTGTTGAGCAAAGGGGAAAATACTCACTGAGATTTTAAAACCACTCCAGCCCATTAAAAACCCCAGCTTCCAAAATCTGAACAGCTTGATCTTATCCCAATCACTCAGCAGACACAGGTTCAAGTAATATTTGCTTAGCTTAGCGCCTACCTTATAGCAAGTGCTTTCATTTAATTTCTCCACTCTGAAGGATGTCCCTGCAGCTTGGAACACCTCAAGAACCAAAAGAACATGATGAGGACATGAAAGAAAGTTCTCATTGATTCTGATTATGGAGTGAAAAGTCATGACAGTAGAAGTATCAATCCCAAATAGATTAAATCCATACAGTTCCTGGACTTCTAAAATCCATTGCAGCAGGTGAGACACTGATAGTTATGTTTACTGAGATTCTAAAGAATATTCAAAGATGAAGGAGGTAGAAGATGGAAATCCCGATTTTAGAATAAGTGCAATATTCTAAGAAAATTTAAAGAAATGCACACAAACATACATATGGGCACATGTGGGCCTTCCCACTCTTTTCTAAGATGCAAGGATATTTTCAGTCCTTCATGCCGGTGTTTTCTATCTCAGTAAATGGCACCATCATTCTGGGCTGAGGGCCTAAAATTTTATTATTAATTCTTGATTCCTCTTTTTCTCTAATGCTCCACATCCTATCCATTAACGAATCTGTTAAATCTACCTTCAGACCATGTTCTCAGTTTGACCACTTCCTGTCACCTCCACTGATACCTAGTAGTCAAAGCCACTATCACTGCTCCTTGTTTCCTCTCCTATCCCCAAGGTGAAATCAGAATCTCCGGGGGTCAGTGTGCTTCAAGCTCCTTGGTGCAGCCAGTCTACTCTCTACACAACAGGCAGAGGATTTACCGGTAGGTATTATGACCATTCTGTCAAAGGAAAATGGAGTCTCAGGTTATGTGACTTGCCCAAGGCCACACAGCTTGGGAGAGCCAGAGGTCAGTTATCACTCCAAGCCTATTGGGAGCCCAAATGCTTCATTTCATTTTCTCTTAAGCCAACTATTACAAGGTGACAGTGTAAGGTGCTGAGGAGAGTGGTGACAGTGCTAAGAAAGTTATAGTCTCAAGTTCTGTTGTTGTGCCGCTGAAAACAAAGGCACTCCACTTTTTAAGTGGCTACCATGTTAAATAGTCTGGTACCAAATAGACTAATAACACACAAAGTATAAAGAGTAAAGATGTTGATTCTAGTTTGAGTCAACGGAATTTTTTAAAAAGGACAATTCCAGGGGCGCCTGGGTGGCTCAGTCGGTTAAGCAGCCGACTTTGGCTCAGGTCATGATCTCGCGGTCCATGAGTTTGAGCCCTGTTGTCGGGCTCTGTGCTGACAGCTCGGAGCCTGGAGACTGTTTCGGATTCTGTGTCTCCCTCTCTCTGACCCTCCCCCGTTCATGCTCTGTCTCTCTCTGTCTCAAAAATAAATAAATGCTAAAAAAAATTAAAAAAAAAATTAAAAAAAGGACAATTCCAGCTGAACATATGGAAAAATATGTCTGATATCTCATAAGGAAAACTATCATACATATTGCAATCTTGGTATTCAGACTTAGTTAAAATTAAAACATAAGGGAGTTCACCAACCATACGGATAAATTCCACAGGGAAAGCCACTTAATAAGATCAAGAAAGATTCAACTTGGCGTTTGGGAAAATTAAGAGAGTTTTTTTTTCCTTCTTTCCTAATTCACTAAGAAGTCAACAAAAGGCCAACTTGTGTAATGATTCTTTCATTGAACTTTAAACAAAAAGACAAGAATAAGTAGCCATCTGGGGTTAAATTGAGCCAACAATTCGTAACTTTCCCTCAATTCCTAGGTCAAAATCAGGTTTTTAAAAAATATTTCCATCTGTGGAGTACAAGTCACATTATCACCTTGGGAAAAAAAAAGTCTAAATGCCGAGACAACAAGGATAGAAGAGAACAATAAAAAACAGTCACATAACAATCAGACACGATGCACTGGCTCTAAGGCACCCTGGAGTTTCTTTTCTAATCCTCAGTTTGAAATAATCACATCCTGAAGCTAGACACCCAGCACCCAAACATGTGGCCACAGAGAAACCCCACTGGCTAAATTCAGTGTCTCAAAAGTGAGTTTCATCTCAGCAACCAGAGAAAGCAGGTAAAGGACTTGTAAGTTTTCATTTTCTGTACATTAACTGGTAAAAGAATGAACATCATTGTAGGATAAATCAAAGAAAACAAAAATACTGATTCAAAGGGACACATGCACCCTGATGTCTATAGCAGCATTATCTACCATAGCCACATTATGGAAACAGCCCAAGTGTCCTTCAACTAATGAATGCATAAGGAAGAAGATGTATGCATGATTGCACACAAGGCAATACTACACAGCCATAAAAAGAATGAAATCTTGCCATTTGCAAAGATGTGGATGGAGTTAGAGAGTGTTATGCTAAGCAAAATAAGTCAGAGAAAGACAAATACCAAATAATTTCACTCATATGTGGGATTTAAGAAACAAAACGAACAGGCAAAGGGAAAAAAAAGCGAGAGGCAAACCAAGAAACAAACATTTAACTACAGAGAACAAACTGACGGCTACCAGAGGGGAGGTGGTTGGGGGGGGATGGGTGAAATACGTGATGGGGATTAAGGAGGGCACTTGTGATGAGTACCAGGTGATGTATGGAAGGGTTGAACCACTATATTGTACACCTGAAACTAATATTTCACTGTATGTTAATTGGAATTTAAATAAAAACTTTAAAAAAAAGAAAAAATTATAAACTGAAGAAAATAAACCCTTTAACATAAAGTTGCCACAGAAGTTTCAGACCCTTAGCAAAGCATTCAGGTATTTCTTCTAGGTGCAGATGATTACATACGTAGGCTATAAATATAGGCTGAATAAAGAGATTAATTAACTACCACACACTAAAAGTAGGTAGGCTAGCAAAAAACTAGTAATGACACTACAGAAAGGCTCAAATTCATCACACTCCCAGAGTAGATATAACAACAGCTAAAAATAAACTGAATGTATTTACTCCTCATTTGGTTATACAAATTAAGCATTCAGAATTTTAAAGAAAGTCTTCAAAATCTAATAATCGAGTATCATCCTATAAATGTTACCATTTCTGAGAAGGGTAAGCAAGGGGAGGATAATTAGACCCAGTAGGTAACTGGGAAACAGACAAAAAATTTTACCCTAATACCTACATGCACTTGGTTTATGGTTGGCAACCTACATGGCTTTATACAGTCTGTTCCTCCTCCTCTCTGCAAAGTAAGCAAATTCACTACCCCAGTGTTTTTCAGCATTGTTGCACTTCAGAATTACCTGGGAGAGAAAATATTAGTGCTTGATCCATATGCCCAATGGACCAGACTGATTCCACTGGTCTGTGATGCATCCAGGTATCAGTATTATTTAGAAGCTCCCAATCTGATTCGCTGTGCAACCCGGGTCGAGCAGCACTGAGGTACACACAACAAGGCTATAAAACAATCCACAGTACACAAGCCTCCCCCTGCCTGACCACGTCGGACACACTTTACATTAAAGATGGCAGACAGAATCATTCTTCTTCACGTCATTTCTCTAACCACTATTCATAACTGTGAAAATAAAGTTACAAAAGTGGAGTAAGTCCACCTGCGAACTTTTATCACAATCATTCTGGCATTGATGGTGGAATGAGCCCAACTTAAGCTTAAGGTATAGAGCACCATATCAAATTTGGGTAAAATCTATACACAGAGATCTTGTTTTATTTATTTAATTTTGTCAGATAGGACATGGCCTGGGTTATAAAAAAAAAAAAAGTAAAGTAAGATAGACTAGATAGGTGGGAACTGGAAAGGGTCAAACTTGTCACAGCCATTAGGATAACAATACAGTGGCAGGGCAAGGGAGGAATCCAGGAAAAATGGTCATGGACAACAGATGCACCCAGAATCAAAGAGCTCCAACATGGAGCGACGGGTTTGTCCAGACAGCTGGCCAAGAGCAATAGTGGGGAAGGTGAAAGCAAATGATATTCAGAACTCTTGGCAGGCCTGGTTTGGCATCAGACTTGCTCACAAGTACAGTTTCAAGCTATGGTCAGGAAGGAGGGTCTCCTCTCCCAGAGTAAGGAAGGCAGGGCCCCACTCCAGGAGCTCTGAGATGCTGTGATAGGCACCAAGGTCAAGGAAATGGTGACAGGGTGATTCATGCCATATCCTTAGAGTGCTAAGTCAGAGCTCCTTAAATGTCTCCTATCTTTAAGGTTTGCAGGGCTGGGGCAGGGCTAAGTCCACACAAAGGTGAGGGAGAGATCAGAGGAAAAGTTGGGACGCAGATGCTGGAAAGGGATTTCTTTGACACCAAGCTGCATTTCTTTTAGGACCTGAGGTAAGCAATGAGACCCAAGCCAATTGCAGAAGCTATTCTAGATTGTGTCAGAATAAACCAACTCTCAGATCCACCCTCGTATACCACTGTTTGCCTGCTTCCCTCATGAAAGCCAATCTTGTATTCTAAATAGGTCTGGCCTACTAAAGTGGTTTCCTGGTCGAGAATCCAGGTTAACTCTGGCCTTCTTAATAATAACCTCTGCCTCAACTGTCACCTGACTAATCGGATCCTGTTAAATACAACCCCAGATAGATCAAGATCAGTCATCTTCAGGGCACCTGGGTGGCTCCCTCAGACTCCGGATCAGGTCATAATCTCACAGTTCATGAATTCAAACCCTGCATCGGGCTCTGGGCTGACAGCTCAGCGCCTGCAGCCTGCTTCAGATTCTCTCTCTCTCTCTCTCTCTCTCTCTCTCTCTCTCTCTCTCTCTCTGCCCCTCCCCTGCACGCACTCTGTCTCTTTCAAAAATAAACATTGAAAAAATTTTTTAAAAAAAGATCACTGATCTTCAAAGATGTCTCACACAAAATAATGAACAGAGGCTCAATTTAAAATGGACATTTTTGGGGCGCCTGGGTGGCTCAGTCGGTTGAGTGTCCGACTTTGGCTCAGGTCATGATCTCACAGCTCATGAGTTCGAGCCCCGTGTCGGGCTCTGTGCTCACAGCTCAGAGCCTGGAGCCTGCTTCTGCTTCTGTGTCTCCCTCTCTCTCTGCCCCTAACCCACTGACATTCTGTCTCTCTCTCAAAAATAAATAAACATTAAAAATAAATAAATAAAATAAAATGGACATTTCCTTTTGCCCAGTTAGCTGTGTAAATGACTGGGAAGCCAAGTGCTACAGTCCCCTTAGATTAACCAAAGTGATGGCAATGCTGTATATAAAAGCACACTACTCAAAGTTACTATCTATGTATACACATCACGTGTTAACATTTAAGCGGAAAATAATAGGAAGGTAGAGCAGGATGGCTTTTGCTCATTAAAGAGATTTAAAAAGAGAATTAAAAAAAGAAAAACAAAAAACAATAGCTCCAAAAGATGCCATGATGTACTTACATAAAACCTCTAAATTGCCACAAGGGCCATGTCAAAAGCAGTATCATTTAAGCACTGACAAGGTTTTATGAGCGTATTCTTGACAGCCTTCTATTGTAAGAAAAGAAGCTGAGAGGCACAGCCACACATATATTTTTAATACGCTTACTTCGAGCCATGATTTCCACTGTGTAGTTTTATTCTGAAGAATGCTAGTAAATCCTAACATGTAAACACATGGTAGAGGTGTAGTTTGCAAACTGTGCTGCCCAGAATGACAGCCACTAGCCACGTGGGCAACTGACAACATGAGACTAGTGCAAACTGAGATGTGCTATAAATACAAAATACGCAGCTCTCTGAAATGTAACACGAAAACTGAATGCAAAGTACCTCACTATTAATTTTTATATCCAAAATACAGTGAAATAGTATTTTGGATATACTAGGTAAAAGAAAATATATTATTAAAATTAATTTCACCTGTTTCTTTTCATTTTTAAACTATGGCTACCAGATTATTAAAAACTACACGTGTCTAGCATTTGTAGCTCACATTCTATTTCTCTAAGTGTTGATCTGAGATACGAATGCCAATTTGACATAAACAGATTCCATGGAATCATTAGTTAAATCCCAGTTGGTCTAAATTCTGACCTGTACTCTTAGCAGAAGAGTAGTATCTCTGCTACATTGTAAGGGCCCTTATATGAAACCTTCAAAGTAGTCTGTTGGAACCAGAGTCCACAGGACTTCAGCAGATGAAAATGAACCAATCTTGCTAAAAAAATAGTGTAACCAAAACATACCTGATCAAGTTTAATTGAAAACCCCATTTAAAAATACTTTGTTTCATGACATACAATATAACTTTACAACTTCTAAAGATGAAAATTATCTGAAAAACTACTCAAAGAATTCAGACTGATGGTCAGTGTCAAAATCAAACACCTCACATGTGTTAGCAGTCAAACAAGAACACACAACGTAGATTCTATTGACAATATCTTCATAAAATATAAATCATCTATGAACAAATTATTAGACAGGATTTATTTGAAGATAAATACCAGGAGAGAATACAGGAGAGAAATACCAATAAATGGAGAAAAGAAACCAAGCTTCAATGACCCAACATATGAAAGATGTCAACTTTCTCAGTAAATTCATAAAAATGCAATCTCAATAAATATCCCAACACATTTTTTTAAGTGTTTACTTATTTTTGAGAGAGAGAGAGAGAGAATAGGGGAGGGGCAGAGAGAGAGAAAGACACAGAATCTGAAGCAGGCTCCAGGCTCTGAGCTGTTAGCATATATCCCAATGCAGGGCTCAAACCCACAAACTGCACGATCATAACCTAAGCCCAAGTCGGACGCTTAACCAACTGAGCCACCTAGGCGCCTGTCTCAAAACATTTCTTTTTTTTTAAATTTTTTTTTCAACGTTTATTTATTTTTGGGACAGAGAGAGACAGAGCATGAACGGGCGAGGGGCAGAGAGAGAGGGAGACACAGAATCGGAAACAGGCTCCAGGCTCCAGAGCCATCAGCCCAGAGCCTGACGCGGGGCTCGAACTCACGGACCGCGAGATCGTGACCTGGCTGAAGTCGGACGCTTAACCGACTGCGCCACCCAGGCGCCCCAACTCAAAACATTTTTAATCTTGACCGAGTGATGCATTCACTGGGTCAAGTGGAAAAATAAACATGAAAAAAATCAGATAAAAGAGCAGCGAGAGTAAGAGAGCTATGAGGATAGTTCCTAATTGCGGTAATGGAAGTTGATAGTAGGGGTCAAAAGAGACCAAAACAGAGAGGGGAGGGCAGAGAAAAGGGGGAGAGAATGCTCCCAGAAATGACTCAACTATATATGTCAGTTTAGTAGATAAAAGAAACACCTCAAAGCAATATGAAAAGAATGTAGTATTAAATACATGGTTATTATCTCACGTGGATTATAATTTGAGGAAAAATAAAATTAGATCCCTACCTCCCAGTTCACAACAAAACAAACCCCACAGGAATTGCACATACAGCTGTTTAAACTGAAATGCAAAAGTACTAGAAGAAAAATGTAAGTGAAAAATTACCTTTACCTTGAAATGGGAAATATGACATTAAAGCATATATTTTAATGACAAAACTGAAAGATGATACATCATAAAAATTAACTTGGATATAGGGAAGGGTCCAAGATGGCGATGTAGAAAGACCTTAAAATGCCCTCTTTGGTGGACACACTGAATCTACACCTACATATGGATGACTGCAGCTTCTGTACAACAAAAGTTAGAGAAACCACATAGAGGGTAGCAGGAGAGTCAGAGACATGGTAACAACTGGGAATGCCTACCTCCAACACCATGAACAGCAGTACTGAGGGACTGTAAGCAGACTCATCTGTCCTGGGGCACAGACAAAAAGCTTCAGTTTAAAAGAACTGTATCCACCAAGCACTGGCGGGCCTGCTGGAACTCCCCAAGTCAGTGGGGTTGGCCACCAGCAGCCCTGTTACATTATATTACCCCTCCACCTGGATAGTGCAGACAAAATTGGGGTCTGGGCACCCTGGCTGGTCTGCTGCCTCAGTGAGCGTGGGCCCATAACCCTGGCCAGCCACAGTTTAAAACAGCAAATAGAATATAAAGGAAGTTATCCAGAAATGTGCTAAACCACAAGGGAGCCATGGAATACTCTCCAGAGTTAGACGGGTTGATGAGCGCCACTGTTTGTTGACAGAGCAGATGGGAGCTGAGTCTGGGCATCCCAGCTGGCCTGCTGCCTCAGTGAGCCTGGACCCCTCGCCGACACCAGCTCAAGCCATCCCACCAAAGTGGGCCCCAGTGCGGTACATGCTGGGACACCCTGGACAGTACCCACGATAGCTACAGCCATCTTGTCAAGGGCACTCAAGGGCAAAGCATCCCAGAACACTCCAGGCTTGCACAGCCCCAGCTACATATCCTCACTCAGCAACCAGGCCATATGAGGCCAATATTCCTAATAAACATATATGCAAAAATCCTCAACTAAATACTGGCCAAACCACATTCAACAATACATTAGAAGAATCATTTACCATGATCAACTGATATTTATCCCAGAATGCAAGAATGGTTCAATACCCAAAAATCAATCAACACGATGCACCATATTTGGGGCATCTGGGTGGCTCAGTAGGTTGAGTGTCTGACTTTGGCTCAGGTCACAATCTCATGCCTTCTGAGTTTAAGCCCTGCATTGGGGTTCTGTGCTGACAGCTTGGAGACTGGAGCCTGGAGCCTACTTCAGATTCTGTCTCCATCTCTCTCTCTTGGCCCCTTCCCTGCTCACACACTGTCACTGCCTCTCTCTCTCTGAAATATAAATAAACATTAAAAAAAATTAAAAAACATGATGCATCACATTAACAAAATGAAGGAAAAAACCCATATAATCATCTCAACAGATGCAGAAAAAGCATTTGACAAAATTCAATATCCATAGATAAAACTCTTAAAGTGGGTTTAGAAGGAATATATCTCAACATAATAAAGGCCATATATGACAAACCCACAGCTAACATCATACTCCATGGGGAAAAGCTGAAGGCCTTTCCTCTAAGATCAGGAATAAGACAAGTATGTCAATGCATGTCACATTTACTTATGATAATACTGGAAGTCCTAGACACAGCAATCAGACAAGAAAAAGAAAGAAAAGGCATCCAAATTGGTAAGGAAGAAGTAAAACTATTTGCAGATTACATGATTATACACACACATACTATATATGCACATATACACAAATATATATAAAACCCTAAAGACTTCACCAAGAAATTGTAATAAATGAAGTCAGTAAAGTTGCAGGATACAAAATACACAGAAATCTGTTGTGTTTCTATACACTAATAACAAAATAGCAGAAAGAGAAACTAAGAAAACAATTCTACTTACAACTGAACTCCCCCCCGCCCCACCGAAAATACCTAAAAACCAAATAAGTAAAAGACTTGTACTCTGAAAACTAAAACATTGATTGAAGAAATTGAAGATGACACAAATGGAAAGATATACTGTGCTCATAGATGGAAGAATATTGTTAAAATATCCATACTGCCCAAAGCAATCTATAGATTCAATGCAATGCCTATCAAAAACCAATAGTATTTTAAACAGAACTAGAACAAAGAATCCTAAAATTTATAAGAAACCACAAAGGACCCTGAATAGCCAAAGTAATCTTGAAAAAGAAGAACAAAGTAGGAGGGGACCACAATCCTAGATTTCAAGCCATACTACATACAAAGCTATGGTAATCAAAACAGTATGGCATTGGCACAAAAATATATACATCAATGGAACAGGATAGAGAGCCCAGAAATAAGCCCATGCTTATATGGTTAATTAATCTAAAACAAAGGTGGGGCACCTGGGTGGCTCGGTTGGTTAAGCATCCAACTTCAGGTCAGGTCACGATCTCATGGTTTTTGGGTTGGAGCCCCATGTTGGGCTCTGTGCTGACAGCTCAGAACCTGTAGCCTGCTTCAGATTCTGTGTCTCCCTCTTTTTCTGCCCCTACCCTGCTTGTGCTCTCTCTCTTAAAAAATGAATAAATAGCCAATTAAGCATTGAACTTTAGCTCAGGTAATGATCTCAGGGTTCGTGGGTTGGAGCTCCACATCAGGCTCTATGCTGACAGCTCAGAGCCTGGAGCCTGCTTCAGATTCTGTGTCTCCCTCTCTCTCTGCCCCTCACTTGCTCATGCTCTGTCTCTCTCAAAAGTGAATAACATTTAAAAAAAATTATTTTTAAAATTACAACAAGGGAAGCCAGAATACACAAAGGGGAAAAAGACAGCCTCTTCAATAAATGGTGTTTGGAGAACCAGATAGCTACATGCAAAATAATGAAACTAGACCCCTTGTTTATGTCATACACCAAAACAAACTCAAAATGGATTAAAGAGATGAGATATGTAAGATATGAAAGAATAAAACTCCTTAAAGAAAAAATAAGCATGGAGCACCTGGGTGGCTCAGTCAGTTAAGCATCTGACTCTTGATTTCGGCTGAGGTCATGATCTCACAGTTTGGGAGATTGAGCACAGAGCCTCCTTGGGATTCTCCCTCTTCCCCTCTCTCTGCCCATCCCCAAATTGCCTGTGCACACACATGTACTCTCTCTGTCTCTCAAAATAAATAAGTAAACTTAAAAAAAAAAAAGAAAGAAAAGAAAAAGTAGGCAATAATCTCTTGGACATTAGCCTTAGCAACATTTTTCTAGAGATGTCTCCTGAGGCAAGAGAATTAAAGCAAAAATAAACTATTGGGATCCCACCAAAACAAACACACAAACAAACTTTTGCACAATGAAGAAAATCATCAACAAAATGAAAAAGGAAACCTAGTGAATGGGAGAAGATATTTGCAAATAATATATCTGATTGGGGTTAATATCCAACATATATAAAGAAGTTATACAACTATCAAGAAGACAAATAATCTGATTAAAAATGGGCAGATGACATGAAGAGACATTTTTCCAAAGATGTACAGAAGGCCAAGAGACACATGAGAGTATCTTAACATCACTAACCATCAGGGGAATGCAAATCAAAACCACAATGAGATATCACCTTACACCTGTCAGAATGGCTGTTATTGGAAAGACAAATAAGTGTTGGCGAGGATGTGAAGAAAAAGGAACCCTCATTTACCATTAAGGAGAATGTAAACTGGTATAGCCACTATGGAAAACAATAAGGAGATTGTACAAAAAAATTGAAAATGTAAATACCATGTGATCCAGTAATACTACCACTGGGTACTTACCCAAAGGAAACGAAAACACTAATTTGAAAAGATATATGCACCCCTATGTTTATTGCAGCACTATTTACCATACTCAAGATATGGAAGCAACCCAAGAATCCACCGATGGATGGATCCACACACACATATATACATATAATGGAATATTACTTAGCCACAAAGAAGAATGAAATCTTGCCATTTGAGACAACACATCCCTGTGGGATGGGCCTACAGAACCTAAGTGAAAAAGGTCAGAGGAAGACAAATTACATGATTTCACTTATGTGTGGAATTTCATAAATAAAAGAAATGAACAAAGAAACAAAAAACAGAAACAGACTCACAGATACAGAGAACAAACCGATGGTTGTCAGAGGCAAGGGGGGTAGAAAGGATGGGCAAAATGGGTGAAGGGGAGTGGGAGGTACAGGCTTCCAGGAATGGAATGAAAAAGTCATAGGAATGAAAGGTACAGCATAGGGATTATAGTCAATTATATTGTAACAGTACTGTGAGGTGACAGAAGGTGGCTACACCTGGCAGTGAGCAGAGCATAATGCATGGAGAAGTTCAATCATTATGTTATACATCTGAAACTAATGTAACATTGTATGCCAACTACAATGATTTTTTTAATTTAAAAAATGCTTCTGAAAATTAACATACACTAGAAAACACTACAAAGAAGTTAACAAACTATAAGCAGCGAAAAATTACTAACTTTAACATATGAGAAGTTCTTAAATTTCAATACAAAACAAATTCCATGTCATTTTAGGACAAAATATATTCAACCTAATATCTGAAAGCTTGTAAACTTAGAGATTCATTTTTTGCATCAGATATTCATAAGGGTGAGAAAGGTGGCAATACAATGTTGGAGAAGGAATAGAGAAGTATGCACTCTTGGTTACTTTCAGTAGCTGTATAAATTGATACAATCTTTCCAGCAATTTTGAAATATGTATCAATAGGCATTTAAAAGATGCATACTTTTGATCCAGAAATCCCTTTCCTAGGGCCTTTTTACAAAGAAATAATCAGAAAAGTGTACAAATGTCTAAAAATGCTTATTCAAGAATCCTTTTTAAAAACCTGAAATGACCTAAATGCCATAGAAAATCCCTTAGTAATTATACACTAACATAAAAATGTTAAGCTTTCATGAAATTAATGATCTATGTATTCAGCAAATAGTATTGAGCCCCTACTAAATTCTAGGCTCAGCTCTAGACAGAGAATATAAACTATCACTGTTTCCCCCTGGAAAGTAGTTGCAAATATATATATATATATATATATATATATATATACACACACATATATATATATTAAAATGTTAACAGTAGTTATATTTGGAAGGCATAGTTTGGGGTGATTTTTACTGTCTTTCTGACACCTTTTACAGTGCACATTTTTTTCCAGTGAGCAAGTGTGAAACTTCTAAGATCCAGAGAACAATGTTAGGCTTTTCCATTAAAAACAAAGTTCAGAGTTATCCATTCATGTGACAAACATGGAGGGCCACTACCCTAAGTGCAGTGTAGAGCAGTAAACAGATCACACTGTTCACACTGTTGTTTTTGTTTTTTGTTTTGTTTTGTTTTTAAATTGCTCTCGCAGGATGAGGGTGTCAAATAGGTCTAGTTGTAAGGCATCTCTAGATTATCTTACCTCTAAGTCATAAGATTAATTTATTCATTCAACAGTATCTGAGCTTCTATTACATTCCAGGCAACGTCCTCAGTGGGAGCCATGTATCGGTAAACAAAATAGACAAAAATCCCCGCCTTTAGTTTAGGGAATTTACAATCCAGAGAATAATAGCTTTGAAAGGTACGGGCTCCAGCTAGTAGTGAAGAATGAGACTGCTGCCTTTACAACATTTACATTCTAATGAAACTCTGTGAACAGAAACCCATACTATAGGGTTCATACCATAGAAACCCAACTTCAAAACTATACTCACCACACAAACTTTCCTATGGTTGTAAAGTAGCACATGATTCAGTTCTCACTGTTTTTGAAATGACATGATGAAAATGTGAACAATATGCTATATTTTAGAAAACCTTAAAAATTTTAGTTCTGCCACACTTACTATCTCTAGAATTGCACTAAGAGAAATGAAATGTATTGGGGATTCTCAAATACTGATTTTGTGAAGTATCACTATACTCACATTCCCACTCACAATGCTGTATCAGTTCTAAATCTAAAACCGATCTCCAGGTTTCCTTTGGGATCTCATTCATTCACCACACCTTTTTGTCTCATCACCCAACTAGCTGGCACACAGCAGGTGCATAATACATGCTTATTAAAGGAATAGGTATTCTTAGTCATCTTTTACCTGGACAAATGAAACCTCCCCCAAATTTCCCTTTAACAATTCTTACAGAAACTACTCAAATGTTCCTTTCGCTATCTTTTAAGTAAATAAAACACAATATGCTATAAAATTGCAAACATTTTAAAGTTGCCATTTACACAGACTAGTTTAGGAAAACAATGCCTAAAACAACTAAATTGATCACTTCGCACATATTTTACACAACCAAATGAATGTCTTACATTTTAGCCTAATATTCAGCAGAAGAAAATGCAAACTATTGGACAGGTGTGTGTGTATGTGTACATTTCCTTAGTTTTGAACAATTTAATGCTTATTATTTTATCAATTATGAGGTCCAGAACACTCCTTTATTTCAAGCAAGAGCCTTTGCCAATCTCAACACCTGAAGGTCTCTGTGCCTGTTAGCTGTGTACCCAATAGCCATTCTTTCTTTCTCCTTTAGTAATAAAACACTGAGTAATGTGGCTAGCTAGAAAATTCCATTCCCAGCTTCCCTTGCAGATGGAAGCCACAGTAAAATAAACAAGAGTCTTTGTGTGGTACTTCCAGGAAAACCCTTTGGTCTTTCACCTTTTTGTGTTTTCCTACCTGGAGCTTTTCCATGATGGTTGGAACCCCAGCAACCATGTTATGACTTCATGGAAGATGGTGAAGCAGAAAGGTGTAAGGAGACAATGTCCCTTCCAATTTTATGTATCAAGCATAGCTGCTCTGGACTGCTTACCTCCATTCTAGTGTTACAAGAGAAAATTTTGTATAAACCACCACAATTTCAGTCCCTGATTCTAACATTCCTAATGTTGTATTCAGAGACTCATTTGATTTAGCTGGGGTAAAAATGAAGAAATTCAGAATTCTTAGTCTTCCGTTTCATCCTGTTTTGCTTTCTGGAAAATTTATCTACTCTCAGGGATTACCTATTACCTCTGAACTCAAGATTCCCATTTGATTTTGCCCGCATCTAACTTCCAATTCTAAGTATCTTCAAAACACAGCCCCTTGGATATCCCACAATTACTACTTCTCATTGTATTGACTCTCCTCAATTTCCTTATCTTTTAATAATTTTCCCAGTCAGTCAGATTCAAGACTAAAGCAGAGGTCCTCAAAACATGTTTCACTTACACCAGAACATCCTGGGACGTTCATTGAGAATGTAGATTCTCAGTCCTGCAGATCTAATGAAGAAAATCTTCATGAGTAACACCCCCAAAATGCGGCTTTAATGAGATACTAGAGATCTTACAAACATTAGAATTCAAAATTCCTGCTTTAGAATTTCCTTTTATTTTAATCCATTTGTCTCCCGATCTATATTGCTATGTTCTATGATGTGACTTTTGTGACCCCCTTTCCTACTATTCTCCCCCACACTGTTCCTTTAACACTCCTGACTCTCTTGTCTTGGGGGCCTGTGCTGTGACTATTCCCTCTACCTAGAACACTCTTCCTTCCCCTAGATCTCCACAAGGCTAATTCCTTCACTTTCTCCATGGCATCTTTTCAGTGAAGGCCAGCCTAATCAACCTATTTAAAATTGTAATCCATCCACCAACCTTATGCATCGTACCTTCCTGTTATATTTCCTGTAGTACTTACTACATAACAAATTCAGTAATTTGCTAATTCATTGTGTTTTCCTGGTCTCTTAACTCACTAAAATGTAAGCACCTCCAGGGCAGAGCTTTTTTCTATCCTGTTCACCAATGTATCCCAAGTACCTGAAATAGAACTTGTAGGAGCTCAACAGATACCTGCTGAATGAGTTAATGTTTTACTCAGAATATCTCAGATTCCTCCCTTCCCATTCTCACTGCTGTACTTCAAAACTAATCCTGACCTTTGTCATTACTAGATTTTTTTTTTTTTTTTTAATGATAAGAGTCTATCTTGCCATTCTCTCCAAACCATCCAACATGCTTCCAGATGCATCTTTCTAAGACATTTACTTTTTTGGGGATGTCATTCCCCTATGATGATTTGGGGCCTAACTGGCCCTGTTACATACATTACACACTGGACTCATGCTTGAAGGAGAAACGGGTTAGACAAACTCTAAGATCTCCTTCAAATACTTGATTCTGTATCCAAATGACTCATTTTCGTATTTGAAATACCTTGTAATCTAGCAGTAATTTACCTATACATATTTATATCCTGCTCCTTCCAAGTTTCCCCTGCTCCTGGCTAATTTCCTTAACATCTCTCAAATAAGCTATGCTGACTTTCACCATTTTTTCAATTGGTGACTCTCTACCTTTAACACCCTCCCAACTACTGAAAGAAAAAAAAAAAAAAAAGGCAATATCCTTTGAAATCTTGCTACACAGACCTGAAGGCCAGTGCCATCCAGCATTATCTGGGAGTTTGTCAGAAATGCAACAGCTGCAGCCCCATCCCAGACCTACCAACTTGGAATCTATACCTAACAAGATCCCTAGATGACTGATGTGCTCCTTAAAGTTTGGGAAGCACTCATCTCAAATTATTCCTCAATGAAGCAGTCACTCGGCAGGCCTCATGTTCTATGTCCTGACCTCCAATGGTATGTATGTCAGCCATAGAAAGCACAATGTTCAATTAATAGCATCCCCTCGTGGACTATTTATTCCTTATTTCTTGTAAGTTCTCTAGCCCTAATTGGGATGTAAATAACTTGTACACAGGAAAGCTGTGCATCTGGCCAATCTGGCTGCAGGGAACAGAAACCCATTTAAGTCACTTGGAGGGAAAAAAAGAGCTTATTCTAACACTGCTTGGGAACAGTGACTAGAAAACTCAGGGAGGGAGGAGTTCCAAGGCTGGGCTACCGCCTGTCAGCATCTGTCTCTCTGCCCCATTCTCTCCATCCAATCCATTCTCTCTCCTATTTTTCTCTGTTTACCATAGTTCCTGCTTCCTCATGACAGCAGCATTCATGTGACCTATTAGAGCCAGCCATTCTTTCCTCCACTAGCCTATTCACCTCTGTCCCTTTCTGTTTCAATTTTCACCCTCCGGCTGTAAGCTTAACTCTTCCCATGAGAGAGATGCTCACCACAGAGAATCTTTTTGAGCCAAACCACAAGGTTACAAGTATCTGCGCTACCTTGTAGGATTGTCTGCCCTTGAGTCATGAGACCACCCTGGTCCAATCGGCTGAGCCAAAGGCGTTGCAGTTCAGAACAAGGCCCTTTAGGCAGCAGGAGCTGTCAAAGGAGAATATTCCTTAGGAAAGAAGTGTGGGCAGGGCGGGCAATGAGCCATATCTCCAACCCACAGAGTCATTATTTATGTTGTCCTCACCATAGTCCTGAGCAACCTACTGAGCACATAATAAACTGAAACCAACCACTATGCGAGGGAAGAGTCATTCACCAAGCTCCATTATGGCCCTGACACTGGGATGCACAGGGAATACAAAGATTAAATAAAAAAGTCCTTATTTTCCCAGAGCTCTAAGTCCAAACGTGTCACTGAACCAGCTACTTGACCTTGGGCAAGTACCTCAACGTGAGCCACGGTTTCCTCAACTATCGGATGAGACCACCTTCACTTACCTCCAGGAGTGTTGAGAAAATGCTCGGAAAAATACACATAACAATAAAAAACAATACTGTAGCATTTCGGTATTAATAACACCCACTCACATGCCACAGGTTTTGCATTGTTTTCTGGTCTTTTCTCTTTTTCTGATTTCCCACGATACATGGTTCATTAGTTGCTGCTATTTGAAAAAACAATCCCAATTATTACCACTCTATTTTCATTACCTGTATGGTCACTCAGATGATTAGAAATATTCATTCATTTCACTCAGATGTACAAGATGAAAAAGAACGAATAAATTTTTTACTGTGTACTTTTAAAAAATGATACTACCATTTATTCACCTTGTATCCAAAATTGTCATGTCTTACAAACTTTTCCATTACAGTACAAATAACAATAAGTATGTACGAAATTCCTATGTAGGACACAGGTCAGCTTTGACTCTTGTGTGGCCACTACTCAGAACGGTTTCATTTAGTATTGCCTAAACGCTCTAAGAAGTAAACCACAGATACTACAACTCGATGTCCCCATTTTTTTTTTTTTACATGAAGATTCTGAGGAGGAAAAACAGTAAAATGGCCTGTCTCAAGCCCTGGAGTCCTAGTCTCCTAACTGCCAGACCTTTCTAAAACCACTTTACCACCTGCCTCACATTAAGGGACGGGGGTGGAGGGGGGAGGGCGGGAACCAGTGATGACGGCAAGGTAGACTAGTTCTCAAAACCATGTTATTCCACCCTTTGCAAATTCAAGTCCTGGTTTATGGGAGAGAGAAACAAAACAAAACTCGAGATATGTACAACCTTGGCTTTGCCATAAGCAAAATCAAGAAATGTTTACCGAGTGACTGTCACTTGCCAGGAAGAATGCTGAGGGCTCCTGAGATAAGATGGAGAGGGTGTCTCAGCCCTCCAAAAGCTTACTTGCTATACCCTTGGGCATCTGTTGCTCACTGCTGACAGGTGTAGCCATTCAACAGCTGGCCCTGGGTGGAGCAAAGAAAACGGCTTCCACCTAGCTAAAAAGTCAGCTTAGCTGGCCAAAGTGAGGACATCAAGGAAAAGGAAAAACAAAAATGAGATCGCAGACGGAAGCTGGGTGGACTCCACTGCCGGAGGGAGAATTGCAGACCGTAATGCACAGAACCCGCTGGGCACCCAGCCGCAATTAAGGCTCCTCACGCTGTCGGAGGCAAGGGGCTGTGGATCAAAGGATCCTGAATCTGGAAAACGCACCCCGCTCCTTGGGGAGCCGCGGGGAGGGAGCTGCAAAAAGGTGGGTGCCAGAGGCGGGGGCGGCGGGCTGGGGTCTGTTCAATAGGGTGAGGAAGCCAAGTGGAGACAGGGTGGCTGGTGCGCTCGCGGGGAGGGCGGCGGGCAGGACGAGAGCCCTCGGTGACAGGAACCGAATTGTCACGCTGCGGTGTAAAGCAAGCCCTGGGGCTCCCGCCGAGGACACCAATTTCAGGGCTCTAGAGCCGGGAAGGGGTCTGCGAACGCACTGCAGGCGGCGCTGGGAGAAGGATCTGCCAGGGCAGGCACGACAACCAGACTTACCTAGGGGAAGAGGTGGGACGGGGGCATCTTTTCCCTAACACACACACACACACGGCCCGACCCCAAGCTGGCCCTGAGCCACCCCCGTGCGCGCTGCGCGCACAGCCCCGCGCTGCGGCGGCCGCTCACCCTCCGCGCGGGAGCGGATTTCCGACACTGTCCTCCGCATGGTGGGCATCGCTGCGCCCGCCGCAGGTGGATCCTCAGCTGGGACTCTGCACCTGTCACGGCGCCGCGCGGGCGGGAGACCTGGCTGCGCGGCGCCGAGTGCTCAGCGGCCGCGCGGGCCCCGCTGCCCACCCAGGGCAGCGCCGCCGCCGGACGGCCCCCGCACGCCGGAGCTGGAGGAAGAGACTACGAAGGTGGTGGCGTCTGCGGCGCTAGCGAGCTCTCCCGGCAGCCGCCGAGGGGGCGGCTCGGCGAGGGGAGGAGCTCGGGTGCCGACGCCGGGGGAGGGGTCGCCGAGGCTCGCGCTCACTCGCTCCCGCGGCAGCCCGGCAGGGAAGTCGGGAGAGGGGCGGGGAGAGAGCCGGGAGAACCTCCTCCGCCCCGCCCCGCCCCGGGCCGCACCATTCCTGCGGGGGAAGGGTGGTCAGCTCCCAGCCTCCTCTTCACCCCCCGGGCGCCCTCGCTCCGTCTCGCAGCTTCGGCTCGTCCCGTCCTTGCTCCACACGGTTCTGACTCTGCCGAAGTCTTGACCAGAGAGGAAGGTGTGCTTTGGCCCCTGTATCTCCGTGTATCTCCTTCCCACTACCCTGCGGCTTTTAATAGCAATGGAGTTAGCCTTGGTCTAGAAAGTGGTGTTGGGTCCGAGTGGACCGGCGAAGGGGCTGAGAAGGCGTGGGACGCCAAGGGTTAAGTCCCAGTCCGGGCAATGGAAAGGGACCGTGAGTTCGCCGCCTGGGTGGAATTCTAGCCTCCCAGAGCGGCCGGCAACCCTCACTGCCTGAGCCTTACTTGCCCTATAGCCCGGCCCGCGAGCAACAGGCTCTGAGGCCGGGCTTCCCACCCCCGCGCCAGTGCTCCTCCGGCCACGGTGCTTGGTTGCAGGCGGACTGCTTGCGAGTGGGCCGTAGGGTCCCGCCAGTGTGTGCGCTCAGTCCGACGAGGCTCGGGAATTCAATAAATTCAACAATTGCGCTAGGTGGTTCACAAAGGACTTTTTTGTTTTGGGTTTTTGCGTGGAGTCAAACCTGCAGGAAGTTGAGTGCAGTAGTTTTACTTGAAAAGGGAAGTGTCCTAGCATAAAATCCATAAATGCTACATTTTAATTTGCTCCATACCCTAGTGATCATCCTAACCTCATTACCTTTTATTTTGTATAGCAAGGTCTATGCTAACAAGTTTTTGAAACTAGTACCGTATTCTTTTATTGCTGATTTTATCTTCAAGTTAGGATGTGAGGTTTTATGTAGATTCTGGTGAGCTGCTGAAATGGCAAGAAAGGAATAAATTAAAAGCAATTTGCTTCTTCCTTCGTCTTGTGCTCTTCCTCCAGTATCCCGTGGAAGAGAGGCCTTTTATGTGAGTTGTTTTCAGATCCTGAAGGGAGAGATCTGAGGAGGTTTGACCAGAGAGATAAGTGATTATTCCCAACCCTCAAGATAAAATGAAATCCACTAACAGCATCTTATCTCCATTTGTGGTATTTCCTTTGCCTCCTGCAGGTAACATTTGCTAATCAGAGCCCTGCCCTACATTAATACTCCCCGTTATGTGGTCAATGCATATTTATGAAGAGCCCACTCTCCTAGGCTCTGATTCAAAGGCTGAGATTAGAACAAAGAAAATGTATTTCCAGTATTCCTGAAGCATCAGCAAGGGTAGAGCAGGGCTCAAGATAATTGTGTTTTAGTGATGGTCATGATTTGCAAGTATGGTCTTCGAAAAGTAAGAAATAAGCAGTCTTGTTAGGACTGTCATCACTGGCCATTTTTATTTCTTCCAGGTCCAGGACTTCCTGTATAAAGCAGGTATCCTCTGGCTTCATGAACATGAGTCTGGAACAAATTAAAAGGGTAAGTACAACCATGGAGACAGTAAAACAAAACAAAACATCAGCTTTAAAAGTTAGTGAACAGAAACCAGAGAAAATGCTGTGCTTTTATGATTAACATTTTAGGTATAGTTTTATATAAAGCCAGAGCCAGTTTTTATTCAAAATCAGTGCACAGCAGCATGACGGTTTTTGATTTATGAGCAATCACCTTTGTAATTCCTAACGAGCCCTCAAGTGAAGTTCAATTCTGCTTAACTGAAGGGAGTTTCAGAGATTACCTGTATTTTCTAGAGAAATCTATTTTATATGGTTCTGTGAGTGTGTGTGTCCCATTACCAACCCATCAGGAAAGTTGACAACATATGCGATTCATATAGGAAATGACCACTGTCTTTCATAGAGACAATCATTGCATGGTACAGTCTAGCTTACAGTGTGTCCTTTTCCCAGATCATTCTATCACTGTCCACAATGGTGATAGTATGCCAATCAACTCATTTCTGAAAAACCACTCATTCCTGATGGCTAGAAACCACACACATTTGTATTGGGGCAGAAACCTGACTGAAGTAGAATATTGCACTAATCTGCATCTGCTTGATTTCAATTTTTTTTTTTAACGTTTATTCATTTTTGAGACAGAGAGAGACAGAGCATGAACGGGGGAGGGTCAGAGAGAGGGAGACACAGAATCTGAAACAGGCTCCGGGCTCCGAGCTGTCAGCACAGAGCCCGACGCGGGGCTCGAGCTCACGGACCGCGAGATCGTGACCTGAGCCGAAGTCGGCCGCTTAACCGACTGCGCCACCCAGGCGCCCCTGCATCTGCTTGATTTCAGAGCCCTCTCAGATATTCTCACCTTCCATTGTTGTGTGAAGTACAACGTGCCAGCCTCTGGCAGGGAACTCTGATTCTGGCAACATGACCTTGTCACGGAACCTGTAGTCCAATTCAGATGTCAGCAAGATCATTTTAAAACTTTCAGGTTCTATGACCACGCTACTGGTGGATTTAGGAGGGAGAGGGTTATTCAAGGACAGCTTCTCTAAGGACCAGGTTTTATCATCCTCCACAAGATATGCATCGAATGCATAAAATGTGTGAGGCACCAAGCCAGAGTGCTAGGTGACAAAGACACATAATGCACATGTGAAAGCTGACCAGCAATATGACAAAATGGCTGACACTTAAAGTCCAATAGACTATAGACATCGAGGGAAGGAGAGAGTCCAAGAGCCGAGGTGATCAACATGATTGAACTAGGTCTTAGAGTCAGAGTTAAGGATGTAGAAGTGGAAAGGAGACATCATTTCAGGTAGGGATGCTTGACATACAGTAAATACTCAATAATGATTGTTTAGTGAATGTTTAAGGTAACTGGAATGATAGAAAAGCATATATCCTTGGGAGGAACAGAGAGATCAATTTGACTACAACAAAGCTTCTCCTCAGGAATCTGTACACCTTAAATGGATGAATTGTTATGTTATATGAATGATAACTTAATAAAGATGTTAAAAAAAATATCTCCAAAGTTGTCAGCTAAAAATTATCAAGGCCAGAAAGTCAAAAAGAGATGTCAGAGGATATTCCTACCTTAGTGGGTTTTCACTTACCTGATATTGCCTGGGTCTTTTGTTGTTTGGGGCCACCAAGGGTTAAGAATTTGGTCTCCTTTGGGAGGAACTCATAGTCATATAGGTGCTCACTAATATACTGATTTATAATAAAGCCTGATGTGTTTTGTGAACTTATGGCCCAAAGGTAGAGACATGCCTGAGAACCCTGCATCTGATTAGGACTGAGGTGTGGAAAGTTGATTTCCACACTCCTATAAAATACAGACACTGAATAGTGCTGGTCACCAAATTCTATATTCTTTTGCAGGTGCATAAAATAATTGGGTAAATTAATCTTAAATTGTAGATAATTACAATTATCTTTTAGTTTAAAATTGAGTTATGACAAAATTCTATCAGATTGCAAATCTGCCTGGTTATTTCAGGGAAAGATGCTTGTTACCTTTGGTATATAGTTGCTATTATATTGATTCAACAGATAGTATAAGGTTAAGATAATATATTATTAGATTTGTAAGGCACGTTCCCAAAGTCTTCCCATCTTGATTGCTCTCTTTGTGTCACCATCCCTTAACATGCATACCCCTCCAACAAACCAGCACATTCTTTAGGCTCCGTTTCT
Organism: Herpailurus yagouaroundi; assembly: GCF_014898765.1. NCBI lineage: Eukaryota > Metazoa > Chordata > Mammalia > Carnivora > Felidae > Herpailurus > Herpailurus yagouaroundi. The sequence goes on along the minus strand of NW_024412376.1, from coordinate 132,735,701 downwards.
AAAATATATCTTAATTCTACCCACTTCTCTTCATCTTTGCCACTCTTGTACAAGTCACCATGATCTCTCGCCTGTAAAAGCCTCCTTACTCATCTGTCTGCTTTTATTTTTGTCACGCATTCATCTTCTAGAAGCCATGGTTATTATTTTAAAGCACAAATCAGTTTGTGTTATTTCTTAAGACTCTTCAGTGGCTTGCCAGAACACTTGGAATGAAACTCAGACCCTTTATGATTTTCTCCTTGCCTGCCTCTCAGACTCCTCTCCTTCTGCTTCCTCATTCAGTCATTGGAGTCAGATGATTCCAGCCCACCCAGCTTAGATTTCCCCACTTCCCCTCCAGTGCCAGCCCCCACCACGTTGCCTTATTCTGTCTTTCTCGTAGCACTTATCTCTATCTGAAGTTTTCTTATTTGCTTACCTGTTTAGGAGAAATAGGTCTTGCTACGTTTCTCATTCCAATTTGTGTCTGTCATATAGCACGGTATCAATACATATTTGTAGAATGAATGGATGAGCTTAAAATTGTGTGCACTGTGATTGATCTGGTTCCTTAAGATTCGATACTGGAAATAGGTAGAAGAATGGGTAGCATGCTATTTAAAGATACAAGAGGTTGTGTCCTTCATAAACATATATACTGGAGTATATTACTTTGTCAGAGTCATTTACATGAAATAATTTAGAGCATATTTATTGTGAAGTACTTGATATTGAAAAAATCTTGTGAATACCATATTGGCTTTTGTCAAAATTAAGTGATGAAATTTTAAAAACGAACCAGTTTCAACTAAAAGCTCTAACTCTGTTGTCATTGAATAATTCAGGCACTTACTCTTACTCATAATGATAAGATCAATACTTTTCTCTCATGCCTGTGATTCATTTCTCATGGCTGTATCATCATTCTCTTTTCAAACACCTTGGCAAGTTTTTAATTCAGAATTATAATGTCTTTATTATAATGTCTTTAAACATTATTATCTTCTTCATATACTGGGAATTCCCAACAAAAAGTACAATGATTTTTTCTTCACTATAATTGAAAATACTCTACTCATGTTTAAATGAAACTAGAGTTTTAAAATGTGGCTTGGGATTATAAGAAAGAACTTTTAATAGAAATTTTAAAGACAAAAAAAATTAAAAACTGTCATCCATTATATTTAAAATAGCATTAAGTTCACATACAATTATTTAGGAAAATAATTTTCTGAATATTTTACTGAAAAAGTAAATGAACATTCAAGGGAAAACAATCCTGTTGAGAACTTAAATTCATATTTCTTATTTGAAACTGGTAAGGAACTAATTAAAAACAATCCTGTTGAGAACTTAAATTCATACTTCTTATTTGAAACTGGTAAGAGACTAATTAAATGGTAAGATTTTTACTTCAAAAGTCTCTTTCCTATCAAAGCCAGGAATTGAAAATTAATACTGTTAATGCTTCCCCCCAACCCCATTACATTCTAGTAATGCTGATCCTTTGTAAAATGTTATTGTAAAATACCCCATGAACTTCATGGGTAATACATTTAGCATATCATGTTATAGATTTTGACATTTTAAAAAAGCAGCTTTATTGAGGTATAATTGACATAAGCTTCATATGTTTAAAGTGTAGAACTTGACAAGGTTGGACATATATGCACCCGTGAAGCCATCACTGTATTCAAGATAACATATCTATTAATTTCAAAAGTTTCCTTCTGCCCCTTGGTGTGGTTGTTATGTATAACTAGAGATGCTTTTTCTCCACTTTATTGAGTGCCTACCATGTTCTAGATACTAAGCTGAGTATTGGAGATTGAGTAGTCAGCTAAAACAAATAAGTTTCAGGCCCTTATAGAACTTATGACGTTAGTCAAATAATTATGTAAACAAATATAAATATATATCATACTCTAAGGAAATGTAGTCTACACCTGTATATATTGAGTGTATTACAAAGCATTTCTGGGTTTTCACATTGTATCTAGAACTCTTCAAATTTGTTTATATGTGGCTTTGTTATAGATCTAAAAAAGGTACATTAACAGTTTGTTTCTACTGGATGTGATGGCTTTTATCTTGAAAAAGTGTGGTATTTGTTATATGGAAAGGATAACCACTAAAAGCAAGAACTTTTATTATAATCTATTTCCTTGATGTTGCCCAGAAAGCCAATATTGGAAATAAAAAGAAACACCCAAGAAAATCTCTTTTTTTTCTTGCCAAGTCAATTAGGTGCTCTTTCAGGGAGGAAAGATGACAATACTGAGGAAAAAACTATTGAAAGAGATGAAAATCTCAGAACTTTTTTTGAACAGTTGAGTATAACAGTAAATGAGATAAATATAATTATAAATACAGTTTTGTAACTCCATGACTTTTAATTTAGAAAGAATGCCAGGCTTAAAAAAATGATTTCCTGATTAACTGAAATAAGCCATAACTTTCAACTATGAAATATTTGCCAGTTGTGTTTTGGCCTCTTGGATGATGTAGCCTCTGCTCGGGTTCATAATTCACTGCAGTGTTTAGCAGATTTATTGGAAAATAACAATGTTTTTTTCCTCTCTCTGACCCTAAAAAATCGGAAACAACATCTGCTGGAAAGAGGAATTATTTATCACCATAGTTTCTTGGCAACTTTGAACTCTAAGGAAATCTACCAAATGGAGAAAGAGAATCAATCCAGGATTACATTTTAGTCATCCCCCAAAGAAAAGAAGGTAGGGGAACACTATAAAGAAAGGATGTAAAGGAAGTGAAGTCACTGCAGGTTCAAGGTTTGTGGAGCTACAGACACTGCAGGTGAGAACACAGTGAGCAAGTGCTAAGTAGGAGAGCAGACGCTCGGACTTTTGTATAGACGGGCTTCCCTATGCCAGACTTTAAATGTGGGCCCCTCTTCCCTGCCTTTTTCTCTTGTCTATTTTTTTTTCCCATTTGGTTTGTACTCTTTTTTTTTTAATTTTTTTCTTTAACATTTATTTATTTTTGAGACAGAGAGAGACAGAGCATGAACGGGGGAGGGGCAGAGAGAGAGGGAGACACAGAATCGGAAGCAGGCTCCAGGCTCTGAGCCATCGGCCCAGAGCCCGACGTGCGGCTCGAACTCACAGACCGGACCGTGAGATCGTGACCTGCGCTGAAGTCGGACGCTTAACTGACTGAGCCACCCAGGTGCCCCTGGTTTGTACTCTTAAAACTGACCTCAGCCTGTTAAATTGGAACCTCTTTCCTCCTATTCCTGCATCCATGCTATTCTGACTCCCGCTTGATGCTCATGCTTTCAGAAGTCATATACTGTCTAACTGAGGCAGCTGCAATCTGTGGCCTGTGTCACCCCTCAGTTTCCAGTCCCCACTGGCTTCATCTTATACCTCCTTCTGGCTCCTGTTGGCTTCTGACTTGTTCTTGATCTACAAAGTGCAGGAGGCAAAGGGAAACCCGTAGTTTGGGAAATACTGAGAGATAAATTTGAATAAATGCACAGGAACCAAATTAGGGAGGACCATGCCAACCAGCAAAAGTGATGGACTGTATGCACAGAATTAAATGAGAGGCAGTGTGGGGTCTGGACACAGAATAAAATTGGGCTTTAAAAAAGATCCTTGTGATAACACAATGAGGAGCATGAATTAGAAGCAGAGACTCCAAGTTGGAAATGACAAAGATCTGTTCAATTAGCAGAGAAAAAGGTGATTTTTATTTTTATTTATTTTATTTATTTTCTTAAGTTTATTTGAAAGGGAGGGAGAGCGAGAGATTGAGAGAACATGAGTGGGGAAGGAGAAGAGAGAGGGGAAGAGAATCCCAAGCAGGCTCCACGCTCACAGTGTGGAGGCTGATGTGGGCTTGAACTCACAAATCTGGAGGTCATGACCTGAGCTGGAATCAAGAGTCAGATGCGTAACTCACTGAGCTACCCACACACATGGAATAGGTGGTTTTTGAAAAAATTGAACTTGAACATAACATGAGGAATTTTTAGTAATACTTATGGGACTATGGAGAATAAAGGACATGTTAATCTGAAAAATATAGATAATTTTCTCTGTATAGTATAGATATAACTATAGACATAGATAATGGCTGTATTTGAACTTTTTAGATGTTGAGTCGATTTCCTATTGAATCAATTTATGACATTCAAAGAGGGGAGATTGCCTTTGCTACTGCTTTGAAACGTTACGTATGTTATATTTGAGCATATGCTTAATTAATGGAAGTGTTTCATTTATCTTTTAAAGCTACTATACATTTCAGTAGCCCAGAGAAAATGTATGATTAATCTAAAAACCTCATTGATATCAACACTGAGTAATGAAAATCACTGGACTCAAAAGACCTGGTTTGCATCTCAGTTCTGGCCCTTTCTAGTGGCTTGATTTGGGGAATGCCATTAAAAACCTTTCTGAACTTCAGATTTGCCTAGTGGGTTACATGGAGGCTTTGCAATCAAACAGCTAGATTCATATTCACATTCTATCTCTTACCAGGTTACCTAGTTTCTCTCTGCCTCAGTTCCTCATCTGTAAAGTGGAAAATAATGGGGCGCCTGGGTGGCGCAGTCGGTTAAGCGTCCGACTTCAGCCAGGTCACGATCTCGCGGTCCGTGAGTTCGAGCCCCGCGTCGGGCTCTGGGCTGATGGCTCAGAGCCTGGAGCCTGTTTCTGATTCTGTGTCTCCCTCTCTCTCTGCCCCTCGCCCGTTCATGCTCTGTCTCTCTCTGTCCCAAAAATAAATAAACGTTGAAAAAAAAATTAAAAAAAAATGGAAAATAATTATAATGTCGATTTTATAGGAATATTGTGAGAAATACATGAGGTAATTTATTACAATGTAGTAGACAAATTTTAGTTAATAAATTTGTTAGTTAATAAATTATTACTATTTAATTAACCCAACATCTCTTTCTACTCTGAGTGACAGAAAATTAAATGATTTTAGGTATCAGAGGCATATTCCTAATGCCTTCTTTTTTTGTATAGTCAAATGACACAAGTTTACTTAATTTATCACCTGTATGACAAATAGCACAAATGTTGGATATATAATTTTAATGCAGGATTCTATTTATTGATTTTCAGGGACTTGTTGGAGGAATACTCATTAGTAGTATTTATTAAGATGCCAGGGGTGCCTGGGTGGCTCAGTCGGTTAAGCACCGGACTTCAGCTCAGGTCATGATCTCACGGTTCGTAGGTTCAAGCCCTGCATCGGGCTCTGTGCTGACAACTCAGAGCCTGGAGCCTGCTTCAGATTCTGTGTCTCCCTTTCTCTCTCTCTCTGCCCCTCGCCTCCCTAAAATAAATAAACATTAAATTTTTTTTAAAAAGATGTTAAAAAATATGCCTGTATATGTCACTTAGAATAAGATTCAGTTGCCCATAATATTATGAAAACCCCAAAATAACAGTGGTTTATACAAAGTTGAAGTTTATTTCTTTGTCATATGAAAGAAGTCTGAAGATAGGCTCTATACTGTCATCAGAGGTCCAGGGTCTCCCCTTTCTGCTCGGCCATGTTTACGAGTGGTTTCCATCCTCAAGGTCACCTCTGGGTCCTGTCTAGCTTCTGTTGTGCCAGCCAGAACATCCACATTGAAGATGGGGAAAGGAATATGGATAAAAAGGGATCCCAGCATGCTTTAAGCATCTGTTACTGAAATCTTACCTAAAAGTTATGCTCGTATCTTACTGGCTAGAACTCAGTCACATGGCCACAGCTGAAAAGGAGGCTGGTAAATTTAGTTTTTTATTCATCTGGCAATGTACCTGGATAAAACATGGGGTTCTGATGAAGAAGAGAGTGGATTTGAGAGTAGGCAACCTACATTCTCTGCTATACTTTCAGTTAAATCTCAGAAATCATTCTCAAGGTTGCATTATTAAAATTTTGGAGTTCTTCATGGACATTGTAGTGGAACTATGTTTTGGTCAAATAGTGTTTTATTTTTATTTATTTATTTATTTTTTAATTTTTTTTTCAACGTTTTTATTTATTTTTGGGACAGAGAGAGACAGAGCATGAACGGGGGAGGGGCAGAGAGAGAGGGAGACACAGAATCGGAAACAGGCTCCAGGCTCCGAGCCATCAGCCCAGAGCCTGACGTGGGGCTCGAACTCACGGACCGCGAGATCGTGACCTGGCTGAAGTCGGACGCTTAACCGACTGCGCCACCCAGGCGCCCCGGTCAAATAGTGTTTTAAATATGTATAAGAAAAAAAAGATTTTGCTTCTTTTTAGAAACAGGCTTGATTAAACAGGTTTGTAACTGCTGAGGCTTAGCCCCAAATTTATTAAATGCTAATTGAAAATAATATTGAATTGAGGACAGTTGAAAATAGAGAGGGAAATTAATTTAATGAGGTAGTAACTTAGTTGTTAAGGTGACTTCCTGGTTAAAAACAAATAGAATCTTAGAGATGAAAAAGAGATGGGGCAATGGATGACGTAGAAACACAGAAAGATCTTCTATTTCAGCTTTTCCCCCTTCTGTTCACATCAGAAAACAGAAATATCAGAGAATTCAAGATGTGAAGAGAGACAATATATAATGGCATTTGGGGAACATAAGTCTGTCAGCTGTACACAGATTGTACTTTGTGGGAAAAGGCCCAGACCTTTCTAGGAAGCTGTTGGGGCCCTGTTGTCCATGGGGGTTTTCTGTGTTCTTGACAATGGCTTTTGGATCCTGAAAGGACTATCTGAAGCAAACTTTATTTTCTAAAAATTGGTATTTAATGTACTAAATACATATGTTAAAAAATAGAGTTCTTTTTTAAGCTTTAAAATTCAACTTGATTGGGGCACTTGGTGGCTCGGTCGGTTAAGCATCCTACTCTTGATTTCAGCTCATGTCATGATCTACGGTTCGTGGGTTTGAGCCACGTCCAGCTCAGTGCTGACAGTGTGGAGTCAGCTTGGGACTCTCTGTCTCCCTCTCTTTTGGCCCCTCCCTTGCTCTCTCTCTCTCTCTCTCTCTCTCCTTCCCTCTCAAAATAGATAAACTTAAAAAAAATAAAATTCAACTTGATCATTTTATTCTATTTAAAAATCTAGCAGATTTTAAGAATTACTTTTGAGGACATGGTTGATTAATGTTTGATTCCATTCATAAACTAAAATGACTTTAAGCATTTTAAACTACACTTACGAAGTTGAATTTTGTTTTCTTTTTAAGTCCTTCAGTCATCTGTAGGCTTTCAAGTGTTGAAGTAACCATTATAATAAGATAAATTTAACTTATGAAAATAAGTCTTAGGCTTTCTCAAATTTTCAAATAACTAATGGATTTCAGCATAAAGTCTTTGGTATAAATCAATTTTCCTGTCCCACCAATTTAATTTGGAATCATAGCATGACATATTTTTGTAGTAGGTCCAATTCTCTGGATTATTTCTAAACTTTACTAAAAGATATTAGTACTTATAGGTTTGATGTACTTAGTCATATATAGACTTAATTCTCCAAGCTTAAAGCTACTAATTCTCTTGGAAACAATTATGCCATCCAAACAATTTTACGGTTAGCATTCCAAGTACTTCTGGAGGTTACACTTTAAATTAGCTGAGGCTGAATATTAACCAGAGATATCAACTGAGACATCTGAGCTCTGGAACTACAGATACCCTTGAAATTTGTTTTATATCTTTGGCTGTCGATGGGCCTCAGTCCTCAAGATTCAAGTCCCCATTACCTCACATTTCTCCTCACATACAGAAGTTATATTTGATCCATTTGATTGGCTTCCGCTAATCTATTACTGTATTATTTTACTTCAAATTATTTTCAAATTTTTTCCTGCCAGTACTAATATGTACAGTTCTTTTCATGACATTGGATTGAGTTTTATTTATCTTCCAAGACTTTTAATAATTGGCTCCTTTTAGTTTTAAGGTCTAAGCTTATAGTCAAGGGACCCTGAACTAGGGTGGTGGCAATTGGAATGGGAACAAAGGGAGAAATGGAGAGGTGTCACGAGAGGAGAATGGAGAGTAGATGTTAGGATGAGGAATGGATTCGTAGAAGAGGAAACATCGAAGAAAGATCCCAGAGGTAAGTTGGAGATTGGCAGTTCCAAACCCTCAGTCCATATCTACTCCCCCTACAAATCCCTGCAGTTGGTGATATGCTCTCCTACTGACCCCTATGAGAACACACAACCTGGAGTATTTATCCAGACTAAGGTATAGAAAATCTGTAATTCCAGAGTTTCTTCTAGGTCTTCTGGTAGCTATAATTTGGCAAGCAAGGACAGATAACTGTTGTTTGAAATGATGGATTTTTCTTCCTCACCAATAGGCTCTTCCCTGTGTTTTAGAAAGTGGAGGCTGAATATGAGAGTAGAAGTTAGAATGTACATTTATAATGACAAATGCTGTCTTCTTACTGAAAGAGGGACTGCGTGAAGATTATTCAATGTTTAGGGAACTGTCTCTTCTTTAGTATGAACCTATTCTGTATGGTCTCAGAAAATCACTCTTAGGGGGTGTGTGTGGTAGAAAAAGAGAGATGTACAAGTTCAGTATAATTTTTATTTTTTAATTGATCATGGAGAATGAGGAGGCATGTTGTTGTCTCACACCGATGGAAGGATGTCCTATCAGGCAGGTCCTTAAAGTACCACTATTCATCCATCTACAGTCCTGTTTATTTCATTCTAGACTGAGTTATTCAGTATTTGGAAAGTAGGCTATCGGGTCCACTGTATTCCACTGGTTTCAGGAGAATGGGGATTTTCTTAAGTAGAAATGGAAGTTAGCACTGAAGGTTTAAACATTTGGGGGAGAGGGGCGCCTGGGCGGCTCAGTCGGTTAAGTGTCCGACTTTGGCTCAGGTCATGATCTCACGGTTTGTGAATTCGAGCCCTGCATCAGGCTCTGTGCTGACAGCTCAGAGCCTGGAGCCTGCTTCGGATTCTGTGTCTTCCTCTCTCTCTGTCCCTCACCCACTTGTGCTCTGTCTCTCTCTTTCAAAAATAAATACACATTAAAAAAAAAAAAACATTTGGGGGAGAAAGGAAGAAGGGGTGGTGAGACAGGTAAGCAACTCTAAAAACTACAGTATTCCTTCAAAGAGATTCCCTGTGAATGGATTCAGCTACCTTGTTTCCTTTCCCATTAGACTATGGAAGCATATTTATCTTAATGTTTTATGTTACAAATTTTCAACAGAATTTTGACATGTTTCAGATTTACAGAAAGTTGCTAAATGTAACAAAGAATATTTTACTATTTTTGCTTTATCCTTCTCTGTTGTTTTTCTGAAAAGTTTGAGAGTAATTTCCTGACATGATACCCCTTACTCCTAAGTAATTCAATGTGTGGTTTCCTCAAGTAAGTGCATTCTTTTACATAGCCACAACACAATTATTAAAATCAGGAATTTAATGTTAAAATGATACTTGTCTCTAATCCCCAGACCTTACTCAGATTTTGACATCTGTTCCAACAATGTTCTCCAGAAAGTGTGTTGCATTCAGTTGTCATGTTCCTTCTGTCTTCTGTAATCTGGACCAGTTCTTCAGTCTTTCTTTGTATTTCATCACCTTGACACTTCTGGAGAGTGCAGGACAGTTGTTCTGTACTATCTCTTTCAGTCTGGGTTTGTTTGATATCTCCTTGTGGTTTGGGCAGGATTACTGAGGAAGTGAGGCTGTGTTCTTCTCAGTGCACCCTATCAGGAGGCACACGATGTGGATGCTTCAGTACTATCGATGTTAATCTTGATCACCTGGTTAAGGTTGTAACTACCAGGCTGTTACTATTTGTCCTCTTGTAATTAGCAGTATCTGTGCAGGAGACCGGTTTTACAGTTTTAAAACATTTTTTAATACATTGTACAGTTTAATTCTACTCTCCATATTTGGAAAGGAAGTTTTGTTTCTTTTTCATTTTTCCCAGATACGCTCTTTGCTTGTCCATTCTCCGCTGTGCCACTGGTACCCACCCCTTACATCTCTGCCCTGGGTCTGTTCACACGGCCTCAGTGGGGTGTTGAGGGGTGGGAGGGAGAGCCCACAATTCCCATCACTCCCCCCATCTGTTCAATTCCCAAGACACAACTGTAAAAAATGACAGGAACATTTGGGAGTTTTTTGAAAGGGAGTATATGAAATGGAAAATAAAAGGATATTTGATGTACTTTTCTCACTCTGTGACATTTCCGAAAGCTTTCCCTGCTGAGTAGTTTTCTGAACACCTTTCTTACAAAAGACACTGAGCCAATTTGTTCTGTAGACCTTACGTACCCCTCTTCTTCTGTTATGTGGGAAGCTTAGTTCCTACATGAGATCAAACTCACCGAACTTAAAAAGTACTACAATCACACCGAAAAATTAGTATGTTAATATTATTACACATCTAGTAAAAGCTCAGAATTCCTTCTCATTTAGCAACTCTTTGTAGACAAATTAAATATAAAGCTAGAGGAAATGTTCTCATTATAGAAAAACTCAGCATAATGAACAGTCATGGTGAAAGGGAAGATTTTACTCTGACCTATAAGATATCTTGTTGCTTCTGGTTTTTCTTTACAGGTTAGTGGGAAATTTATAGGGTAAAACATGGGTATTTCAATGTCTGTTTCTATAACACGTGAGATAACATGTTCAGGGAATGTGTGTGTGAGAAATGAGATACCACTTTCAATGAGAGGTAATCAAAAGAGTTGCATGCTTACTGAAATTTCCATTCTGCCAAAAACCTGCTCCAATGAATATTTCATTCTAAATAGGAAGAGGAAAAGCTAATCTCACATTCTCTCAATTTCATTTTAGATTGTTTTTTGGCATTGGGAAATAAATAGGGAGACTTTTGTTTTTGCTTTTGTTTTTTCTTATCACAACACAGGGTGTCTTGGAACTACTGACAGTTGAGAGCGTTGAAACAATGAGTGAATTATTTGGATTGGTTACCTTGAAGAAGCCTCAAGGATTTGGCAGGCATTCAAAAGCCAGAGATTGGACGAGTTAAGGATAAAATTGATCTGCCTTGCAGCTTTCTGCCCAAAAGACTGCCTGGTTTTGTTGCAGCTTTGGAGTCTGATCTGTCTTGTCTAGAACCCTGAGAAGTTTTGAAAGCCCCTACGAACACCCAGTAAAATCTACCAAGCAAGGTCCAGGAACCTGCCTCCTTCCACCGAGACACAGGCATCTAGGCACCTTGCTCAGGCATAGACAGCGCATCTTGGAGCAATCAGCCTGTTCCCCTTGAGCTCTGTTCTCTTATTTCCTCAGTATATGCAACTGTCTGAGCTTCTGACTCAGACACAGCAGAGATACTGTTGCTGCCGGAGGGTAATAGTTTGTTGTGTTATCCTGGAATGCCCTTGCACTGAGAAAATTAGCAGCTGGAGAGCTCAATGAATTTTCCCACTGTACTTTTCTCCCTAGCTCTTCCTGCCTCTGATTCTTCCTGCCATTTTAGAGGGAAGAGCCATCCCACTTCTCAGGCTTCCAGCTTGCCCATGGAATCAGTTGGGTACATTTAATGCACACAGAGGAAATGCTTATAGAGCAGGTAGCAATTGTTTTTCTGATCCCTCAGAGAATGGGATATTCCACGTAAGTGTATTTTGTAGACAACTGAATGAAACTTCTGCCTTAAACATCAAAGTCTATTTTTAACTGTGAGAAGCAGTGTAGCATAATGATTAAGCACATAGACTCTGAGGCAGATTATCTGTAAATAAATCGTGACTCTGCCACCTTCTAGCTTTGGAACTTTTCGTCCTGTACGTAACCTCTCTTAGCTCAGTTTCCTCATCTGTAAAGTGGGGGTGAAAGTAGAGTTATTGTGAGAATTAAATAGGATTAGATGAATTAAAATACATAAAGTATGTAAAACAGTGTTAAGTATGTTGAGTCCCAGAAGTTATTATTAATTCAACTATTCATATGCAAATCTTGCTACAAAATTGTACCCACCTTCTTTTTTTATTTTATAAAACACATTGAACATTGAGTACTTGGTGCCTTCATACCCAGAGAAATAATAGTCATGCCTTCAGCCCCTGCTATGATGACGCTAATGGTGAAAGATAGCTAATATTGTTTATTGAGCAGGTTTCGTGAATGTTATTGGTAATCCCTATGGTACACCTCTAAGATACGTACACTTATAAATAGGCTGAGAGGATTTCCCTCAGCCTTTCCCAATTTCACACCACGAGAAGTAAAGGTTTGAGATGCAGATCCAGAGGCTGTGGGTTGGGAGCTGGTGCTCTTGGTCACCTCACCCCACTTTCTGGTGGCTGGGCTTTCTTGTCACCACACCAGTGGTTCTTGGACCTGAGCATGCATTAGAGCTCCTGGCGGCCTTGTGAGAGCACTTGCTGGATGGCCGGCCTCCTACCCCAGAGGTTCAGATTCAGTAGTTGTGGCATGGAGCCCGGCACTGGGGTGCTAGCTTGCTTGGTGCCTTGGATGCTGCTGGTCCAGATTACCCTTTGAAAACTGCTATCCTGCACCCAATGACTCCGTACTATTTCTAATTCCAACTTTTTTTTTTTATTGCCCCATTACTATTAACGGCACTTGAAGCTATCTCTGTTCTTTTGCTCTCAAACCCTATTATACATACGTTCAGCTGTTTCAAAACCCTCTGCAGCTTACCTCCTGTGGTATTGAATGTGTGCATTTTATGGCAGCAGTTGCCGCTGAGAGGTTCCTACACTTGCAGCTCAGCTCCTTGGAGCATTTGGTTCATTAACTCTGCGAGGAGCTTCACTTACTTCTTTGCATAGTGCTTCCTTTTATTTAAATGTGGGAAAAGCGTTGAGTAACCAAGCTTAATAGATTTAAAATGCCCATCACATGCCACTTTTCTCTCCTCAATGTTGAAGCCTTCACACCCATCGGAGGATATTCTCTGATATCGCATAGTACAACCTAGCACACCGATGACTTGGGTTTTTAGCCTCCTCAACTCGGGAGTCTAGCTCTAGGACCTAGTGTTTTTATGTCTGTCATTTTGTTTTATATCTGTTTCTTTGAGTCTAGTTTTATCTTTTATCCGTAGAGTTTTAAAATCCCCTGTAAGTCATGGAATGGTCACAGAATTAGGTCTAGCAAGATTTTGTTCTTAGTAGAACTTTTTTTTTAGGATGACAGAGTAGATCCTTGATGCCTGAGATGCCTCTCCTTGGCTTAACAGTGTAAGAGGCAGGAAGCTCACAATTCTGGCCTCCTCCAAAGTGATGGGTTCCTTCTCTGTTCAAGTCTAGATAGCTTTGGGTGCACTTCTGTGAGAAATTGAGTCACAACTGGGAGCAATTTGACTCACTTGTTCCTTTGGTCTCATGTGTATCTTTTGCATTGCTTTTTTTGCTGTTTATAAACTGAAGTAAACTCAACCTTAACCATGGACCAAGTCATCATTCTAGACCACACTTTGTGGTCTGGCTAATTTACAATCCCTCACATTGCTTTCATATTACAAGCCCATATTTTAATTTCTATATATCTAAATACGTTTAACATAGGCCCCTTCTACGTTACTCTATGGCCGCCATCTTCCAAGCCCCCTCTGTACCAACCTCTGTACCAACCTCTGGACTTCATGTTGAAAGAGAAAAATAAAATTTATTTTCTTAAACCCCTCTAAATTCAGATTTCTATTACTTTTAACTGAATATATTCCTTAATTGATTCTCTCATATAATCAGAATTCTGTTAGGTAGGACTCCTCTAAGAGTTGGTTAATTCAGTGGCTCAAAAAAGTCATCAGAAGCCGAGGCCCTTTCCATTTTTCTATTCTTCCATTCTCCTCATGACAGCAGGTTACCTCACAGTCGTTTGACGACTGCAGCAGTGTGAGATATCATGTACTTTCAAGTTAGAGGAATGGGAGAAGAAATCTTTCTTGGGTCTGTTTTTACGGAAAGGAAAACATTTCCCCCAAGTCCCTAGGCAGATTTCTCCCCATGTCTCATTGGGTCACATGCCATGCCAAACCAAACGTCTGCCAAGAGGGATAAAACAACTGCGATTGGCTCCAGTCAATCAGGAGTCACCTGCTGGGGAGGGAGATGCCTTCCCTGAAGGGGATAGCTACATGAAGACAAGTAATGAAATCAAGGTCTGTTAGAAGGAAGAAGAAGAGCTGCTGGTATAGCAACTGACAGTGTCTATCACTGAGGTAGGGACTGGCCTCTTTGGGCTGAGTCACTTTCGTGGATTCTTGGACCAGTTAGGAGAGAGTGGTCCCTAGGGAGATTTTGGATATTCTGATAATCTGACACACGGGAACCCAAACCAGTTTTTATCTGGACAAGTTAATTTAATTGGGAAATGAATATTATATCATCTTAAGAATGATGCAAGGTGATGAACACCAGCATAGGAGAGATAAAGTTATAGTTAAAAAAGGAATTCTGTTTTTAAAATAATGTTAAAGATATGCCAACAAACAGCCCATACAGAGGATTTACTTTCACTTTCCCTTTGAATAACTTGAGCTCTCTGGAGAAAAATTCGATTCTAAGGCAAGTGTGTTCATACAAATATCTGAAAAACAAGAAGCTGTACAGAATGAAGTGGGATAGTGTGACTTCCCAGTTATTGTTTATTTTTGAAGGAAGGTTTGAGGTTGGAGAGGTTTTTCCTTGCTTTCTCCTCTAGGGTTTTGATCGTTTCCTGTCTCACATTCAGGTCCTTTATCCATTTTGAGTTTATTTTTGTGAATGGTGTAAGAAAGTGGTCTAGTTTCATCCTTCTGCATGTTGCTGTCCAGTCCTCCCACCACCATTTGTTAAAGAGACTTTTTCCGTTAGATATTCTTTCCTGCTTTGTCAAAGATTAGTTGGCCATACTTTTGTGGATCTAATTCTGGGGTTTCTATTCTATTCCATTGGTCTATGTGTCCTTTTTTGTGCCAATACCATGCTGTCTTGATGATTACAGCTTTGTAGTAGAGGCTAAAGTCTTGGATTGTGATGCCTCCTGCTTTGGTCTTCTTCTTCAGTATTACTTTGGTTATTGGAAAGAGCCTAAATGTCCATCAACTGATGAATGGATAAAGAAATTGTGGTTTATATACACAATGGAATACTACGTGGCAATGAGAAAGAATGAAATATGGCCTTTTGTAGCAATGTGGATGGAACTGGAGAGTGTTATGCTAAGTGAAATAAGTCATACAGAGAAAGACAGATACCATATGTTTTCACCTTATGTGGATCCTGAGAAACTTAACAGAAGACCATGGGGGAGGGGAAGGAAAAAAAAAAGTTAGGGAGCCAAACCATAAGAGACTCTTAAAAACTGAGAACAATCTGATGGGGGGTGGGAGGGAGGAGAGGGTGGGAGATGCGTATTGAGGAGGGCACCTGTTGGGATGAGCACTGGGTGTTGTATGGAAACCAATTTGACAATAAATTTCATATTAAAAAAAATGAAAAAAAATAAAAATAAAAATATTAATTAAAAAAACACACTTGGAAACTAAACAACACATGCTAATTAAACAACACACTTCTAAATAATCATAAAGGAAATCTCAAAGAAAATAAAAGAAGTACGTTGAACTGAATGCAACATATGAAAACTTGTGGGGCTTAGCTGGAGCACTTAGAGGGAGATGTATAGTGCTGATCACACATGTTGGAAATGACGAAGAATCTCAGTAATCTAAGCTCCTACCTAAAGAACCTAGAAAAAGAAGAGCAAAATAAACCCAAATCAAGCAGAAAGAAGGAAATTATATAAGAGCAGAGATCAATGAAATTGAAGATAGACAAGAAAATCAATGAAACAAAGAGCTTGAGCTTTGAAAGATCAATAAAATTGATAACTCTCTACCAAGACTGTTAAAAAGAGGACACAAATAACCTATATCAGGAAGGAAACAGAGGATATCATTACAGGCCAAGCAGTCATCAATATGATAATAAGAGAATACTATAAACAATTGTACACACATAAATTTCATGACTTAGATGAAATGGACCAGTTTCTCAAAAAACACAAGCCACTACATTCATCCAATATGAAATAATTTGAGTAGTCCTTTACTAAATTAATTGAATTTGCAATGAAAA
>NW_024412376.1:132719194-132719566 GCF_014898765.1 Herpailurus yagouaroundi | reverse complement strand
AAGCCCAGATGGTTGCACTGGAGAATTATAACCATTTAAAGAAGAATTAATACTGGGGTACCTGGGTGACTCAGTTGGTTAAACATCTGACTTTTGATCTCAGGTCAGGTTGTGATCTCAAGGTTCCTGATATTGATCCCCACATCAGGCTCTAGGCTGAACAGCAAGGAGCCTGCTTGGGATTCTCTCTCTCTCCTTCTGTCTCTGCCCCTCCCCTGCTTGCACATGCTTGCTCTCTCTCTCAAAATAAATAAACTTAAAAAAATTCAAATCTAATTTTTAAAGCCTCTCTTCTAGAAAATAGAAGAGAGGGGGGTGCCTCGGTGGCTCAGTTGGTTAAGCAGCTGACTTCGGCTCAGGTCATGATCTCGC
>NW_024412376.1:132718733-132719094 GCF_014898765.1 Herpailurus yagouaroundi | reverse complement strand
TGAGTTCGAGCCCCGCGTCGGGCTCTGTGCTGACAGCTCAGAGCTTGGAGCCTGTTTCAGATTCTGTGTCTCCCTCTCTCTGACCCTCCCCTGTTCATGTTCTGTGTCTCCCTGTCTCAAAAATAAATAAAATGTTAAAAAAATTTTTTTTAAAAAAAGAAAATAGAAGAGAGGGAACACTTCTTAATTCATTATGAAGCTAGTATTACCCTGGCACCAAAATCAGACAAAGACCATACAAAGAAAAGAAACCATATACAACGTTCCTCATGAATATAAATGCAAAATCTTTAACAAAATCCTGGCCAATAGAATTCATCGATATATAAAAAATTACATTCCATGATCAAGTGGGTTTTAT
>NW_024412376.1:132717591-132718333 GCF_014898765.1 Herpailurus yagouaroundi | reverse complement strand
GGGAGATGCGTATTGAGGAGGGCACCTGTTGGGATGAGCACTGGGTGTTGTATGGAAACCAATTTGACAATAAATTTCATATTAAAAAAAATGAAAAAAAATAAAAATAAAAATATTAATTAAAAAAACACACTTGGAAACTAAACAACACATGCTAATTAAACAACACACTTCTAAATAATCATAAAGGAAATCTCAAAGAAAATAAAAGAAGTACGTTGAACTGAATGCAACATATGAAAACTTGTGAGGCTTAGCTGGAGCACTTAGAGGGAGATGTATAGTGCTGATCACACATGTTGGAAATGACGAAGAATCTCGGTAATCTAAGCTCCTACCTAAAGAACCTAGAAAAAGAAGAGCAAAATAAACCCAAATCAAGCAGAAAGAAGGAAATTATATAAGAGAAGAGATCAATGAAATTGAAGATAGACAAGAAAATCAATGAAACAAAGAGCTTGAGCTTTGAAAGATCAATAAAATTGATAACTCTCTACCAAGACTATTAAAATTAAAAAGAGGACACAAATAACCTATATCAGGAAGGAAACAGAGGATATCATTACAGGCCAAGCAGTCATCAATATGATAATAAGAGAATACTATAAACAATTGTACACACATAAATTTCATGACTTAGATGAAATGGACCAGTTTCTCAAAAAACGCAAGCCACTACATTCATCCAATATGAAATAATTTGAGTAGTCCTTTACTAAATTAATTGAATTTGCAATGAAAA
>NW_024412376.1:132701156-132717491 GCF_014898765.1 Herpailurus yagouaroundi | reverse complement strand
AAGCCCAGATGGTTGCACTGGAGAATTATAACCATTTAAAGAAGAATTAATACTGGGGTACCTGGGTGACTCAGTTGGTTAAACATCTGACTTTTGATCTCAGGTCAGGTTGTGATCTCAAGGTTCCTGATATTGATCCCCACATCAGGCTCTAGGCTGAACAGCAAGGAGCCTGCTTGGGATTCTCTCTCTCTCCTTCTGTCTCTGCCCCTCCCCTGCTTGCACATGCTTGCTCTCTCTCTCAAAATAAATAAACTTAAAAAAATTCAAATCTAATTTTTAAAGCCTCTCTTCTAGAAAATAGAAGAGAGGGGGGTGCCTCGGTGGCTCAGTTGGTTAAGCAGCTGACTTCGGCTCAGGTCATGATCTCGCAGTCCATGAGTTCGAGCCCCGCGTCGGGCTCTGTGCTGACAGCTCAGAGCTTGGAGCCTGTTTCAGATTCTGTGTCTCCCTCTCTCTGACCCTCCCCTGTTCATGTTCTGTGTCTCCCTGTCTCAAAAATAAATAAAATGTTAAAAAAATTTTTTTTAAAAAAAGAAAATAGAAGAGAGGGAACACTTCTTAATTCATTATGAAGCTAGTATTACCCTGGCACCAAAATCAGACAAAGACCATACAAAGAAAAGAAACCATATACAATGTTCCTCATGAATATAAATGCAAAATCTTTAACAAAATCCTGGCCAATAGAATTCATCGATATATAAAAAATTACATTCCATGATCAAGTGGGTTTTATTCTGGGGATGCAATCAATGATTTTTTTTAAAGGATTTAAGAATAGAATAATCAGGACTAAATATAAGACTATGGAAAATTTTGTATTTATTTCCTTTCTTTAAACACAGAATGTGTTTGGGACCCCTGGGTGGCTCAGTCAGTTAAGCCTCTGACTTGGGCTTAGGTCATGATCTTATGGTTCACAAGTTCGAGCTCTTCATTGGATTCTGGGCTGACAGCTCAGAGTCTGCAGCCTGCTTCAGATTCTGTGTCTCCCCCTCTCTCTGCCCCTCCCCTGCTCATGCTTGCTTTCTCTTTCAAAAAAAAAATGAACATTAAAAAAAAAGTTTAAGCACAGAATGTGTTCAACAGTGCTATAAAATGCACCATGCTGTTTAGTTATTGTGTGAGCTCTGTGCACCCAGGAATATAATCCATGGTGTTGATTCTGTTTTCTTTTACTAGTTATATAATTTTACCTCAGGCAAATTTACAGCAATTTTGTGTGTGATTTTTTTTCATAAATAGCATTTGTAAAAGAAATATAACTACTACATTGTTTTCAAAATGAAAGTAAGGGGTGCCTGGATGGCTCAGTTGGTTGAGCGTCTGACTCTTGATTTTGGCTCAGGTCATGATCTCATGGTTCATGAGTTTGAGCACTGCATCAGGCTCTGTGCTGACAGCGAGGAGCCTGCTTGAGATTCTCTTTCTCCCTCTCTCTGCCCCTGCCCCACTCACTCGCATGTGTGCCTGTGCGCTTTCTCTCAAAATAAATAAATTAAAACCTAAAATCACTGCATTGCTTCATTAATGATCTGCACAATTTGACTTTTTAAAAAAGCATATCTTAGTAAATGATTATACTTACTAATACAACTTTAGTTAAATTATTGACTCTATTGAACACCAAGTGATCAAGCATTGTCAATTTTAAAAGGCTTTTAAGGGGCACCTGGGTGGCTCAGTTGGTTAAGTGTCTGACTTCGGCTCAGGTCATGATCTCACGGCTTGTGAGCCCTGCATTGGGTTTGCTGTTGTCAGCTAGGAGCCCAGAACCTGCTTCAGATTCAGTGTCTCCCTCTGTCTCTGCCACTTCCCTGCTAATGCTCTGTCTCTCTGTGTCTCTCTCTTAAATAAACATTAAAAAAAATTTTTTTTAAAGGCTGTTAAATCAAAGCAGTCTTTTCCCTACTCCCTCTTTGAAACAAGTTATGAAAATGGAAGGACATGCAGTGTCCTTTTATCTCATGTGAAATTAATAAAGCACTGTGGAATTACTTTTAATATTCCAGCGTCTTATTGCGATCAAGATCCAAGCAATTTCGTGGCTACCTTAGAATGTAATGTGCCAGTACCAGGCATCAACTTTATTTTTCCATATATCTGTATAGACATTATTTCTAGAAGTTTCTATGTTACTTGTGGTAAGGTTACCTAGAATACATCCCAATGATTAGAACAGATGAAGACACAGTTTACACAGCTGAATTTTATCATTTTTCACTGGTAGAAAGTATAAACAAGAATAGAATGACCAAAACAAGAATGACAGAAGCAACAACAACAACAAAACAAATTAAAAATTACATTTATCTAGGCAAGTGTTACTTACTATACTTATTTCTGGAGATGAGTGTAATATTGGTAGGCAAGAATGTGTAATAGTTTATTATTGTGTTTAATATTCCTTCATATAAAACAATATTGGCATTCATATTCATAGGACCACTGTGGTTTTTATTTTTATGAAGGCCCAGTAGTGAGCACATTTGTAACATGAAAGATTTGTATTCAGTTCCCTTTATATGAAAGCAACCTATTACACAGAGCTCATTAATTTATCCTCATCTGATATAGAAATGATTAATCTTGATTTGCCAGCTAAATGGAATATAAGATCTCAACAGGCAATATTTATTAATTTTTACATTGGGCTTTAAATATTTCTACCCTGCTTCTGAAAGATACAAAGAGGAAATTAGAGCTGTTGTGGTTTCTTAAGACATTAGTGTAATCCAGTTGGTCCTAAATTGCAGAGTAGAAATTAAACTTTAAGATTTCTTTTGTGTTGGTTTACCTCTGGCTACCTCATCAGAGGAACATGCTTTTTGGTTAAGGTTTATACTTTCAGGTGTTAATTCGTCCCCTTCCTTCCTTGATTTTCTCTTTTCATTTAAAAGGATATCCTTCATGAATTGCTGAATTGTTAGAATCATGCATTCATTTGCTCTTTGTCTTGTATTACGACTTTTTCCAGAAAATGATATGAGATTCCTGGCAGATGATTAGATTGGCAAGTAATAAGGGCAGATGTGAAAATATATATCAAGAGAAAATTAGAAAAACTCATATTGGGGCTCCTGGGTGGCTCAGTCGGTTGGGCGTCCAACTTCGGCTCAGGTCACGATCTCGTGGTCCGTGAGTTCGAGCCCCGCGTCGGGCTCTGTGCTGACAGCTCAGAGCCTGGAGCCTGCTTCGGATTCTGTGTCTCCCTCTCTTACTCCCCCTCCCCTGTTCATGCTCTGTCTCTCTCTCTCTCAAAAATAAATAAAAACATTAAAAAAAAAGAAAGGAAACACTCAATGTATATAATGATACCAAATAATAGTAAGGGGGTGGGGGTCAATGAAATCACACACATGGTGCTTGAAGTGTAGCTTGGCTTGATGACTTTGGAGAGCAATTTGGGAATCCTTTGTAAAGTTGAAAATCATCTACCTTAGCAAGACACTACTCCATCTCTCTACCCTAGAACAACCCAGGCATTTGTGCACAGGGATATTCTTTCAGAAAATTTGTAATACAGGAAATAATCCACTTAACAATGAATAAATAGAGGCGCCTGGGTGGCTCAGTTGGTTAAGTGTCTGACTTCTCATCTCTGCTTAGGTCATGATCTCAGGGTTCATGGGATCGAGCCTTATGTTGGGTTCTGCGCTGAAAGCACTGAGCCTGCTTGGAATTCTCTCTCTGCCTCTCTCTCTCTCAAAATAAGTAAACAAACTTAAAAAAAAAAAACAGTAAACCATGGTTTATTCAAACAATTAGTATGCAAGATTTATAATGAATGGTCTAGGTCTACATGAGTAGACAGTTAATTTCAAAAATGCAATGCTGAGTTAAGAAAAAAAAAGTGCATTGTAAACGATACTTAAAGTATAATTTATGTAAAATTTAGCAATAGTACTATTTATGGAATCTAGATACATAATAAAAGTAAAAAAAAAAAAGCCATGAACACAATACACACCAACAATAGGATTTTAGTTACTACTGGGGAAGAAAATGGCAGGTTGAGGATATAGACGTATCTGTAGCATCTCACTTTTTAGAAAGCAAAGTAAGAATTGAAATAGAGAAAGCAGAGTATTAACGTACGTTAAACTTGGCATTTTAGCATTTTAGCATTGCTTCGTTTACACGTGTCTTTCACATTATCTTTTGTACTCTCTTATGTTTAAATGGTTTCCTGATTAAAAAGAAAAATAATTTCTAATTACCCACTGTGAAGGACTGAATTCAACCAGGTGAATGTAACTCCCATAGGTTTAAAACCAAAGTAGGGGAATTAAAGAGGTTTTCTCTTAAGCTGGCCAAGGAATAGCAAGAGGAATAATTTGTCAAGGAATGAACTTTGAAAATAGACCAGGATACATCGTTCTTTTCGTGGGAAATTATTCTGATACAGTCTTCTTTAAAAAAAAATCTTGATGAATTAACTTGTCCAGTGCTTATATTTTTCTCAGCAATAAAAAGTAATGATAACAATATTGCGTAACGTTTAATGAGCCCTTATTATATTCAGATTCTACTAAATTATTTCTATACTTTCTCACCTAATTCTCACAATGTCTCTGTGAAGTAGGTATTATTATAAACCACTTTTAAAGATGGGCTAAGCACTTTCCCTATTCACATAGTAGGGCTAGTGCATTACTGGCAAGAGTAACCATTAGTATCATTTACTCTGTGAGAACAACGAATTAATAAGTAAGTCAGTGAAATATTTAAGGTAATGGAAACGGTCCTTCCAGCATCCCTCTGTCCTCATTTTTTTTTTTTTAATTTTTTTTTTCCAACGTTTATTTATTTTTGGGATAGAGAGAGACAGAGCATGAACGGGGGAGGGGCAGAGAGAGAGGGAGACACAGAATGGGAAACAGACTCCAGGCTCTGAGCCGTCAGCCCAGAGCCTGACGCGGGGCTCGAACTCATGGACCGCGAGATCGTGACCTGGCTGAAGTCGGACGCTTAACCGACTGCGCCACCCAGGCGCCCCACCTCTGTCCTCATTTTGTATTGGATTGCTCCATCGGTTGCTACTGAAGTAGTTTGAGAATTAACTTTAGGGAGATTAAATTTATGTACTAACAGACCGTGTGCCATCCCCATTGAATATTCTATTTAATGGTCCTGTTTTTGTTTCAGTGTTAGGAAGTTAAAAACTAATTTTTGAATATGTAAACATTAGTTTAGATTAACAGGCATCTGTCTGAATGGAAAAGATACGCCTACATCTAAATTTTCTTCCAGCTCAAAAAATTTTGTGTTTGTATGGTTAGATTGATTAGAAACTAATTATACTTCTGAGAAATAATAATCTTTTTATTAAGAAATAGGAATAGTTCATTTGAGCATTTAAAGGATCTTCAAATTTAGAAACTGTAGGTAGAGTTTTAATATATTAAAATCAAAGCAGAAATATTGCCTAAAGTGTTACTCAAGTGTATTTATTGCTCTCAGAAATTGGGAAAAGCTGGGGCATCTGGAGCCTCAGTGTGTTAAGCATCCAGCTCTTGGTTTCGGCTCAGGTTGTGATCTCAGAGTTCAAGCCCTGCATTGGGCTCTGAGCTGGCAGTGCTAAGCCTGCTTGCGATTCTCTCTCTCTCTCTCTCTCTCTCTCTCTCTCTCTCTCAAAATAAATAAATAAACTTAAAAAAAAATAGGGAAAAGCTGAGAATGGGATTGTCTTTAGGATCGGACTGTCGAAGTTAAGTTTCTAAAGTTATTTGGGAAGGAGCCTAATTTTTATTTTAGAATTGATTATAGTTAAATTTATTGGGCCTTCAAATGCTCCAATAAGCACCTGTTGCTTTTCAGATACTGAACTATGCCTCTTTACAAGTGGGATTTCATTTAGGCCTAGCAACATTGTCTAATCACTCTGCAGATGAGAAAACTGAGGCTATGAGAGGGTGAGTAAAAGGCTCAAGGTTGCACAGCTTGAGAATAGCAGAGCCATGATTCAACCTGGAGCGGCTCCATGTTGTCAACTCCCCCATGTTAAGGGGACTCCATGTAAAAACCTCCCTAACTAGTTCAAGGAAAAAGAGGTGAATCTGAGCTCTGAAATCTGCAACACCTTTTTACGGCAGGCTGAACACATACTTACTTTTTATGAGAAACAGTCACAATTAAGGATAGCAACTTAAGGGACCTCAAGAGAATTTTAAAGGACTGGGGTAGAGTTTACTGGAAAAAAAATGTTCTGCTTGGAAGGCATGCTAGGGAACTATGAATGGCTTTTCTTCTTTTTAGCCATGAAAAGATTAGAAGTATAATGTTCTGAACTATTTTCCAGGCAGAGAAACTGTATAAGAGTGTAAGAGAGAGAGCAGGATTCAGAATATTTTGTTTTGCTTATTATTACAAAAGCAAAATATGCATATGGTAGAAAATAAAATATTGACAAAGAAAAGAAAAAATTAAAAAATCTATAGGTATCACTGAGTGATAAATACCATTATTACCTTGGTGTTTACAACTCTCTCTGTATTCTTTAAAAATAAAATCATGCTGCTCAACCTGTTTTGTTACCTGACTAATCTTTTAAAGGCTAAAAGCATTTCTTTTTATTCTTTAGGGCATAAATGGAGCTATGGAAATGTCAATACAGTAAGCGTATATCCATGAAGTTTTTAACTACCTTTCCATAAAACTTACTTTAATGAAGCATTATTTTCTTCTGTTCTCTATTCAAGGTAGTTCATGACAATTGTGGTCAGGACTCTCATGAATTGAACAAACCTGTATGTCAATCATATGATTGTCCTTCCAGGTTAGAAGGCTAATCCAGGGCCAAAGTTAAAACAGAAATAATGATAATTTGTGAAAGGTAGAGGAGATCCTATAGAATGAATATTTACCTTACATGTGAGGAAAGTGAGAACTTCAAAATAATGTCCAAAGCCATACAACTTGTTGGTGAGAGCCCCTGACTGAAATCTAGCTGTGCTAACTTGGTCCATTGTTTTCTCTTCTACTGCATAAGGTCTCTCACTTAGGATCCCATCTCATGAGATTGCAGAATAGAGCACTGTGTTCTAGCTTTATTAGGAGCAATGTTTCCAACCTCCACACTCGGGCCCTGCATAAAGAGGGCCTTGGAAACATCTCCACCATTAAGAAATTCCATGAAGCATAGTAATTGTTCCCATTACTCCTTAAAAGGCCTTTCTACCATTGGAGGAACAGAATGTCCATTCATTAATCTTAGAATTTAAGATAGCCATTGGAAAGATTTTTAATTTAGTTTTCAAAGTCCTATTACTGGCCTGTGAAGCATGGGGAGAGTTTAAGGTAGAAGGAGAAATGTGGAGCAGAAGCTGGCCAGGGAATAGCCAAAGGTTTAACTTCACCAATAGGAATGTTTTTCTTCTTTTTCCTTCCTTTATCAATTGTCATTGTCCCTTTGAAATCAGTATTATTATTATTATTATTTTTAATTATTTTTTTTAACGTTTATTTATTTTTTTGGGACAGAGAGAGACAGCATGAACGGGGGAGGGGCAGAGAGAGAGGGAGACACAGAATCTGAAACAGGCTCCAGGCTCTGAGCCATCAGCCCAGAGCCCGACGCGGGGCTCGAACTCACGGACCGCGAGATCGTGACCTGGCTGAAGTCGGACGCTTAACCGACTGCGCCACCCAGGCGCCCCAGTAGTATTATTTTTTTAAATCTAACATATACTTACTGTAGTCAGATAATGAGCTCAGTGCTTTTATATACATTATCTCCTTTAATCTTAGGAATCAAATTATGTTTTTTTCCCATTGTACAGATTAGCTAACTGAAGCTCAAGTGACCTTAAAAGCCTCCTAGCTGGTAATTGCACTAGGATTCTTTGGATCTCTGGAACCCACGCTCTTTAATCTGCTGTTCTTTTCCTCTGATAAGCATCCATGAGGGGTTGAGGCCCAAAAACCCCAATCAGGGTGCAGAGTAAGCTTAGAATTGATCTGAACAGTGGTATGAAAAGGGAGGATCTAAGCCAAGACGCACGAAGCCCATGGTAATGAACTTTCTGAGTCCAGTACTAGGATTTTGAGTTGTCTCACCATCCCCTGGGGTGGGGTGAGGAGGATCTAGTAACATCAGAATGACAATCCCAGCTGTACTTTTTGTCTAACAAGAAACGATGAAAGTTAGGAATCAGGACAGACATCCAGCAGGTGTGCTGGCTCTGGGATTTATGCTAGATGTCCATTGTCACAAGGTATAGTTCACTCTGAACACCATGTACCCAGGCACTGACTGATGGGACAGACCGATTCCAGAGCTCGTTTTTCCAGGTGTTGCTGTTGGATTGGAATCTAGAGAAGGTTGAAGCAAACGGAAGTCATCAGTCTGGGCTGTTACACAGGGGGAGTCCTAAGCAGAGGGAAGCAGACCTCACTTACCCGCTGGAGCAATATTAATAGACATCATTAACAGGGATTTTTGATTCTATGGAACGACTTCTCTTTCTTGGACCAAGTTTATTTTATGTGTATTTGTTTTATTTTGTATATTTATAAATATATACAAACTTATGTATACATGTGTATGTATATACATACATATATATAAACATACATATGTGTTTGTTTTATTTTACATATGATCCCTATTTCCAAAGAAGAAACAGTGGTGGAACTGAGTCAGTGCAGTTTACATGCTGTGTGTGGTTCTTGGCAAGTGAGAGGCAAAAGAGAGTGTGTTCAGGGTCAGGGTAGGGATGGGAATAGTGAGGATCTTCCAACTGAAGAAAACATATGTGCAAGTCACAATAGGGCGGTGAAAGAGCACATTCAAGGTAATAGATGTCACTCTGAGGGGTGGTGGGCCAGCTTTCTCTCTGTAGCATTGTTGGTGGGGTATGCATGTTTTTTAATTTGAATATTTGTAGCCAGAATTCTCAAAGTGTGATCTCCAGACCAGCAGGACCAGAACCACCTAAGAACTTGTTGGTAATGCACATTCTCGCACTCCATCCCAGACCTACTGAATTACAAAACTTGGAGTGGGACAGGTCTTGGATCCAGGTGACTGGTGCAACTAACATTTGAGATTCATGGACCTGCAGTATTACAACATTTCATTGTCAGAGCAGTTGTATGGGTTAAGAAATATTATCTTTGTTTTACAGAAAAAAAAAATCAAGAAATGTCCGGTTAGTGTTAGGTATCATGCCCAATTAGTAAATAGCAAAGCTGAGATTAAAATTCACTGTTACATGGTAGAGTTTAGGTGCCATGCTGCCTCCAGATAATTTTAACTGTTAATTGAATTTAATCTTTGACTTAATCTGTTTGGACATTTTCTTCAGACGTTATTACACTTTCATATTATATGTCCTAAAGTATTGTACCATGATATATATGTTACCTCTCACATAGCATTTAGATGATATAATAGGAGCTACCTTCTATATGAAATTATCTGGAAGAACTTTCAGATCAACTAACTTTCCTTCCTTTTCCCTTTAGCTCTTTTTCTTCCACAATTTATTTAAAAAATTCTCAATGCTGGGGTGCCTGGGTGGCTCAGTCTGTTAAGCCTCCAACTCTTCATTTTGGCTCAGGTCATGATCTCATGGTTCGTGAGTTCAAGCCCCTCATCGGGCTCTGCACTGGCAGTGCAGAGTCTGCTTGGGATTCTCTTTCCTTCTCTTTCTGCCCTCCCCTGCTCCTTTACTTTCTCTTTTGCAGAATAAATAAACAAACAAAAAGAAATACAGTTGTCAATGCTATAAAAGTTAAAAGAATAGTCATATAAGCAACACGTGTTTTTGCTAGAGTTACCAGTTAACATTTTTGCACATAAACTTTTCTCTCTTCCTGTGTGTATATCCGTGTGTATATGTGTTTGCATATCATACACGTTTTCCTGAGCTATTTGAAAATAAGTTGCAGATGTTATAACAATTCACCTCTAAATGATTTAGCATGTACCTCCAAGAAGAACTTTTTTTTACACAACCACAGTACTACTCATACACACCCTATTAAACTGGCAGTTCGTATTCAAATTTCTTTAATTATTAAAGAACAAGTTCCTTATAGTTTTTTACTTCAAGATCCAACAAAAATCATGCAATGCATTTTGCTGTCATGTCTTTTTAATCTCCTTTATCTACAGTAGTCCCTCTGTCTTTTTTGTTTGCTTTCATGCCCTTGACATTTTTGGAATATGGGCTCATTGTCTAGAAGAATGTCCCGCTTCCCATTTGTGTATTTCCTGTTGCATCACGTTAGGAAGCGCATGATGTCTGTTTGTGCCATTCTAGATTACGAACAATTTGGTTATTTACTTATTTGCTGTCTGCTAGACGTCTGCAACATAAAGGAATCCCTTCCTCTTGTAAATGCCAAGTGATATGTGAGATGATGCTTTTTTCAGCTTTCTTTTTCAACTTTTCACTCAATGGTATAAGCATCAGTTTCACATAGGGAGTTGCAAAATGGTGATTTTTCTAATTCTATTTCTTTTTTTTTTAATTTTTTCATGTTTATTTATTTTTGAGAGAGAGACAAAGAGAGACAGAGCATGAGCAGGGGAGGGGCAGACAGAGAGGGAGACACAGAATCCTAAGTATGCTCCAGTCTCCGAGCTGTCAGCACAGAGCTCTACGCGGGGCTAGAACTCAAAAACCGTGAGATCATGACCTGAGCCCAAGTCGGTCACTCAACCGACTGAGCCACCCAGGTGCCCCTTTCTAATTCTATTTCTACATTTATTAACTGACATTCTTCTGTTCCATCATTTCCCCCTTTCTCCCCTTTATTTTGTGTGTGTTATGTATTAGGTATGTATATACAAATATAGATATGAATATGTATGTCTATATATGTTATCACCATTTACTATAATTTACATTATTCTTAATATTTTTTTATTTAAGTCTAAGGTTAATCTATCATTTTTTGAAATATAAATGCATCGTAATTTTTAATGAATGATACTATATGGTCACTGGGTTTGTCCTAGATAGAAAAAATAGAAGAGATAAGATGATTTGTGTAGCCAATGGGACAGATCAGCCCTTTACTGGTCTCGTCTCTGTTACTCTTTACAATTTTGTTGACAGATTTTGGGCAGAGTCAGGGGAGGAAAGATGGCCAGAGAGAATCTTTTAGATCGGTTCCCCCCCCCCAATTCCCGTATTTATAGCCTACTTTTAAGAGAAATTTGCTTTGAATGAGGCTGCATTTTTACATTTTTGTGAGTTTAGTGGTTTTCAACAAGTATTTTATATACATGTGGATATGGTATATGTTATATAATTATGCTTTATATCTATACATATTCAATTTTTATGAGAAGAGGATCTCTATATTTTCTCTGAAATATGAGTCATCATCAGGTTTTAATATTGCTAAGGGGAAAAGAAATAACGAAGATTCAGAGACTCTTTTATGTTTTTTGAATAAAAGTTGTAAAATAGATCATACTGGTTAGAGACAACTTTTATAATACATGAAAAATGTAAACATGAGTTGTGAGAAAATAAAATTTGGTGCTAGAGTGAGTGAATTGGGTTAAAGGTAGTAAGTTACTTCATTATTTTGAAGAGACTCAAAGCATTATTCAAAAAGTAGACTTGTTTTAGATAAAAAATGCCATGTTAAAGTTAAATTATTAAAAAAACTTATGGGGGTGCCTGGTGGCTCAATCGGTTAAGCCTCTGACTTCAGCCCAGGTCAGGATCTCCAGATTTGAGCCCTGCCTAGGGCTCTCTGCCCTCAGCACAGAGCCTGCTTTGGATCCATTGTTCCTCTCCGCCCCTCCCGCCCCCCTCCTGCAGCCCCTCCCCCACATGCATGTGCATGCTTTACACTCAAAAATTAATGAATATTTTAAAAGATCTTATCACTTAGACCTAGTCTTGTGAATTAATATTACATATACCTTAAAAAGCACAATAGAGGGGCGCCTGGGTGGCGCAGTCGGTTAAGCATCCGACTTCAGCCAGGTCACGATTTCGCGGTCCGGGAGTTCGAGCCCCGCGTCGGGCTCTGGGCTGATGGCTCAGAGCCTGGAGCCTGTTTCCGATTCTGTGTCTCCCTCTCTCTCTGCCCCTCCCCCGTTCATGCTCTGTCTCTCTCTGTCCCAAAAATAAATAAACGTTGAAAAAAAAAATTAAAAAAAAAAAAAGCACAATAGAAAAAAAAACTTGGGAAAAGTAGGATTATCTTTAAAATAGAGATTAAGAAAAAACAAAGTAGCTGAATATAATGATTTCGTAGCTGTGTTCCTTCTGGTTTTCTTGAAAACTGTGCCCTCTAAGTGCTGGTAAAGCTCAGAAAAAGCTTAAATCAGTGGTTGGGTAAGTGGGTTGGATATTAGAAGTGCATCTGCAAAACTTCAGAACAAATGTTCTGTTGCTTTAAGTAAAGCTCCTAGGAATTTATTCTCCTGATTCTTTCATTAAAGGATGTATAAGTGCAGGATAACCACTTAGGGGATGGAAATTTCTCAGAGTTTTTTGAGAAAAGAATTCGAGGCAAAATATCTCAATCTTTTAGGTGCAAGCAAGGCTGCTGTGGACTGTTGGATAGTTTGTGCCCTGCACTAGGGCTCCTGGCTGGGAGGAGAGTGGGGGCCATGCTCTGGGTGGCAATCTATGTACGGGGACAAAGATCAAGAGGTTCAGTCTGGAAGAAAGAATGCCTTTCTGTATTTTGCACAGAGGGCACATAATGGCCTATGTTAAACCTGGCCACAATATTGGTGAAATTTAGAAATAATTCTCTCTTTCTTTTTTGAAATAATTTTTGTTTTTTTTTTTTTTAAATCTTCATTTATTTTAGAGAGAGAGAGAGAGAGATCAAGGGAAGGGGGCAAAGAAAGAGGGAGAGAGAATCACAGGCAGGTGCCCTGCTGTGAGCACAGAGTTCAGTGCAGGGCTGCAGCTCAGGAGAACTGTGAGATCGTGACCTGAACCAAAATCAAGAGTCAGACCTTTAACTGACTGAGCCACCCAGGCACCCTTGAAATAATTCTCTTTTAAGTGCTGCTCCATATGACTGTGTCAGAAGGAGACATGGGGAGGAAGAGTGAAGGTTTAAAGGTTATACTCCTTGATTAAAATGACAGGAATTGATTGTCATTTTTTATCTTTCCTGGTCTCTTCCAGAAGAGGAACGAGAGTTTTCACATCTCTTTATGATGAAAAGTAGTGCCTGTGTTTAAAGACGTATTTCTGGTGTTCAAAGTGAGCAACACATTATTAACGGAATCTTAGTTTGGGGTATGTCTACTTTCATTTTTAGTTCCTAAATTTTAGAATTTCAAAAGAAAACCATTTAAAAGTACCATTTGTGGTTGTTTTTAAACTACTTTCAACTTTACTATTCTTTATATTTACTCTCTGAAATCATGTTAAGATATCTTGTAATAATAATCAGTGCCTTTCGCAGGACCAAAAAAGCTTAACCACAATAGGTTAAGGGATTAATTAAAAAAAAAAAAAAAAAAAGACCTTAAAAGAGGCATCCAGTACTATTATTTTTTCATCATCCAATAGGTCAACCTTAAAACAGCAAGTTATTTTACCAGCAAAACTGGTTTATTCAGTAATAGCAGAGGAATTCCAATTTGGGGAAAGCATGTGATAGCCAAAGCCATAGGTAAGTCTGGAGAATAAAAGAAAGTAACACTCTTTTATAGAGGAGAGTGGGTAGTTGGGAAGGGCTGTTATAAACAAAAAGTCCAGTGGAGTAAACTGGGAGTCGAAAGTGTAGTGGTGTTTCATTGGCTGAATTTTAGAGTCTCTTTATTGGCTGGGCTGTTGTCAGACAAAGGGAAAACCTTCCCTCTTTCTGGGGTAGTAAAACAGGCTTTTTCCTGTTGGGAATGTAAGGTACATCTCTTCATTTGGGTCTGCCATTGATGACAAGTAGTGATATGTGAGAGGGCCCCCTTTTGGCTTCCTGACTCCATTTTAAATGGGTGTCTTTTCTTTAGTTTCACACATTGTTATTTGTTTATTATTAATATGGCTGATTCTCATTGTTACTTCTTGATTTTTTTTCTGAGAGCTTTTGAAAACTATTCCCTTCAGAAGGAAGCAAGGCAAAGCAACAGTTAACTAGTCTATTTCTTTATCAGACTTTAATATTTTAACAATTAATTTAAGCAAATTTTATATAAAATTATATTGCCATTATTGTTATGCTCAGAGTGGTTACTGATGTTTAGTAATCTTTGAATTGCACTGAAGTTAGTTGTCTTCGTATCCCTTAGGGAGAAATTTACGAAATGATGGTGGATTATTGATAATAGATAGTTTTTCCACTTTTTTTTTGAGACATACCTGTTGAACTTCTTTTTTATTATGTGTATGTGAGTAGCAATATTTGTACATATAGGTCATTTATAGATAATCAAATTCCCTCAATCTTCTGAATTCTTTGTACTCTCCAGTAGCTATGCCTGATTCATTTCTGCCATCATCCCCACTAAATGCCTCACTACCATACCAGATGGGCCAGATGGCTTGTTTCTCCGTGACTCCTAACATGCTACCCTGGAGACATGCCTAAATTCTGTCATCGTTTGTGGTTTTCAGTGGTTCATACACCTGAAGTGAGTGTTAGAGTAACTAACAGTAACCTTTTTGAAATTAGTTTTTCAGCAGGCAATTTCTCTCTAGAACTCAAGCATGGAGAGACCAGGAAATATATACAGTAGGTCCTTCTTTTCTCACACTGTCCAGCTGGGGCATGTTTTTCTGGTTTCAACAAAATATTCAATACATTTCAGTCTGGGCCAATTGCCAGATTTTTCATGGCACTGCAAATCTTTACAATTGATTTTTGAAAGTAGCTATATTTTTAATTTTTCTCTTATAACATAGGAGGATAAGTTAATTCTCCAGAGTACACTATAAAATAACAAAGCAGTGATTTCACTGTTTTTTTAATGAGTCAGCAGGAGAAGCTATGACTGAGGAACTTTTACGGATCACAGGATTTATAATTTGGAGAACTGAAAGAAGAGATAAAGAAATAACTAACTGGTATTCTTGAGGTATTGTAACTGGTATTCTTGAGGTGTTGCTGACCTGGGATAATGGCTATGTTAAATTCCCTTAATTAATCAAAATGCATTGATTTTTTTCATAGTAGTAAATTTTATATTGTCTGCATTCCCTTCTGAGACTTTTGGGAGCAGAGAATAATGATATGTTTCTGATCTTTGTAATATTTAGGATTAACAGGAAGCCCAAAGTGAGGGTAGCTTAAAGAAGGCAGAGGTTTATTTCTCCTTCTCATAAACAGGAAGCAGAAGTAGGCAATCCACAACTAATAAGGAAACTCCACAAACATGGAGGACTCAGGTTCCTTCCATCAGGTCTCTCTGTCATCTTAACATACAGCTTCTAACTCAGGATCCACGATGACTGCCCCAGATACAAATGTCACATCTGCTTTGAGCCAGAGTGAGGGAGGAAGGATACACCCTTCCCTATAAGGAAGAACACGTACTAGAGTTGTCATAGACCATTTCTGCTTATATCCTGTTGGCCAGAATCTAGTTACATCGCCATGTCTGGCTATAAGGAGTACTGTGAAATGTAAATCTCATTCTGGGCAGCCCTGTCGCCAGTTAAATATTGGTGGTTCTATTATCAAAGCAGTAGAGGAAGATGAAGATTGAGGCACAATTAGCAATCTCTGCCATAACTTTTCATAGTTTGCTTGAGAGGCTTTATTTGTTCATGCTTTCCAGGGGCAGTTGTCAACTTGTACACTATTTTCACAGTTGGCAAATTTTCCTTAAGACCTTGGTCTGTTTTCTGTGATAGTTCAATGCATTTTGTTAATGACACTTTTAAAGTATAAGAAAGGGAGATTCTGGTCTTTCTTAAATGGTACAAGAAGAATGGGGCACAGATTACACACTCTTTCTCATCCATCTGCTCTAGCACAAGATGTACCCAAACCTCCACAGGTGTGTGGCCAAATTTTGGTCAGTGAGAAAAACTTACTAATTTTGGTAGCTGATTATGTATACAGTTATGCAGTGTTGTCATTTAGAACATTGACTCAGTAGATGCCCAGAGGTGATATACAGCAGGTACAGACATCAAGGGCAGTATGGGGAGAGCTCAGTGTTGGAGATGCTCGCTCTACCTTGTGGATTTGCTGTCATTGACATGGGCTTCCATTTTCTACCATCCTTCCCACATTGCAGACAATAGGAAGGAAATTAGAGAGAGGAGCGCACGCCTTGCCTTTAGTGGCAGAATCTGGAATTTGTGCACATTACACAGGTCGATCTTCCTTCCTTCCTTCCTTCCTTCCTTCCTTCCTTCCTTCCTTCCTTCCTTCCTTCCTTCCTTCCTT
>NW_024412376.1:132691428-132701146 GCF_014898765.1 Herpailurus yagouaroundi | reverse complement strand
CTTCCTTCCTTCCTTCCTTCCTTCCTTCCTTCCTTCCTTCCTTCCTTGGTTCCTTCCTCTCTCTCTCTCTTTCTCTTCCTTTCTTTCTACCATCTTCTACACTGGGCACCCGGGTGGCTCAATCAATTAATCATCCGACCTCAGCTTAGGTCACTCTCTCATGGTTCTTGGGTTCGAGCCCCACATCAGGCTCTGTGCTGACAGCTCAGAGCCTGGAACCTTCTTCAGATTCTGTGTCTCCCTCTCGCTCTGCTCCTTCCCTGCTCTTTCTCTCTGTCTCAAAAATAAATAAATAATAAAAAAGAAATTTAAAAAAATATAACCATCTCCTACACTCAGACTGTTATATTGATTAAATCTAAGATGATTACATCTAAGGCTCTTCAACTTTCACATTGTTTGCTATTATTCATGATTACAAACAGTAGCATATATACTTTGAAATATATAAATCTAAATGTATTTAAAGATAAGTATTTATGTGTTTCACAGTATAAATTTATTGTCTGCATTTGAATGGTTTCTTTAGATTGTGTTAGTAGAATTGGGCAAACATAGATTTGATAAATATTTCCAATTTACTTTTTTAAAACGTTAAACATTTACACTCTTACCAACTATATTTGAGAGTGTTTATTGCAAACTTACTAGCATCAAGTTTTCTCATACAGTTATAAGAAATATGTAAAATGTCTTCATTTTAAGTGAAGATAAATATTTATTGTCTATCCCTAGCTTGTTCCATTTTGTTTTTTTCTTAAGCAATCATATTAGATGTTTATTTTTAAATAATGCTAATTTTTATTCTGTCATATTTATCACTTAAAATTTCAATATGTTCTAAGTCTTTTGAATTCTTATTGAAGAATTTAATGACAGATTAATTATTATTCTTACTGAAAGAGACATAAAATGCTTACATAGTTTAACTTATTAATCATAAACATTGTAATTTTCGTTCTACTGTTTGAAAGTATACAAGATAATTACCATCCTGAGATTCAGAATTGCATAAATATTCGCCTTCATTATGTTCTATTTTATTTTTTCTTTAATTTAATTTGGTAGATGTTATGAGGTAAGGCTCTAAAGCTATATGTTGTTCCCAAATAGCAAACTGTGAATCCCCACTGTTCATTGAATAGTCTTTTTCATTCCCATCAATTTGTAGTGTTTTATATGATGCCCAGAGTATAATATGTATTTTCAACCTATCTATTCTGTCTTGGTGCCAGAAATGTTTTTGTGGCAGAATATTTGCATGTGTTAAGAAATTTTGTTGTAGAGAGTGTTTTGATGTCCTTACAGCACAGTTATTACCATTTTGAGCCAAAAAGCAAAAAAAGCATTTTTTTTAATGCCAATTTAGAAAGTGCTTTTCCATATGAATGTCCTGCAGGCACTTCAAACTCAATGCATCCAGAAGAAACCCATCATTGGCGGCCCCATTACAAGTCTCCTCTTCTAATAGTTCCTAGTGCAGTTAATGGCATATCTTTCATCCAGTTCCCTCGCTACAAACCTCAGTGCCATTTCTGACTTTTCCCTCTGCTTTTCACCCTCCATACAATTATTTCCTAGTGTTTTCTAACTCTGTCCTGAAATATTCCTAGAATCCACTTTTTCCCTTTGCTTGCCACTGTCTCTCCTTTCAGGGCTGTGCTCTCTCTCCCTTGGACCTTGACAATGGCTTCGGGGTCTTGTCTCCAGCCTCCCATCTGTCTGCCTTCTGCATAGGTACCAGTTGTCTCTCTAGATTACAGACACAAACACATTACTCCTTCTGCTCCTAATTCTTGGGTGGCTTCCCGGTGGCTTCAGAATAGAGTTCAGACTCATTACCATGCTACTCAAAGCTGAACAGAAGATGAGTCTCCTTCTAACCTTACTTTATCAGCTCCCTTCATTCCTGGCCACCCACACACCCTGTGTTTCTGTCACCCTGGTAAATGGCTCACCTTTACTTTGAAATATTTAAACATCCTTTTCCCTTGGGCTGTTTTGTCCATAAGCACCTCACTCTGTTTTCATAATCCACACTTTAACTCCTGGATCAAATATCATTGGCTTTGGGAAGCTCTCCTTATTTATGCAGTCAAACTTAATTGCCCTGTATTCTGTGCTCCTACTGAATTTGTGTACACATTTATCACAGCCCAGATTACTTTCTAAATTATTTAAGATGCAGTATATCTGGTGAGACCGTACATTTTAAGTGGGCCAACGTAGCCCATCTGTCTTTGTAGACACAGAATATGACCTCACAGCAGATTTTCTGTTCTGGGAGAATAACTTAAGCATTCGCTCTTAACTGAAATGTGAGTTCGCAGCTACAGCATGGACAGTATCTAAGCCTCCATTCCTCTGGGATTCCTTAACGTGCATTCCTCATTCCTGGGGAAGATTTAGGTATGTTTACAGACATCCAAAGACTATCCTAGGAGACTTGCTGAGGTACCATCCTCTTTCCTTCCAAGGTTTAATGGGGTAACTTTTCTGATGGATTGAAAAGTTCCTGATGGATTTACTGGCCCTCTGTCACTAAAGCTTATGAAAGACCTGAAAGGGAGCAGCATACCGTGAAGGAAGATGGTCCTGAT
This sequence comes from Herpailurus yagouaroundi, assembly GCF_014898765.1. Taxonomy (NCBI): domain Eukaryota; kingdom Metazoa; phylum Chordata; class Mammalia; order Carnivora; family Felidae; genus Herpailurus; species Herpailurus yagouaroundi. The sequence continues at coordinate 132,698,546 of NW_024412376.1, read as the reverse complement.
TAGTGACCCAGATTCATTGCCACTGTCCCTATATGTGGGATTTGATTGGCGCTGACAGAGCTTGAGTTTGGACTGGAAACGTCTATGACCTGGCATCGTGGCTTGGATCCTGACCCCCATTCATGATGGGCTTCTGAGTACAAAGGAAAGGAGGTAAAACCTTGGGAGCCTAAGCATAAGGCATCACTGCAGCCTTTGGCAAGGATCTGGCCCAGCAAGGATGACTTAGCAGCCAGAGACCAGGACCCATTTTCAATTTCACTAGCAAAAGAAATAAAGAAACTTATAAATTGAGGCTCATAGTGTCCTGATCAAACTCACCAGTTTTGTCTTATGAACTTAATGTGGTCTTCCTTAAACTGAGTAAACACCTCGCCCGCACCCATAGATTTCTGCTGGAGAAAGAGCTCAGATAATTCAGGTGTGGGGTAATTGGATTATTAAAGGAGCACTCCATGTTTGTATCTCAAGCTGGCTACGCAGGTTATCCAGGTGACACGAGTGTAAGGTAAATATCTGCAAAGTGGATCTCCCTGGTGATGAGAACAGTGATTTGGACATGGTAAGTATGTGAGTTTAATTGCTTCTCCCCTATGTTTATTTTAATGTTTAGAACTATAGCCATAACAGGTAACATTTTAAAGTTCTGTATAAAAAGGTATTTTTTATTTGCAAGCATTCTTATAGAAGACACAGGCTGCCTGGAATACTGCATGAAGCAGGGCTGCCTCTGTTCCTTGGGGTCTCAAGCTACAGTCTCTGCTGTGTGTTGTCATTAAAACCCAGAGATATGCGGTGCCATTACAGTTTTCAAAAACAATTTGGTCTACTGAGGTTGGCACTGGAGAGGATTGCCCCACAAAATCAGCCCCCAGTTTTCTAGTTGACAACTTTTGCGAATTTGCTTGGTCTTGCTGTCTTATGTAGAAATTGGTTACCCTTTGTTGCAATTTAAAATATCATTTTTTTCTTATTTAGAGAGGAGGTTTCTAAGTGTACCGTACTATTGGAGAATGTTTATGCTGACCACCTATGATTTAGCATATATAAATGTGCTCCCTGGGACTTGTGCTGGCTAAGCATTTCCCCCCAGACTCTTCAAAGAGACTTGTGCCAGGTCTATGTGGTTTGTAAAGTTAGTTCCTCTCCCTATTCTTGTCTGTTTCTGTGAAACGGGTGTTGCTTGAGTGTTGCTTTTTGTGCCCTGTATGAAACCATGTGTGCTACATTCCAATGGGAAATACATATAATATGCAGTAGTTCAGCTGAAATTTAGAAGAATTTTTGTTAAAGAAAATATAGAGGTGTTTTGCAAGGCAAATATTGTTGATCTATCTATATATGTTTGTATGTATATATATATGTATACATCTATATATCTACCTATCAACCAACTGCCTAGCGGTAGGCTAAATGTTTAGCAGTAGACTCCCCAGGAAAGAATAATGACTAATTTTAAACTTTTGCCAATTTCTCAAGCATCAGTACTCTACCATAGCTCATTTCAAGCTACCCATATGATGTCATTGAACACAGAGTTGGGAAGTGATGCATGGTAGAACACTTTTATATGATATTTTCACCTTAATGATACAATACATGCACATAATTTCAAGATCACACATAATTGTAAAATATAGTAAAATAACAAGGAAGTGATCAGTTTTGATTATTATCTTTGTTTTAATGCAATTTATTTAATTGTAAATTTATGTAATTTGTTTTTTAATAACAGTTGTGTTTAAGAACTCTTGCAAAATTCCTGAAAATTTAGCAACTGGTCTTGCAAACCAGTATAAACTGGCTCTAATACAACACTGAATTAATCTATTTAACTTCTATTCACTCCTTTCCTTTTTCTAAGTAGAGTGGGCCCTGTGGCTGGGGAGATCTCTGTTTGTTGAACTTTTTGGTGGGAGTTTGGGTAAGCAAGTCTGGAGGCAGAAGCAGGAGTAAATTGCAGAGTTTAGTAAAGGATGCAAGGTTTTGTGTGTGGAGTAGGTGGATGCTAAGATTACAGGGGACTGGAGGCAAGAGTTAGCTTGCTCTGTGGTGGGATGGAGAAGGAAACTCTATTCTTATTGAGAAAGCCTCAACATATACATATTATTTATTTTGTGAAATTCTAAACTACTTGAATTTGAAAGTGTTGCCTAAAATATTAATAAGCTTTCCTGTCAAAATGTTTTTAAATAGGGGCGCCTGGGTGGCGCAGTCGGTTAAGCGTCCGACTTCAGCCAGGTCACGATCTCGTGGTCCGTGAGTTCCAGCCCGGCGTCAGGCTCTGGGCTGATGGCTTGGAGCCTGGAGCCTGTTTCCGATTCTGTGTCTCCCTCTCTCTCTGCCCCTCCCCCGTTCATGCTCTGTCTCTCTCTGTCCCAAAATAAATAAAAAACGTTGAAAAAAAATTAAAAAAAAATGTTTTTAAACAGTATAATCTGATCTTGCACTTAAATCTGTGGAATAACTATCTTCCAAGTTGCCAGAGTAGAATGATCAGAGTATTTAGGAATGCAGCCGTTGCATAAAACACTGCAGTCTGCCACGAGGTATTTGGTGCAAATCCCTTCTTCTGTTTCTTATATGAAATCTTTGGTAAAATCTACACTGCTTCGTAATGCCCTTTAAGGAAATGGATTCTTTTTTGGAGAGGGAAATAATATAGAGTTTTATGTCAAAGTTGAGGCAAGGCAAAAACGGAGACTATGTTCTGGTTTACACGAGGTATTTGAAAATAATATATCTGGGACTGAAAATGAAATCACATTAGGTGAAGTACAGAATCATTTGTTAAAATGTGAATGTGGGCAGCATAGGATGGGACTTCAGGGTAGAGATTCTACTGCCCAACTTTTGGAGTTTGATTACAGATTCTATCACTCATTATCTGTGTGACCTTGGACAGGTTATATAACATCTCTGAGTTTCAGTTTTCCTGGCTGTAAACTTGGAATCTTCGCAATACATATTGCATTGACTTGAGGATTAATGAGCTATATGGAAAACACTTAGAATAATTCCTGGCACAATGCAAGCAACAGGGTCAGCTATTATTTTTAATTGATTTAGTGACTTAGGGATACAATTAATCAGAATATAACATGTATATAAATATTATGTATGCTGTTTTGCTGAGGAGTCCAGATAAGGATCCTTTTCCCTGTGTGAGTTTTGAGCCAACTGAGATATAAGAAGTGACAGTAATAGAGATGAGAGAATCAAAATATTACCTTTAATACTGGTAATGCTGATAATAGCACAATGTAGTTGCATCTGTAGGCAGGTGGGCTTCCTAATTCAGAAATTTAAAATTAGGCAGATTTCTGCAGCCCCAGTCAGCTCTGGAAACCTACGAGAATCCTCTTTAGGGTCAGACCCTCTCACCATGTGGCTAAGAGCAGAACAGAACACACACTCATTGAGGGCGGGCTGACTTGAAGAGGAAAGGGGAAGGAGAGAGGCTGGGATCTGTCTGTGTGCCCGGTTTCTCCTTGCACACTCTTCGTTAAATTCATTACCTCCTCTGTCAGTGGGTAAGTCGGTACCGGACAGAGAGAAGTCAGGATTATTTCATAACTGGAGCTCCTTCCATGTGGTAGGGAATTATAGGAAAAAGGAAAGCCTTCCCTTCCATGTCACTGTTCAGTAACACAGAACTACTGATGTTTTTAACAGAGGACAGTTTAATTTACTCAGACCAGGAAGGAGTTGAGAGGCCCAACCAGGGACGGTGAGAGAAGTCAGAGATTAGTAGCTGCAGGAAGACATTACCCTCCTTGAACAAAGGGAGTTTATGCTATTACCAGAGACCAGAGTCTGAAATCACCCAGCAGAATCCTGAACCGTAGTGGGTCTGTGGAGCAGGAGCTGGAGCCATGAAGATACTAAGGAAAGAAATACCCTGACTTCTCCCTCCTCCAGCTCTCCCGTCTCTCTCCTGTGCCTCTCATTGGTTGCCCTCAGCGGGCAGCCATTTAACAGGGGAGCCTGGGAAATACAGCCTCACAGGGCAGCCCCATTGCTGTACAAAGCAGAGAGGGGAAGGACAAGGAACTGATCTGTGGGCAAAGGGGGCCAGGACCTGCATGCCCCCGCAGGCACATACACACACGCACACATTCGTACACACACACTTAAACACCTTCTGTTTTGTAGGACTCTGCTTTTGAACTCTCTGGACTAAGTAGATCAAAATGCTCTTTCAGATGGTACAATTTTAACATTGCTTAGAGACACTGTCTATGGAAGTAAATTGAAGAAAGTTGAAAATCAATATACAATTTGGCCCATCTTTAAAGTTCTGGCAAACATCCTCTGCAATAGTTCTAGATAATAAATCTCCAGACCGCTGCCTGACAGTGTCAGATTATTGCCTAAATTCTTTATTTTGTGTTGTTCTTTTAAAGAAAGACACAGATATAGAATTCTGCTCTCAGAGTGCAACTTGATACAAGTCAGACAACATTGACTCTCTGCCTATTCAATTTCTTGTACCAGTTAAAAACTTATAGCAGTTATTGGGCAACTTCGGCCTTGGTTCCTCCATGAGGCGTTCATGCGTGCGGTCCTCAGGGAGGTCTCCAGCACTGAGTCTACTGCACTTACTTTCTGTTTTGGCCACGTGCGGTTGTTTTATGTGTCTAGTCTCGTGTGTCAGTCACCTTAAGAATAGGCACTGTGTTGAGCACCTGACTGGCTCGATACAGTGTGTGACTCTTGATCGTGGGGTTTTGAGTTCGAGCCCCATACTGGGTACAGAGACTACAAAAGGAATTGGCACTCTGTCATTAAAGTCTGTCATAATTTCCCGAGAAGCTAGCTGGTTCAAAGCCAAATTATGTGGGTCTAATTAAAAGTCCACTCTTATACTGTTGCTGAACAAAGTTTTCTTGAAAGCATTTCATTTTCAGACTTATTTAGTACTCACAGACAATTCCGGAAAGTGTTGAACCCAAACAGTTACAGAAATGGAAGCCTTGAATTGCATTTGCTTTCCAGAGAATTGTGAGGACACCAGGTCAGAATTGCTCACTGTCGAGGTCTGGTGTGAGAACCGTCTACAGTAGTAGAAAGATTAAAAGCCAGATGGCTTCAATTAGCTCTTGAGGTAAAGGAAAATCAGCAGATCAAATAACTTCTGTATGCGTCAGCTTCCTTACACGAAAAGTAACAACATAGACAGTATCTTTCTCATGGTTGTATTATATGAGATAGCCTGTGCCTATTGCTGCATCCATGCCTAGCGCTCAGTGTTATTATAATCCAGTGTTGTCTGTAGAAGGTCATTTTTAGATAAAATCCTCAGAAATATAAAAAGTTGATTTTCTACTTTGTGCAGAACAGTTTATCTCATATGCCTGTCTGCAGGGGTGCATCAGGGGAGCAGAGATGCTGAGTAGCTGCCTGGGGCACCAAACTCTCAGGGATGGTAAAACATCATTGGAATTGAAGTAAGAGGGAGAAAATTGTCATTATTGGAATTGCTGTTGCAAGCCTATTGTGTTTTGATGGAGGGGGCTTTAAAAAGGTCCTTGGGTTGGGGGCACCTGGGTGACTTAGTCGCAGCTCAGGTCATGATCTCACAGTTCATGAGTTTGAGCCCTGCATCGGGCTCTCTGCTGTCAGCAATGGAGCCCGCTTTGGATCCTCTGTCCCCCTCTCTGCACCTACCCATTCATTTGCGCTCTCTCTCTGTCAAAAATAAATACACGTTAAAAAAAAAAAAAAAAAAGAAGGCCTTAGGTTGGGGGAGTGAGAGACCCCAAGAGGCATGTTTATGTAAGGATAGATGATTGCTAAATCGCCTTTTCAGGAAAGGTCCCAGATAACTGTAGGGATTTTGCTTTGCTGATGCAAATGTGGGCTAGTTGAGAGTAATAGTGCAAAGGCTGAGAGCCCCCCAGGGATGGTCCTTTGCTACCCCTCTCCCAAGCGCCACGAAGCTCCAGAGTTCCTCAAAAAATAATATATAAAACAATATTTTCCCAGAATGGAGTACCAATATATTAGCTCCGTGGTATATATGTTTAATGCCATGAATTAGTAAAATGGGGGAATTTTAAATCCCATCAGTCAGGGACCAAGGAATTGGAACACAGAAATTCAACATAAAAAATTGTTAACTAGGCATAAGTTTGTTAACTAGGTAACTGAAAGGGCCAGACGAGGCTTTAAGGTGTTCTGGAGGAAGCAATTGCCAAAGATCAGCTAGGGTTGAGGGACCAAGGGAGTGAGGCTGGAATTCTAAAATGTAGAGTTCTAGAAGGCACCTGTAGGGCTGGAACACACCTGTAGGGAGGAGGTGTGCTGCTCAGGGGGTGCTGGTGTCTCCGAGCTCCAGGGAGAGGCCTGAGCAGGAGGTGTCCCTGGAGTCCCTGGAGAGGGTGGGACTTGAAGCTGGTTCTGTAAGTGCTGGAAAAACTACCAGCTGGGTTCAGCAGCTGCTACAAGAAAGAACTGCTCACTGGAGGAGAAGCAGATAGGAAAGAGCAAGTCTGTTCTTCCTCCCCCCCCCACCTTGAGGCCTCCCTCCACTGTCCCTCTTGGCAGAGCTAAGTCCAGGTGGCAAAACAGGATACATAGAAGGGTGGCTTTGGAGCTGAGACATAGTCACTTAATAACTGGGATGTAAATATCCTGCACAATGGAATAAGCTACTCAGTAGACATTGGTTACTCGGTCTTGGGCAAATAAATCCTTTCTGGAGTATTTGCTACATGCTCCTGGGAGTACAGAGCTGAATGTGACCTGTCTCTGCCCTCAAGGAAGAGGGAAGGAGGCCAATTTATAGTATCAGTTATAGTATACCATGATAAATGGTCCAACACAATTATGATGGGAGTATAGAGAGGGGAATCAACTGAATAGGTAGTGAATCTAATAATCTTTTTTTTTTTTCACTAGTTAGGTGCTATTTAGGTAGTTTAATTATATGAAAATAGAAAAGCGGCATCAATGTTCATGCGAGTTTAAAGGTAATTGGTAAAGGTTGTGCAGCACAATTTTGAATGTTTTCCTTATGTTTGCTCCAACTTAGTCTCCCCAAATTTGTCAAACCGGTACAATCTACTTTGTGTGTGTGTGTGTGTGTGTGTGTGTGTGTGTGTGTGTGTGTGTGT
>NW_024412376.1:132630586-132691418 GCF_014898765.1 Herpailurus yagouaroundi | reverse complement strand
ACACACACACACACACACACACACACACACACACACACACACACACCAGTGTAAATGGTATGGAGTGGCTTGCTTCATTTGTTGGTCTTAAAGTGCCTTCTCCATCTGGAAGATATTTTACTGACCCTCTTCCACCTTCTAACACTAATTCAAGACATTTCTTCATTCAAAGAAATAATTATAAATTTATTTTATTGAGTGTTACCTTTTAGTATTCTATAAAATAGGATAATATTTCATAGGCCTTGAGTCATCTTAGTACATGTAATGTGCCGATGATATTTTACAAAGGTATTCCAATATTTGCTCTAATTTATTAACTTAGTCTGCAAATATTTGCTTTGTACTTCACTAGATTCTGGGGAAATATACATTGAATAAGATGTGATGTGGTAGACACCTGGCTAACACATCAGCCATTGTAGTGTGCTTCCCTTGCCGACAGAACCTGGATTTTGTTCAGGTGTTGGGAAGCAATAAGACCAACCCAGGGGCAAATCATGGTTTAAGACAATTATAGTAATCCTGTTCCCCTTTACTAATGGTTTAGGGTGGGGTTTGTGACCAGTTCTGACAAATCCATTATAGGTGATTTCTGCTGTGGGCTTCTGGGAAATATTTTCTTCCCTGATAAAATGTCCTATTGGACGTTGTTGTTGGAGGACATGATATTTGGAGTTATGACAGCTATGTGAAAACTTTAAGAGGACAGCTCCAAAAGTCAGAAATGCCACCTGGAGTCCTGTCATTGTTGACTCACTAAATTAATCACCCTGGACTGGCCTAATTTGCTACTTATTTTGTGAATAATAACCTATTGTTGAAGCATTTTTAGTGGGATTTGGTTTTAGATAAAACAAAAGTAATCCTAAACAATGAACATGGTTTTTGCCTTACACAAATCTTCAATTTTTTAAAAGGATTCTAAAAGTGAAGTAGTATTTTGTTGCATATATGTTATTCTAAACAAGCAAGTGAAAGTCTCAGGGAGTAGATATCATATAAAACTATTAATGGGGTATCTTGCTCAATAAGGGACCTTCTCTCTTTTTTTGTGATATACTAATTTTTTTCTTTTAATTCTGAAGTGGATGAGATTTAGACTTGGAAAACCCACCTGGAACTCTTCATCCCCCTCTTCTCACCCAAGCTATAATTCTGTGTTGAGTTTTATTTTTATGACATCATCCATTTGCCTTTATTTAACTACTCCCAAGCAAAACCAAACAAAATAAACAAATAAAAAAACACGGTATGTTTGTTATTTTGTTCTTGAGTCAAACAAAGCTGTTAACAAGGTGAAGAGTCAGTATACAAAGTATTCAATGAAAATTGTATGAAGCCACTCTAAAAATGTCATTAGTACAAATCCATTTGTGATGCATATTCTTGAGAACAAATAACTGGTGAAAATCAGTTCTTCATCTCACAGTGGTAGCTCTTAGGGAGCCTGTCTCTTTCAAACAGAATTGTCTCCATGGACATCCAATAGACTAGGAATGTTGTCATTACTGGAGCATGTTCTTGGTTCTGCTCTGCTGACCTCCCTTTCCTTCTGTTAGAGATTGCCTAGATAAGGTATAGCTAGACTTCTTCAGAACCACCAACTTGCTCTTGAACGTAAGAATTTCTAAGAAGTGTTGATGGGACCTACTTCATTCCCTAGGCAACTTTGTCAGTACAAACACTAAATTTTGGGGGGATATTTGGAAGGGCTTCTCTGGAGGCAGAGAGCAGGGTCTTTACAGTATTTATGTGGTTGTTATTACTTGCTTGTCAGAGAAGATGCTCCCTGGGTTATCTGTTCTGAAACTGACCCCATAATAAACTATTTGCTTTTGTCATTCACTCAGTATCTCCCCTGCCTCTGCTGTAAACTCTAATAGAAATTAACCCTAAAGAACAAATTAACAAATCTTGCGACTAGAAAATCTACAAAACAGGACATATACAGTGAACCAAGTGTTTAACCTAACCAAAAAGTACATTTAAATAAATATAAAGTATTATTTTCCTGTTCATCAGATTCACAAAGATTTGAAATAATAAAACCCTCAATAAAACACAAAGGCAACTTATTGAATGGCAGAAGATAGTTGCAAATAACATATCTGATAGGGGTTACTATCCAAAATACATAAAGAACATATATAACTCAGTATAAAAAAAAAAAACAAACAATTTGATTAAGAAATGAGCAGAGGACCTGAGTAGACATTTTTCCAAAGAAGACCTACAAATGGCCAACAGACACATGAAAAGATGCCCAACATCACTCATCATCAAAAATGCAAACCAAAACCACAATGAGACAATCATCTCCCATCCACCTGTCCTAGTGGCTATAATAGAAAAGGCAAGAAAAAAACCAGTGCTGGTGATTATGTGGAGAAAAATGAGTTGTGGACTATTGGTGGAAATGCAAATTGGTACAGCCACTGTAAAAAAAAAAAAAACCAACAACAGTATGGAAATTCCTCAAAAGAATTAAAAATAGCATCACCATACAACCCAGTAATTCCAGTACAAGGTGTTTACTCAAAGAAAACAAAGACACTCATTCAAAAAGATATACATACCCCTATGTTTATTGAAGCATTATTTATAATAGCCAAGATATAGAAGCAACCTAAGTGTCCATCAATAGATGAATGGATAAAGAAGGGGTGGTGTGTACATATGTATGTGTGTGTGTGTGTGTGTGTGTGTGTGTGTGTATACCATATATACACATATATACACACACACATACATATATATATACCTACATACACACACAATACATACATACACACACACAATGGAATAGTACTTAGCCATGAAAAAAATGAGATCTTGCCATTTGCCACAACATGCGTGGATTTAGAAGGTATAAAATTAAGTGGAGTAAGTCAAAGAGAAATACCATATGATTTCACTAATCTATGGAAATTAAGTAAAACAAATGAACAAAGAAAAAAAGAGACAAAAAACAAACAAACAAACAAAAAAAACAAAAAAACCCAGACTCAAATATAGAGAACAAACTGGCAGTTGCCAAAGGGGAAGTGGAGGGGGATGGTGGGGGAAATGGGTGAAATAGACAAGGTGATTAAGAGTACACTTACTGTGATGAGCACTGAATAGTGTGTAGAATTGTTGGGAAGATAAAAGGAAGGGATGATCACAGTGATGGTATAGAATACATGACAAATAAGTTGTAGAAAGCCTGTCTCCCAAGATGACATTCTCCATGTGGAGTCTGAGGTTTTGGATAAAGAGAGATTACATGTACTTTGCAGGAAGGATATAAATACACACTAATAGGTGCAATAGTACTTTAATGGTAATGATGATAATGTTAGCTACCACTGATTATTTACCATGTGGCAGATATTAAGCATTCTACAAGGATTGTCCCGTTAAGTCCTCATCACAACACTATATTTTGGAGTAAGTTATTATATTCTCTCCCATTTTAGAAAAGAGAATATTGAGGGTTAGAGAGGTATCTGCCCAAGATTACCTAGCTAAGAAATGGTGAAGATAGCATACAAATCCAAGGTGGTATAATTCTAGGTCTGTTTCAGCTCTAGGAAGGGGGTCAGAAAAGACAAATTGTATCTACTTTTGATCCATTTTGCCTTAATTTAAAATTGTTATGTCTTAAGTTATGCTCAAGTTAGTGAACCAATATCCCTGTTTTGGTTGCATGAGGATAAAAATGTATATCTTTAGGAAGAATTATAGCCATATATATTAAATTCTCAAAATATTCTTACATTTTCAGTCAGCTATTACACTTCTAAATTATTTTATTCCACTTCCACTGATCCTAAAGAAATAATATTTAATGTAGAAAAAAAATTTTTGTGAAGTTATTTGTTGCAGCATTATTTATAAATAGTGAATGGTTAGAAACAACATAATTATTCAACACTAGAGAAAGTAAATATATTTTGGTACATCCACATGATGGATGCAAATATAAAATTTATGCAATATAAAAATTATGGCTATACAGGGACGCTTGTGTGGCTCAGTTGGTTAAGCATCTTTTTTCTTTTTTACTTTTTTAATGTTTATTTATTTTGAGAGAGATAGAGACAGACAGACAAATGGGCAGAGAGAGAGAGGGAGAGAGAGAGAATTCCAAGAGAGAAAATCTGTGCTGATAGCACAGAGCCCAACACAGGACTCAAACCCACTGAACTGTGAGATCCTGACCTGAGCCAAAATCAAGAATTGGATATTTAACTGATTAATCACCCAGGTGCCCCAGGCATACAACTCTTGAGCTTGGCTTAGGTCATGATCTCACGGTCCATGGGATCAAGCCTTGCATTGAGCTCTGTGCTGACAATGCAGAGCCTGCTTGGGATTCTCTGTCTCTGTCTCTCTCAAAATAAATAAACTTAAAAAAATTATGGGTATACAATTTTACATTCTGAGTTAAAGGCTGTTGTTTTAATGTTAACCAAAGGAAGCTAAAAATTGTATGTACTATATGTAATATCTTTACTATGAAAAAAGCCTATGGGAGAAAATACAGCAAAAGTTTTAGCAGTGGTTTCCTCTGAATATGAATGATTAATATTTTTTCCTATGTACTTTTCTATATTCTCTGAATTTTCTCCAATGAGCATGTATTACTTTCCTAATCAGGAAGGAAATACACAATTTAAGAAAATGCTCAGAAGCGTTTTCTTATAAGAATGACTTAGCTTCTGTTATTTAAAGAAGGTTTTCCAACTGCTTTTTTTCTCATCTTTAGAAAACATCAAGCTACTACAATATACAGCTTTTTTAGCACTTGAGGTTTCAAAAGTACAATGAAATACAAAGGAATTTGGTTCAATTTCATTCTTTTTCCAATCGTCATCATGACAGTGCATTTATAACAGGCAATTTTCTGTTCTCTGGAAAACTAGGTGCATCACGTTAGAAACAGATTTTTATCTGGTGTCTCAGAACATTTCCTGCTGTTCAAACATTGATGTTGTATTGGCACATATCTTTTTGATATGTCTTTCCTTTTTATGGTTTGATTTTATTGTTTCTGGTAAAATTTGCACTTCTGCCGAAGGCTAGGTATATATGGGATGCTTGATGTCTGTGGAGCTGTGAGTGAATAGCTAGGGAATGAGAAGAATGAAAAATAACAATACAGGAGTGTGGGAGCACATACTTCTCTTCTTTGTGCCTTTTGAAGATTGCCTTTGTGCCCTGGGGCCAAGTCTCTGACTAATCACAAGTTAATGGTGTCTATCATCTCATATATACAAGGCACGTGTAATTTAGTACTCTGGTCACATTTCAAGTTTGTATGTATATTTACATTTTTTAATCTTATTTTTTCCTGATTATTAAAATAATATGTACATTCTCATTATTTAAAACATGAGGAACGTATTAGTAACCTATTGCTACAAATTATCATAAATGTAGTGGCTTAAAACAACACAAACTTATTATATTAAATACTGGAGGTCAGAGCTCCAAAATGGGGCTCACTGGGTTAAAATCAAAGAGCTGGCAGGGCTATGTTCCTTTCTGGAGGTTCTTGCCTTTTACAGCTTCTGTAAGCTGCATGCAACCTTGGTACATTGTCCCTTTCCACCTTGCTCAACCAGCAGTGGCTGCTTGAGTCTTTCTCACTTGGCATCACCCTGACTCTTCTGCTTCTCTCTTCCACATTTAAGGACTCATAACTCTATTGGGCCCACCCAGATAATCCAGGAGAATCTCTCTATTTAAAGGTCAACTATTTGCCACCTTAATTCCATGTGCAACCTCAATTCTTCTTTGCTCTGTAACCTAACATATTTATGGGCTCCAGAGATTAGGATGCAGACATCTTTTCTCTTTGGGGAAAGGGGGATTATCCTGCTTACCACAAAAGAGTTCCAGAAAAGTAAAAATACGTAAAGTCTACTCAGTCACCCAAAGATAACTACTGTTAACATTTTGGACAATAATTTCCTTATAATTTTGTGAAACAATACATGTAATTGTACATAATGTACATTATGTACATAATTGTACATAATGGGGACTTTAAACATTTTTTGGCTAGATCATATATATTCACATAATTTAAATATATAAAATATATTCACTAAAAAGTCCCTGTTTCCCTACCATAAGTAATCACTTTTAGTTCTTTAAGTGTTCTTCCAGGTTTTTTATGAAAACACATGTGCCGTAGCATTGTTGTTCCTCGTCCCATGTTTAGCCCTGACCTTATTCCATAGTGGGAGTGGACGTAGGGAATTCTCCATGCACCAGACATTGCAGTAAGTGCAATCTTAACAACCCTATGAGTGGGTACAGTTACTATCTTTATTGTTAAGATGGAGAACCCGAGATGAGAAGTTAAGTAATTTACCCATGGTCATATACGTGATAAATTATAAGGTGGGATTTGAACCCAGACAGTTTGATTTCAGATAGCCCTCATGATTAATTACTGTTCTCTATTCCCTATCCTATATGATGAGCATATTACTTGCTAATTTAAAGAATTGGTTACAATTTCTTTGTCATCTCTAGAGATCCTGTGTATAGTAGTGACCACATCAGTGTGTTTACGTCACAAAGTCATGTGTTTCTGGGGAGGTATGCCAGACGCTCTTGGTTGGCTACTCAAGACCTGTACCCAACAGCCATTCCCAACCCTTTTCTCTGTTGCAGGTACCCACAAAAGAGCTCACAAAGCGGGACATTCTTTCAAAGCCTCCATGGAACTAGGAGTAGCTATATGGCTCAGTTCTGGCCAAAGGGACTGGGAACATTTCAGAGAGACTTCTGGGAAATGGTTCCCTCCTAATGACATGATATGGGTCAGTCAGGAATCCTCTCTCACTCCTCTTTCTACACCTTTGCCTCCCTATGGACATAACCACAAGAAACTATATTCAGAGCTCAGGCAGATCTTTTGCAACCATGCAGAGGAAGGTAAGAGAATTTCAGATATTTTGAAACAGTGCCTGACACTGTGGAGTTGCCAAACTTGGGACCAGCTGTCAGCTATTTCCAGGGCTTCTTGTTAAGCAAAATGATAAATAGTCTTTTTTAAAAGATTTTTTTAGAGTTTGTTTATTTTGAGCAAGAGAGAGTGGGGGAAGGGCAGAGAGTGGGGGAAAGAGAGAATCCCAAACAGGCTCCACACCAGCCGCACAAGCCTGATATGGGGCTCAAACTCATGAACCGTGAGATTATGACCTGGGCTGAAGCCACGAGTCAGATGCTTAACTGACTGAGCCACCCAGGCACCCCAAATAATAAATAGTCTTATTTTAAAGCCCCCGTTAGTCATGTTTTCTATTACTTGCAGTGAGACACAGCTTAATGGATACAGAACCCAATAGCACTACTGAAGAGAAAGCATTTGGAGGGTGGGCCTTTGAAGAGGGATGTGGACAAATTGTAATATAATGAGAGAGCAGCCTATATGCAAGGGGTTTTGAAACCTTTTACAGGAATTGGGAGGAATTATCCTAGAAAGGATGATCAGTGGGGGGATATTATAATAAATGTCATATACTTGAAGAGCTTTTTGGCATATTGAAAACGTGGTTGCAAACTCTTCCCATCTCCATGTGCACAACCACTTTGCAATGTAACATTTTACTTCCTCCTGTTTAGTGGTGAAGTTTTTTTCTCCATCCCTTGAATCTCTGCTTGGCCATGTGATTTAGTTTCCTAGGGCTGCCATTACAAACTGCCACAAACTGGGTAGCTTAAAACAATAGAAATTTATTCTCTTATAGTTTGGGTGCTGGAAATCTGAAATCTAGGTATTGGCAAGGCTGTGTGCTCTAGGGGAGAATTTGTTCCATGCCTTTCTCTTATCCTGTGATGGTGTAGCCTTGGGCTCTTTTGAGTCTTCACATGGCATTCTCCCTGTGTGTTTCTGTGTCTCTTCTTTTCTTCTCACAAGGATATAAATTGTATTGGATTAAAGGCCCAACATACCCCAGTATGACCTCACTTTAACTCAACTAATTCCATCAGCAATAATGTTATTTCCAAATTAAATCATGTTGTGTGTTTCTGAATAGGACGTGAATCTTAGTGGGGACACTGTCTAACCCAATACACTGGTGTTATTGCCTTGGCCAAAAAGATATTAGCAAACGTGGCATATCAGAGGCTGGGAAAGCATTGATCTTAGTTACCCTGCAGAAGCCTAGCTGAGACCACCTCTAGAACCACCAGCCTGATAACTGCCAGATGTGTGAATTAGGCCATTCTAGACTATCCAGCCACAGTTGAGCCAGCCAGACTGGAAGTTACCCAGTTGACCCTCAAAATCTTGAGAAATAATAAGTGTTTGTTGTTTAGGATGTTTGGGATGATATATTACTCAGCAAAAGGCTCTAACGTGGAAAGGAGACTTAACTTGTTTGTGGAAATTCTACAGAACAGAATACTCTTAAGATTCTTGCCAACTTTGAAATGCTGTGGCTTTAGGATTGATTTTCTGAACATCACCTGAAAGTTACCGAATGGGAGATTTCAACTGAATGTACCTATGGACTTTCTGATAACTGGATCTGTCAAACACTTTAGCTGGCTGCCACCTGAGGGGAGTGTTACAAAGGCTGATGTTGTTTGGGAGATGGAGTCAGAACCTCTAATGTCCATTTCAAATCTAAGGCTTTAAGGAGAAAAGGTTTGGATGGTGGAGTTTTAGAAACGAGAAAAAAAATCATTGTCGGTTTAATAGTCTTTTAATGCACTGTTCATGCCAGAAATTGTGGAAAAGCCCCAAACTGCTCAGCATGCTCTATAAAATTCCAGTGCCTACTGGCATTATTGCACACAGTCTTTCTAAATTGAGTCTTGCACCAAGAGTTGGAAGTGGGCCTTTGACTTTGGGTTTCTACATTGCCCTTTCCATTTTATCACTGGTAGTTCCTAGGGCTAGAAACACACTGGTTTCTTGCCAACTGATGAATCAGTCCTGGGATTGGTCCAGGACTGAAAGTGGTAGTGGTAGAAAAAAGTCAGAGGCAGGGCCACCAGGCAACCCTCTAGAATGATGTCATTTATCTCTTGACGTAACACAAAAGGAGGATAATGGAAAGAGCCAGAGAGAAATGAATGAGCTGACTTAGTAAAAAAGTGAGATGGCTTCTAAGAAACACAGGTATCTGGAATGGAACATTCTTGGGATGTGGTACATTGAGTATAGTTATGCTAACTGAAACAAAAGAGGATTTAATTAATAAATGTTCTAGTTATGTTTTATTGGCCAGTATCCTACCCTTGTCAGACTGTAGCTATAATAAGATTTTCTATGCTATCTCAAGCAAATCAAGAACTTTAAGCTTCAGTTTCTTGGAGGAATTATTCTTAAATTATCACTAAAATTTTATCTATGAATATAAAATTTTTTTTCAACGTTTTTTATTTATTTTTGGGACAGAAAGAGACAGAGCATGAACGGGGGAGGGGCAGGGAGAGAGGGAGACACAGAATCGGAAGCAGGCTCCAGGCTCTGAGCCATCAGCCCAGAGCCGGACGCGGGGCTCGAACTCACGGACCGCGAGATCGTGACCTGGCTGAAGTCGGACGCTTAACCGACTGCGCCACCCAGGCGCCCCTTTATCTATGAATATAATTCTAGTACTATGGATAAGCAGTACTCTCAGATATTCAAGTTAAGGCTTAAAAAGTATTCAATTCATTTATATTTCATTTATAATGTTGAAATTATAATTGATTAATTTTTTCCTGAATGCCTGGAACTGAGAAAAGAACTTTATATTCGTTATCGCATGTATAGAACACAGTGACCATATTATACACATAAAACATCTGAAACTTAGAGTGATCACAGAACTAGTAGTAACTAGATTTCTAATCTGTAATTCACATTGAAATTATTTCAGTATAAACAGTGTTATCTAGGTGCATATACAGGTATATACTCTATTCCTTAGAGATGCATCTGAAAGACCCTAAGAAGAATCAACATCCAAACAACCATCCAGAGGTAGTTACTTAGTATCTCAGTTAGTTTGGGCTGTTATAATAAAATACCACAGATTGGGTGGCTTAACTAACAAACATTAATTTCTTACAGTTCTGAAAGCTGAGAACTCAAAGATCAAGTGCTGGCAGATTCTGTGTCTGGTTAGGACCATCTTCCTGGTTTGCAGTGGCCTGCCTTCTTGCTGTGTCCTTACATGGCAGAGACAGAGGACTGATCTCTTTCTGTTTTCTAAGGGCATTAATTCCATCATGGCACTCTTACTCTTATAACCTCATCCTAATCTAGAGGCTCTACTTCCAAATACCATCACATTGAGGATTAGGGCTTCCATTTATAATTTTTTGAAGGATACAATCGTTTAGTCCATAGCACTTAGCATTTTAAATATCATTATCAAAATTTGTGTCTGACCAGTAGCACCATTATGGAAAGCAGTATAGAGGTTCCTCAAAAAATTAAAAATATAACTACCATATTATCTAGCAATCTCACTTCTTAGTAAATCTCCAAAGGACACAAAATAGGTATCTGGAAGAGATGTCTGCACTGCCATGTTAATTGCAGCCTTATTCACAATAGCCAAGATATGGAGACAATGTATGTGTCCATTGACAGATAAATGAATTAAAAATGTGATATATATATATAATATGAATACATAATGTTATATAAATGATACATTAAACCATAAAAAAGAAGGAAACCCTGCCACTTGTGACAATACAGGTGAACCTGGATGGCATTATATGCTAAGTGAAATCAACCAGACAGAGAAAGACAAATACTATACGGTATCACTTATATGTGGAATCTAAAAAAAAAAAAAAAGAAAAGAAAGGAAAAAAGAAGCCAGTCTCATAGAAACAGATACTAGAATGGTGGTTGCCAGAAGCTAGGGATTAGGAGAAATAGGGAAAGACAGGTCAAAGGGAACAAACTTGAAGTTATAAGATAAATAAGTTCTAAGGTTCTAATATATAGCATGGTGACTATGGTTAACAATAATGTATTATATACTTGAATTTGCTGAGAGTAAATCTCACATGTCTTTACCACATACACAAAAAAGAGTTTAACTATGAAGTAGTAATTAACTTGATTACGGTGATTACCATAATCTCACAATGTAATCACCGCATGTTCACTTTAAATATATACTATTTTTTGTCAATTATTTTGTCAATTATTCCTCAATAAAGCTGGAAAAAAAGTTTATATTAGAGTTTATAAGTTGGCATAAGGATGGTAGAAATGATTTTTCCTTGATGAATGAATGGCATTCAACATACATAGCTGGTTACACATTTGCATAGATTCCATTACTGTTGCACAAACTCAGCTGTCTAGTAACAACTTCAGTAGTGGGGGGCTAGGTTCTGGCCTCTCACTCATCCTGCATCTCTCCAATTCATGGAAGATTCTCCTCACCCAACTTCAAGACTGACCAATTCTGCTTTTAGACATCCTTATATTTGGCACAGACAAACATTTTCATTCAAGGAATGAGGCAGTGTGCTATTTTAAGAGCATATGGGAAACCAAGTAGAATAAGGTTATAAATTTGCTCCCTTGCCCTCAATTGTGACGACTGTCATATTTCTTTATTTTTGTAAATCAGCGTTGATTGATTTAGTCCCCACCCAATCGTTTCTGGGGAAACCACCTTCAGTGATTTTAAGAAATCATCCCTGTTTTGGGAATCCATATGAATACCACCTCTGGTCTTAGTTTCATGGTCACTGCTGAACTGCCTTTTGGTTTCCCTGAGTGTCAGGGCATCCATTACCCACAGTCCCAAAGAGTTTTGCTCTGTTCCAGTCTTGACCAACAGGGTCTTTTGCTCAGTTTCCAAGGTATCTGTGCATGCTCAACTTGAGTTCCTGCCACACCTGCCACATTGGTGAGACGTGAGAGCCCTGGCCTATGCTGTTCACAAAATGAAACTTCTTCCCAACCCCTTCACTTTTTGGGGAACCAGTTCTCCCTACGTTGTACCTTCTCTTTCTACATAACCATCAGACCCCCCCTCCTTCTCCGATAATCAGACCTTTGTACCTAGGCTTTGAAAACAAAGGTGTGTTAATTTTTCTCTGGGGCAAAAGATGTCCTATAGAATTCCGGAGCTAGGTGGATCTTGTAGTAAAGGTAGGAGGATAAATTGGGAGGAAAACTTTTTTTTTCTTCTTATTTTCAAGTTTCTTGTAGAAGAAATTATAAGAATTACTCTCTCAAGAAAGGATCTGGCCATGCTTGTAATGCCATCCAAAGGCAAATTTACATGGTTTTTGGCTTATTTGGTATTTTGTGTTATTCATGTTCCCATTCATTAGAAGAGGCAAAGCTACCTAAAATCAAACCAAATCAAACCAAACCAAATTATATTATCCATATACTGCTTTGCCTTGGAAGGTATCATTGATTCTTTCTTGACTATGGGAAAAGTCCCAAATTCCTGAGTTTGGCTTTTAAATCCATCCAGTAATCTAAGCAGACCCTTATCTTTGGCTTCTCCATTACTGTCTTTACTTCCTCACTTGTAGAGACAATTCTCTTGAGTTGGCCTTTCTCAATTGTAGTCTCTCTGACTGCACATGAAATCTTTTCTTTTTAATGTAAATAATACCCTTTTTCAAGTTCTAGCCCATGCCCCTCCTCTTGTGATAAGGTCTGCTATTGCTCCTAAGTTTCTCTCACAGTGCTTTCTCTCAATAATACTACCGCTTCTAGCATTCATTTTGACATTTGTGTACCGTCTTGCACAGTGACTTATTCTTTCACAGACACAGGTCTTATCTTCTCAAATGGATTTTAATCTTGCAGGCAAGAGGGCATAGAATTAGGCACTGTATATCATCTCTTTCTTTTACCTTTAGGAGCATTCATTCCATTGCTGCACACATAACTAAATGAATGGGTAACTGAGAATTAATGCTACTCATCTGTCTCCACATGTACATCACACATGGGAACAGGCAATAACTACGCACTGAGGTATTTGCCAAACCTTAAAGTCAGGGACAACTGTTTCTTTCTTAGTAGCTGTGTTACTGTCACCTCTGAGCACTACAGATCATGTTAACTGACAAAGAAACTTTTAAAAAGGGATTTAATTACATTGGGATACGCAGGATCACAACTGAAGTGAGTGACAAATAAAAATCATTCAGTGTAAAGTTGTGGAAGATAGGCCATTGTACGCTTGAATATTTTTGTAATATAAACTTTCATCTTCTAGCTCTAACCATGCAGATTGTAATTCTGTGCTCCTGGCCATTTATCTTGAGATAAACATGCATCTGTGCACTTTCCATAGTCTCTTACCCTGCTTAGTGATTCTGTAGAGGATGGATGTGTAGGAATTAGTGAACTAGTGGATAAATTTGTTTCTAAGCTGTCTGTGCCGCTTTCTTCCTATTATGCTATTGATTCTGGTGTAGTCACTGCTATAGTAATCTATTTTTAAGATTGGAAAAGGGTCTCTTCCTTGTCTCCTTTAGGGTAGATAAAACATTGCAAATTGTTGTCACATATTCTTCAAGATGCAGTTCAAATGATTCTACTGTAGAAACTTCCTAAACCTCAGTCCCTTTCCCCTTGCTTACCTTCCTCCTCCAGTACATGGTAGTCTCCCTGCTCTGCCCCACTCCCATGAACTTTTGTTCACCTTGTGGAATTTATACTTTGTGGCCTTTAATTATGGTTTTCTAAAATTATTTTTCTATTTTGCAATTACTGATATAAACATCTGTTGAGTAGCTAGACCAGAAGAACATTTTAAGGGCTATGTTAGGGTGGCTGAAGGCTCTTAGTTTTTATGTTTATTTATTTTTGAGAGAGAGAGAGAGAGAGAGTGAGAGAGAATGAGTGCAAGTGGGGGAAGAGCAGAGAGAGAGGGAGACACAGAATCTGAAATAGGCTCCAGGCTCTGAGCTGTCAGCACAGAGCCCAATACTGAACTCGAACTCACAAACTGTGAGATCATGACCTGAGCTGAAGTCAGACCATCAACTGACTGAGCCACCCAGGTGCCCTGGCTCTTAGTTTTTAGATGTGTTTTCAGGTTCTTGTAACTTGGGTTGTATCTAACACCAAGAAACCGAAACACACATGCTTTCAGGTTAAACAACTACAGCACAACAATGAGATTGATTCTCATCCTCCCCTAATCTAGAAGGAGATAGAGGGAAAGTCCCTAATAGATGTTGGGATCCATAATCTCAACTGTCTGGCAAAAGGAGGTCTGTGCATGCTGAGGGAAAGTAGGAGGTAGTCTTGGTAAGCTGAGTGTGCACCAGGCTGCTCTTCTGTTTAGCAAAGTGCTTCCAAAACATTTCCAACAGGATCAGTATGGTCACAGAGCATCTTCCTGGTGGGCAGAGCTACTCTGCAAAGAGAGATCAGTGTTTGCCTTTTAGGAAGCTTATTGGATAGAATGCATGTTCAGCTGCTTCACTGCCCACTCCATACCAACAGAGAAATATGCTTGCTTAAAGTTCAAATCAACACTTAACATCACAGCAAAATAGTGTACTGTTAAGTTAAAAATTTCTAATAATGGCTAGCATTTATGTTTAGTATGTGCCAGGCATTGTTCCAAATAGTCTATAGGTATTAAAGTACTTAATCTGCACAGAACTCCATGAAGCAAGTACTGTTGGTACAACCATTTTGCTTAAGAGGCAAGTGAGATACAGAAAGGTCAATGATTTGCTCAAGGTCACATAGCTAGTAAGTGCCAGAAATGAGATTTGTACCCACATATTTAGTCCAGAGTCTGTGCACCACACTGTTGAAACAGTTGATTTCCCTGGTGTGTAAAGCTGGGCAAAGACAGACCGCAGGGATGTTCTGGGTATTTCCTCTAGCTACTAGGTGTTTCCAATCTTGAGATTCTCTGATTTATGTGGTCATTTTCCCTACTAATTTGCAAAACCAATTAAGAGACAGATCAAAGAGCTTCCTGGGGATCCAATTAATCAGGAGATACTAAAATCTCACTGGAATGAATGGGAAATATGGTGTTCATTAAGTCGCAGTTCTATGAATAATCCTTACACAACTGGAAAAATGCATACTTTTCTTGCTCTCTACCTCCTAATATACAGGGCCAATAAATGGAAAATTTTCAGAGGTCTCTCTTAGGTGTTCTTTTATCTCCATGCACTATGTTTGGGATACATGGGTACATGGGGTTTTGCTACCACTCTGACACCAGCCATTGACAGCTCCCTACAGGCAGCAGTCAGTCAGCTGGAAGTCTAGTATAATACTGTTTGATGAGAATGAGTGATTTATTTTGAACTTTTAAGTATACCTCCCAAGATTTTATCTAGTTTGACGATTGCAAAGGAAAACTAAAGAGAAATAAAGAACTATAGAAATATAGGAACTATTTTGCCAAAAAACCCTCTCAAATATTTGTTGAACAATTATCTGTCACTATAGTCTTGTAACCTACCTTGACCCTTAGTGAATAGGAATTGTTAACATTATTCAGGTATGAATGACAGAAAACTATGACCAGGAAGATTTTCCCAAGTAGAAGTAAATGTTATTTTAAGTTTAATGCATAATTTTGAAGTGAAGAAAGTATATAATTTTATTAATAATTTATCAGTTTCTTTCTACTGCTACTAAAATAAATGTTGAATGAGCATTTAAAAAAGTTATTAGTTTGTGTAGCACATAAAGCATGAGTCAGGTTGTCCCTAATGATGTATATACTCTGTTATCCTCTATTATGCCCTATATGTCATTGGTATTTATTCATCATTTTCTTGAATGCATGCATGAATGAATTATTGAAATGAAATAGATGTATACAACTTAGATATGTAGAGTTCCTCCTTCTAATTTGATTTGGGGTTTTTTCCTGCCTTGTGTATGTCCTGGATGATTGAATATGTATACCACAGGAGCAAATTATCTTAATTCCTGTTACGCATTGAGTTGTTTACCACCAAAATTCAGTGTTGAAGTCCTAACCTCTCATACCACAGAATAGGACCTCATTTGGAAATAGGATCATTGCAGATATAATTAGTTCAGTTAGATGAGGTTATCCTGGAGTGGAGTTGGCACCTAATCCATGAGTGGTGTCTTTATAAAAAGGGGAGATTTGGACCCAAATAGGTGAAATGCCATGTGAAAATGAAGGCAGAGGGTAGGGTGATGCTTGCTTCTGCAAGCCACTGAATGCCACAGATTGTTAGCAAACCTCCAGAAGTTGGAGTTGGAGATAGAGGGGCAGACGGAACAAATTCTTCCTCACAGCCAACAGAAAGCACCAGCCTTGCTGATACTTGACGTTGGGCTTTTAGCTTCTGGAACTGCAAGACAACTCACTTCTGTTGTTTAGGTCGCTCAGTTTGTGACACTTTGTTACTGCAGCCCCAGCACATTAATATGATTTCCATCATTTAATGAAAGGAGGATAGATTCATGTGGTTGAGGTGGAATGACTGGGATTTTATCTTCATTTTATCTGGGACATCGTGTGATGATAGAACTACATTTAAACTGCTACGGGTTTTAAGAATTGAAGCAAAAGTGGTGTATATAGCTGGGTGGACTGGGTTCTATTCAGGACTTTGGAGGTTGAGTATTTAAAGATACATTTTTATTTTCAGTGTACAAGTTGTTCCAAAATTATATATATATATATACGTATTATATTATATTATATTATATTATATATGTCTATATATATCAATAAGATGTATATATTATATATTATATATAGTATTATATATGTATATCTGATATATATATATAGAAAGTGTGTATGAAGCATAGATGCTCTGAAGCCTCTTGTAGTTAATATTATGATTATTTAATCTGCTAAAAATAGAGATGTTGGCTGATAATTTGCTCTCAACCACTTAGAAATCTAGCATTTCAAAAATTTTAATCAGCATGAATGACTTTATGGACTATAAAGTTTAACAGGGAAAATAATTTGCACCTGAAATGTATTTGTAGCATATGTAGTCCAGGGTCTGGGAGCCTGAAGAACAAATAGTATACCACAAACCAGTTTTGAAAAGTACCCTGAGAACACTTTGTTTTTTTGAGGTTTATGGCTTAGTGGGCATAGATCTCTCACAAGAGTTCCTGAGATTTCCTTAATGATTACAACAATAAAGCCCACACTTACCATTATACTTTGAAAAAAGTATCAGTTAAATTAAAAGGCTGTGGTCTGAAAGTGTCCAGTCTGCAATGGAAATAAACAGATATTCCTCTCACTGATGCATGGCTAAGACCTCAAAGTTTAGTATTAAAAAAAAAATCACAAGTTTCTATGTTTTGTGATTTCTGACTTTTGAGGTCTTGTTAGAACTTGTGACAGTGTAAATTATGCTTGTGATGGGTGAATATTAGGTCACTCCACAGGGAGCATAGCATATTCAAGATTTTGCTCTTTCTTAAAAATGTTTATTTATTTTGAGAGAGAGAGAGTGGGGGGAGGGGGCAGAGAGCGAGAGGGAGACTGAGAATCCCAGGCAGGCTCAGTGCTACCAGTACGGAGCCTGAGGTGGGGCCTGAACCCACAAACCATGAGATCATGACCTAAGCTGAAACCAAGAGTCAGATGCCTCACCAAATAAGCCACCCAGGTGCCCCCAAGATTTTTCTAAATAATTCTTACACTTTATGTACTATGTGTATGTTTTCCCACTTCTACCTGCACCTCTTCCAGCCCCCACACCTTCTGGTTTTTTTGAGGAGACCAGACATTATGTCATTTCATCCAAGAACATTTCAGTTTGTATCTGTAAATTGCTTAAAATCATAACTACAATATCACTGTCACACGTAAAACATTGACAATAATTCCTTAATATCAACAAATATCCAGTCGGTGTTCAGATTTCCTGTTTGTGTCCAAAATGATTTTTAAAAATTTTGGTTTGTTTGAATCAATTTCCAGTGTTTTTGCATACATTTGGTTCTCACATGTGTCTTAAGTCTGTTGTAATCCATAGATTCCACCCCCCTGCCTTTTTTTTTTTAACCCTTACCAGTATGTTAAAGAAAGGCAGCAATTTATCTTATAGAATGTCTTTAATTCTGGACTTTAGTGTTTGCTTCGCCTCCTATATATTTCCTGAAAACTGGAAATTAGATCTAGAGGTTTGGCTTAATGGTTTGATCCAATTTAGGTTCTTTTTTCCCCCCCTTTAGGAATCCCTCATAGATAATGTCTGTCTCTCTCTTTTTTGTGTGATGTTAGTAGCCATTGTTGAGTATTGCCTCGATTCATTATTTTATTAGGGTTTGAAAAAAGTGATGCTCTAACATGTCTTCACTATTTAACAGCTGGAGTATTACATTTTCTACTTTGTACCATATATTGTATTTATAGAATTACACAACATCCCTGATAGATCTTGGGCTCTTTACACTTATGTGATCTAAATGGATCCTGAAAACAATCCTGAGAAATGTTTATGGTGAAGAACTACTGTCATTTTACAGAGAAGTTAAATCCCTTATTTAAAATTCCACAGCAAAGCTGGAATTTTTGGAGCCAGATTTCCTGCTCTTTCTATGCTGCCTCACTAATGAGGCATGGAGATCGTGACCTTACATTTGGAAAGGAATGAACAGTTCCATGCTTAGACAGTGCTCAGTGTGTGCAGCATGTGCCCAACATTACTTATCATTCAACACATGAAAGGACATAATGTGTATCTTGAAAAAGCCTAAAGAAAATAGGGCAGGCTGACTCCAGAGTCCCTGACTACTTTCCTTTCAGCTGCCCTCCTGTCGGAGAGTGATACTTCTTGCTTTTACAGGGTTTACTTTCAAGGGACAATGAAATCTGGTTATCATCTGCACAGGTGGTAACACTATAGCCCTCCCTCACAGTGTGTTAATAACATTGAGCTGATATCTCATTGTACTTCCCTGATGATTAGTGATGTCGTGCACCTTTTCACGTACCTGTTGGCCATTTGTATGTCTTCTTTGGAGAGATTTCTATTCAGATCCTTTGCCCAAAATTATTTGTTTTTTGTTCTGGAGTCATAGGAATTCCTTATATATTTTGAATATTAACCCTTTATCAGATGTATGGTTTGTAAATATTTTCTCCCATTCCATAGGTTGTCTTTTGACTTTATTGATTGCTTCCTTTGCTGTGTAGATCTTTAGTTTTGTGTAACTCCCATTTGTTTGTTTTTGCTTTTGCTGCCTATGCTTTTGGTGTTATATTCAAGAACTCATTGCCAAGGCCAATATCAAGAAGCCCTTTCCCCTAGGTGTTCCTCTAGGAGTTTTACAGTTTTAGGCCTTATGCTTAAGTTTTTACCGCATTTGGGGTTGATTTTTGTGTATGGTGTAAGAAAATGGCCCAATTAAATTCCTTTCCATATGGATATCCAGTTTTTCCAACACCTTTTATTGAAAAGACTACCCATTCTCCACTGTGTATTTTTGACACCTTTGTTGAAGATCAGTTGACCATATATGAGAAGGTTTATTTCTGGGCTCTCTATTCTGTTCCATTGGTATATGTGTCTGTTTTTATGTCGGTAACATACTGTTTCGATTATTATACCTTTGTAACAAACTGTATGGTGTATTTGCACATTTTCTAAGAGGGTAGCTGTTATGTTAAGGTCTTATTATACATACAAAAATAAAGAAGGTAGGAGGAAACTTTTGGTGGTAGTGAATATGTTTATGGAATTGATTGTGATGATGGTTTCATGCGTGTACACTTATGTCCAAACTTATCAAATTGTATACATCAAAGATGTACAGCTTTTTTGCATGTCAATAATATCTCAGTAAAGCATTAAAAAAAAGAATATTGAGCCAGCATGTGTATAGTAAATACTTATAGTACAAGTTATGTTTAGTAGAGATAAAGGAGGGAGGAAGGACACGAAGGAAATCTTAGGTAATGTGTATATATATGTATATATACATATACATGTAGAGATTATATACATAAATACATGTGTATATATATATATACACATGTATTTATGTATATAATCTACTTTTATCCTTTATGTCTTTGAGAATATTATTCTTTTTTAAAATTTTGGACCCATTAGTTCCAATAGTTCTAATTCATGTATATGTTTTGTTTGGTTCATTGTCTTTTTTTTATTAATTCTTGGAAGTCTCATTATTTTGGCTTGTGAGTGAATGTGTATATAATGATCTCTCAATTTTGTAGCAATGGAGTAATAAATACTCTATCAAGCTATATATAATTTATTTAAGGGAAGAAAACGATTTCTAACAATTCCTTTTTAATTGTAGAAGAATCATTCTCTAGGTTAAATTGTCTGAAGAAAAACTTGGTGGATATCAATTCAAATTGCTTTTCTGTTCAGAACTATTCTTCTATGAAGAATTTTTTTCATTTTTACTGCTTCTTATGGGTAGGTTGAATCCCTAAATGTGATTTGGATATGGTGGTAGTCACAGACCACAAACAAGAGAGTGAAAAGGAAAAGGCATTTTCTTTTTTTTTTTTTTTTTTAATTTTTTTTTTCCAACGTTTATTTATTTTTGGGACAGAGAGAGACAGAGCATGAACGGGCGAGGGGCAGAGAGAGAGGGAGACACAGAATCAGAAACAGGCTCCAGGCTCTGAGCCATCAGCCCAGAGCCCGACGCGGGGCTCGAACTCACGGACCGCGAAATCGTGACCTGGCTGAAGTCAGACGCTTAACCGACTGCGCCACCCAGGCGCCCCGGAAAAGTCATTTTCAAGTAACATGTGCGAGCGTAGGAGCTGAGTGGGCTGGATTCTGGCTCTGTACCTCTGGAATAAATTGGTTCACTAGGTATCTCCTTATAGAGACATAATGTAAGAGAACCAACAGCGTAAGCCCAGTGATAACCTGAAGCTAACTAGCTTCATGAAAACAAAAAATTATTTATCACACAGAAAGCTTATTTCAAATGAAACTGGTTCCAAAATGAGGACATCTACCCATTTGTGCATTCTGAATTACCCAGGTCATCATGTTGATTTCTGAGTGAAGAGCTTTTCATAGCCACACACAATCCTGATTCTTCCAATATTGTCTTATACCCCCCATTTAACCACTGCCCTCCCATTTACAGAGGGATGATTAGCATTATTTTGCAGTCCCATTTTGTCTGACATAGAAAAGAAAGTTAACAAAAATGGAAAACTCCTATGAATTACTGGTTCCTTATTTCAGTGTCTGCTTTGAAGAATCTCCAGAAGTAATAAGAAAGTTTGTATATAAGGAATTGCCAGGAAAAAAAATTGAGAGAAGCCAATACAGGTACCAAAAGCTTAGGCTAAGGGTTACCAGACAGCAGAAGGAAGAGAGACTGGGGGATAGCACTTCAGTCCCCTGGTCCCCTGGGCCATCAGGCAGTGTTCCTTATCAGTTCCTATCAGGTACTGCTGGGACAAAGAGATGATTCAAGCAGGTGTATAATGAGCACACTTTTATGGTTTTATTCCCCTACATCTTTTCTTTCAAACCTCAGGACAGGTGGACCACAATATGACTTCCTCTCCCCAGTATCACTTCATTTTAAGAGTTGCAAGGTCAGTGCCTGAACAGAGGAATTTACTTGTGGAGTAGTCTACATTGAGTCTGTAGTGTCCAAGCTATACCCATGGGCTAACTTCCCTGCTCTTTTTTTAAAAGTTACCTAGGGGCACCTAGGTGCTAGATGGCTCAGTTGGTTGAGCATCCAACTGTTGATTCCAGCTCAGGTCATGATTTTGTGGTTAGTGAGTTCTGGCCTCACATCAGGCTCTGGGCTGAAAGCATGGAACCTGCTTGGGATTCTCTTTCTCTCTGTCTCTCTGTCCCTCCCCTGCTTGCTCTATCACTCTCAAATAAAAAACTTAAAAAAAAATAAAAAGATAAAGTCACCTGGAGTGATGCAGATTGGAGATTAGACTTCTATTCTCCAGTACATATTAGCAGACAGACTAGCTGATAGCCCCAGGGGTGTACAAGCTCACAGAAAAAAAATAACTAGGTTCCCAGAGAGTTCATGAAAGACAGATAATGAAACATTATGTACCATACAAGTAAGAAACATGGGACAAATAAGTCAAGAATTTAAAAGAAGCACACTAAAGATCTTCAAAGAGATAAGGGGGTTGTTGTTTGTTTCCCATTGCTGCCGTAACAGCAATTTAATTACAATTAAAATTATAGCAAACTTGGTAATAAAAATATGTATGTATTTTCTTAACATACATACATAATAAATATGTATGTATTTTCTTAACATACATACATAATAAATATGTATGTATTTTCTTAACATATGTCAGAGTCAAAGTGGGTCTGATGGGGTTAAAAATCAAGATATCATCAAGGCTGGTTCCTTCTGGAGGCTCCAAGGAAAAAACTTGCTTTTCTTTTCCAGTTTCTGAAGCCCACTTACATTGCATGGCATATGGTTCCTTCTTTGCTCAGTTTTCAAAGCCAGCAGTATAGCATCTCTCTTTTGTAACTTCCTACTTGCCTCTTACAAGAATCTTGTGATTACACTGAGCCCACCTGGATAATCCAAGATAATATAATATCCCCATGTCAAAATATTTAAGTTAACCACAACTGCAAAATTCTTTTTGCCATGTGTACTGAGGTGAATAGTGTCCTCCAACAGGATACGTTCAGATCCTGACCTCCAGTAACTGTGAGTGTGACTTTACTTGAAAACAGGATCTTTTCAGATATTATCAAGTTAAAATGAAGTCATACTGAATTAGAGTCAGCCCTAATCCAGTGACTGGTGTCCTTCTAAGAAGAGGGAAATTTTAACACAGACACACACAGAGGAATGCCAATTAATTACATTGGTATATTAGAGTGATATGTCTTGAAATCAAGGAATTCCAAGGATTACAGGCAACACCAAAAACTAAGAGAAAGGCATAGAACAGATTCTTTCCTAGACCCTTCAGAGGGAGCATGCCCTGCCACCACCTTGATTTTAGATATCTAGCTTCCAGGACTGTAAGAACATACATTTCTGTTGTTTTAATCCATGCAGTTTGTGGTACTTTGTTATGGCATCCTTAGGAAATTAATATACCATGTAAGGTAACATATTCACAGGTTCTAGGGGCTAGAATATGGACATCTTTAGGAGAGCTAATATTCAGCCTACCACAGGAGTATGTTAGTAACACAAATTAACAACAACGAAACCAAAAAGAACCAAGTTGAGAATATTGGATATGAAAAAGAGTTGACATAAAGAACTAATTAGATGGAATAAATAGCAGGGTAACAAGAGCCAAAGACTGAGTTTGTGAATGGGAAAATTGGTCAGGAAATCTTTCAGAAGAAGCAGTAAATAATGAAGGAAAGGATATAGAGAATAAAAGTCCCCAAATTGGGATAACAGGATATCCCAGAAGGGGCAGAAGGAACAGAGAGGGCAAAATAATTATGGTAAATATCTCAGAATTAAAGAAAGATGTAAGCTTTCAGATTAAAAAGGACTAAAGGTTGGCATGCAGAATAGGTATTGAAAAACCTATGCTTAGACACATTGTATCAAAAGTTAACTGTATTGGTGCAACTGGATGGTGCAGTAGGTTAAGCATCTGACTCTTGATCTTGGCTCAGGTCATGATCTCACAGTTTGTGAGTTGGAGCTCAGCATCGGACTCTGTGCTGATGGCATGGAGTCTGCTTGGGATTCTGTCTCTCCTTCTCTCTGCCCCTCTTCTGCTTGTGCATATTCTCTGTCTCTCTCTTTCCCAAAATTATAAATAAGCTTAAAAAGTAACTGTATTAATAAAGAGAAAACTCTAAAAGGCCACAGAAGAACAGATCAACTAGAATAGTAATTGGACTGACATTAGAATTCTCAGCATAAGTGCTGTATGTATGTATCAGAGAAGAAAACTTGATGGAATTAATGGAAAGAAAGGACAAAAAAGATAAATGGGGAGAGTAAAATCACTGGAAATTATGAAAAAGTAGTCCTAATATAATAGTTTTAATAAATGTGAATGGTCCTCTCACCAGTTAAAATATCGAAATTTAGATGATATTTTAAAAAATAAAATGCAAAAAACCAACAGTGCACTATTTAGATTCAAATCAGGCAAAAAAGACACAGGATATTTGAAAATAAAAGGATACAAACTGATATTTGCCATTATAAACCAAAAGAGAGAGGCCATCTTAATATCTGACTCCAGCAAAAAATGTTATATGGGGAAAAAGGGTGATGGTGACACATACTGGTAAAATAATAGAGCAAGGAGGTATAACCATCATGAATGCATATGCTTTAACAGTATAACATCAAACTATACAAAGCTGCAATAGCATAATGGCAGAGAGAAGTAGTTGTATCAATATATGTTGCAAGAGATTTTAACCTGCTTTCATCAGAAATTGATAAATCAAACACTAAAAAAAATAAATCAAACACTAATAGAGATGTAAAAGAACTGAGTAATGTAATAAGTAAGCTTGAACTATTATATATATATATATAGACATATGTATGTGTATGTATATACATACACATGTGTATATACACATACGTGTGTGTATATGTGTTTGTATGTGTTTGTGTATTCCCCACATGGAAAATTTACTACACCATAAACACAGTCTTAAATTCCAAAGAATCAATATCATGTATGCTGTATTCTCTGACCATAATCAATTAACACTAGAAATTTTAAACAGGAAAATAAGCATAGTTTACATAATCCTAAATGTCAGGTTTTATATTAATAAATAATCCTTGGATTAAAAGGAGATTATGAGGATTGAGGTAAAATGGCGGGCTTATGATGAGTGACTGTCAGGGATGAAAATAGGTATGCCTGGAAGCAGAATTTAAAAGCAGTTTCTCTTCAGACCATCTTCTTTCATACCACCTGATAAGCATCTTGAGTCACCATGGTATTAGCAGCAGTAAAACCGGAGATATCGAACAGAACTATCTGGAAACATTTATTTCCAATTCAAAACATGGCTTTATATTGTGTTTGTCATAAACCTACGTGTTCTCCTCTTCCAGATGACCATAATTGCAAGTAGAGTTTGCTTTGACATCTGATGACAGGACGACAGTATGCTACTACCCTTCTGTGGACATTCCGTATGAACATACAAAACCTACCCCACGGCCAGATCCTGTGCATAATAATGAAGAAACACATGATCAAGTGCTGAAAACCAGATTACAAGGAAAAAATGAACACTTTGAGCAAGAACCTATGATAGAACAACGTAGCAAAATGTTCTTTACTAAGCATCATTTGTGTCCTCGTGGACAGTATCATAGACATTGTAGGAAACTGGATCCTCTAAAAGACAGATGATATTGAGGTTTTCAGGAATCAAAGAGATGTTATCTTGTGTCTTATTTGCAATTGAGTATGAGGAAATGCAATTGAGTATATTCATTGTTATGTAGCAAAACAATAATAAAATGTCTTTTTATATATTAAAAAAAAGAGGGGGATCATGAAAGGAATTACAAAGTTTTAGGACTTAAACAACAATAAAACCTCACAAGTTACTGTTTGTAAGACACAGCTAACATAGTCCTTTGATGTAAAGGTGTAGTTTCAAGTAAATTTACCAGAACACAGAAAGGTTGAAAACAAATAGGTTAAACATTCAGTTGAAGGAGTTGAAAATGTAGCAGAGAGAATACAAAGAAACCAACTGAAAGAAACAAAGAAGAAGAATTAACAACATTAAAAAAGAAATTAATAAAATGAAGAAATAAAAATAATAAAAATATGCGGCACCTGGGTGGCCCAGTTTGTTGAGTGTACGATACTTGATTTCAACTCAGGTCATGATCCCAGGGTCATGGGATCAAGTCCTGCATTGTGCTGAGCCTGGAACCTACTTAAGATGATCTCTCTCTGCCCCTCTTCCCTGCTTGTGCTCTCTAAAATAAAAAAAAGTAAAAATAAAAATATCAACAAAACTAAAGTTCTCTAGCAAGATCAAGCAAGAAAATGAAAAAGAATGAAAACAGAAACTTGCAATGAAAAAGAAAAATAGCTACAGATATAACAGATTTTAAGTAAAAAATATTATGAGTAACTATGTCAGAATACACTTGGTAATTTACAAGATCTTAGCATAAACTACTTGGAAAAATACAAAGGGCCCAAATTAGAAAAATTGAATAGGTCAATAAGCAGTAGAGACATTTAATGGTTGTAAAAGACCTCCCTGCCACCAAAACTTTGTAGCCCTTGGTCTCTTTCACATGGAATTTCTACTAAATTTTCAAGGAAATATTAATCTTACAATTTTTTTTTCCAGAAAAGAAGCAGTTCAGCTTATTTAATGAGATTAGTGCAATCTTGATTCCAGTATCAGATAAAAGCAATAAAAATGTTATAAACCAGTTTCACTTGTGGATGCATGTTCCAGTATTCTAAATTAAATATTAGCTATAGAAACATTTGATAATTAAAAATTAATTCATTGTTCAGATCAAGTTCTCCTAGGAATGTACTGAAGTCTCAGCATAAAAAAAATATGTCAAGGGAATTCACCATATTAATAGACAAAAAAAGTGACTAAATTGATGCAGAGAAAGCATTTGATAAATGTAAACACTTATTTGTTGAATAATATGCACCAGGATATGTTAAAATCTAGAGGAACTATGCTAATGTAATATGTTCTAGGAATCTAGGACAAGCTTAGAGTTTGTTATGGCTTGGTCTCATCATTTAATTCTCTGTACTTTTATTGAAGTTGTTCTTCTATTCCCAGAGGTCCATTAAGGAAGGCAGTAAGAATTTTGCTGAAGCATAAAATGACTGGGCAGAAAATGGTCAAAACAGAGGATGGGTTTTAGCTGCAGCTTTTCAAATAGCCTAGGGCAGGGTGGGATGAGAACCAGGGAAATCAATACAAAGATGACTGTAAGCCAACACTAGTTGCCTAGCCAAGTTTACTCATTCATTTCCTAAACAATAACTTTTAATTTTTGCTCTTATAAAAATAGTAGAACTTTGGGGGAAAAAGATCCTACTATTTCAGTAGGAAGAATATTGTATTTCCCGGCCACAATGTCTGTTAACATTTTGGTTGATAGCCAAATATATATAATATGAAGGAGGAAGAAAAATCCATAACCAGAGAACATTTTTTTTTGAAATTATTGCCACCAGCATTTTTTTTACATTTTTTTTTTACATTTATTTTTGAGAGAGAGAGAAAGAGAGAGCACAAGTTGGGGAGGGGCAGAGAGAGGAGACACAGAATCTGAGGCAGGCTCCAGGCTCTGAGCCATCAGCACAGAGCCTGACGCAGGGCTCGAACTCACACACTGTGAGATCATGACCTGAGCTGAAGTCAGATGCTTAACTGACTGAGCCACCAGGTGCCCCTTGCCACCAGCATTTAAACTCACAGTTTTTCTTCTCCGTAGTCCATGCTCTTTCCTGTTTGGGGATCATAGATTCAAATGACTGCAGTGGCCAGACAGGTTTGAAGAGACAAGTTAAAAAGCGTGGCTTCATTGTGTGTTCTAGAAAAAGTGTGATGGTCCAAGGACATTTAAGACAAAGCACGTCTATAGGTCACCAGTTTGCAATCCCCACTTGGCTTACAACTCTTACCCTCATAGCATGTACTACGTAGCTGGGGAAACAGATAAGACATCTTACATGTGAGAGGAGTATTTGGCAAGACATAATCCAATGGTATACTATGTGGTATTATTTATATGATCCATAAGTATACAGAGGAAGAGAAATCACTTATGATGTTGGGGTGTTGTTATATCATCATCATTTGTCTTGCTTTTTAGTTTACAAAGTGTTATTAGAATCTTCACTCTATTGTTTCTCACAGAAACCTTGGATGGAAACTAGGAAAAATGTTGCCCATGTTTTACATATGTGGAAGTTCAGTATCAGAGTGCTTGAGCAATTTACCCTTATTCTCATAGATATTAAATGACAGAACTAATATTCACAGTCTTTGTGCTGGGATATTGCAGTGAGCATCTGTGGGACTAGTTATGTCTTTCACTTGTCACAATGTCCCTTTGAGCATTCTACATGGTACCTGTGAAGGAGCCATGTTACAAGTTGACTTCAGCCCTTGGTCAAGCTGGCAAATGAGTTTCATCCCTAGAATGTGTGTACTCAGGACAAAGTGATGGCATAGTCTCTCCAGAGGGAAAGAAGCTGTGATAGGTAAACCTTTATAACTCTTGGCACTGATGCAATCTATGGTTTGGGGAACAGAAGAAACAGTCCTTAGAGAAATAAGGGACAAAAACCATACATTTAACAGTAAGCAGAGGCAAGAGATGGAGTCAGAAATTCTATGGCATTCTGGCCCCTGTTTCTTTTTTTTTTTTTTTTAAATTTTTTTTTTTCAACGTTTATTCATTTTTGGGACAGAGAGAGACAGAGCATGAACGGGCGAGGGGCAGAGAGAGAGGGAGACACAGAATCGGAAACAGGCTCCAGGCTCTGAGCCATCAGCCCAGAGCCTGACGCGGGGCTCGAACTCACGGACCGTGAGATCGTGACCTGGCTGAAGTCGGACGCTTAACCGACTGCGCCACCCAGGCGCCCCACTGGCCCCTGTTTCTAATGACACCCAAGGGCCACCTGCATTCGGATCCTTCCCACAGTTTAAATGCCTAACTTTTGGGCCCCCTGGGTGGCTCAGTTGGTTAAGCGTCCGACTTTGGCTCAGGTCATGGTCTCGCAGCTCATGGACTCTATGCTGGCAGCTCGGATTCTCTCTCTCTCTCTCTCTCTCTCTCTCTGCCCCTCCCCCGCTTGTGTTCTATCTCTGTCTCAAAAATAAATAAACTTAAAAAAAATAAATGCTCAACTTTTCCTTAGATTATACATATTTTAACTAATTTTTAAATTTTAATTCCAGTATAGTTAAAATTAAGTGTTGTATTATTTTTAGGGGAACAATATATTGTAATATGGATATTCTATACATTACTCGGTGTTCATCACATTAAGTGTATTCTTTAATTCTCTTTGCCTATTTAACCCATTCTCCCACCCACCTCCCCTCTGGTAACCTTCAGTTTGTTCTCTATAGTTAAGAGTGTATTTCTTTGTTTGTCTCTCTCTTTTTCACCTTTGCTCATTACTTAAATTCCACATATGAGTGAAATCATATGGTATTTTTCTCTCTCTTAGTGACTTATTTCACTTAGCATAATACTCTCCACCTCCATCCATGTTGTTGCAAATGGCAAAATTTCATTATTTTATATGGCTGAGTAATATATTCCATTGTGTGTATATATATACATATATATATATATATATATATATGTATATATATACCACATCTTTATCCATTCATCTATTGATGGACACTGGGGTTGCTTCCATAATTTGGACATTTTAAAAAGTGCTGCAGTAAACGTAGGGGTCCATGTATCCCTGTGAATTAGTGTTCTTGTATTTTGGGGGTAAATACCCAGTAGTGTGATTACTGGATTATAGGGTAGTTCTATTTTTAACTTTTTGAGGAAACTTCACACTGTTTTTCAGAGAGGGTGCAGCAGATTGCATTCCCATCAACAGTATAAGAGGGTTCCCCTTTCTCCATATCCTCACCAACACCTGTTGTTTCCTGGGTTATTAATTTTAGCTATTCTGACAGATGTGAGGTGGTATCTCATTGTAGTTTTGATTTATATTTCCCTGATGATGCGTCATGTTGAGCATCTTTTCATGTGTCTGTTGGCCATCAGTATGTCTGTTCATGTCTTCAGCCCATTTTTAAATTGGATTATTTGGTTTTGGGGTGTTGGGTTTTCTAATTTCTATATATATTTTAGATACTAACCCTTTATCAGAGATGTCATTTGCAGATATCTTCTCCCATTCAGTAGTTTACCTTTTAGTTTTGTTGTTTCCTTTGCTGTGCAGAAGCTATTTAGTTTGATGTAGCTCCAGTAGTTTATTTTTGCTTTTATTTTCTTTGCCACAGGATACATATCTAGAAAACTGTTGCTATGGCCAAAGTCAGATAAAGTACTGCCTGTGCTGTCTTCTAGGATTTTTATGATTTCAGGTCTCACATTTAGGTCTTTAATCAATTTTAACTTTATTTTTGTCTATAGTATAAGATAGTGGTCCTGTTTCATTCTTTTGCAGGTAGCTGTCCAGTTTTTCTACACCATTTGTCAGAGACTTTTTCCCATTGTATATTCTTTCATTCTTTGTTGAAGATCCATGAGATCTTGACCTGAGCTGAAGTTGGATGCTCAACCCGCTGAGTCACCCAGGCACCCCTGCTTCTGGGTTTTATATTCTGTTCTATTGATCTATGTGTCTATTTTTATGTCAATACCATACTATTTTGATTGCTATAGCTTTGTAATATACCTTGAATTCTGGAATTGTGATACCTCCAGTTTTGTTCTGCCTTTTTAAGAATTCTTTGGCTATTTGAGGTCTTTTGTGGTTCCATATAAATTTTAGGGTTGTTTGTTATAGTTCTGTAAAAAATGCTATTGGTATTTTGATGGGGATTGCGTTAAATGTGTAGATTGCTTTGGCTAGTACAGACATTTTAACAATATTAATTCTTCCAGTCCATGAGCATGGAATATCTTTCCATTTGTTTGTGTTGTCTTCAATTTCTTTCATCAGTGTTTTATAGTTTTCAGAATACAGGTCTTTCACCTCTTTGGTTAAGTGTATTCCTAGATATTTTATTATTTTTGGTGGAATTGTAAATGAGATTATTTTCTTAATTCCACTTTCTGCTGCTTCATTATTAGTGTATAAGGATGCAACAGATTTCTGTACGTTGATTTTGTATCCCATGATTTTACTGAATTCATTTATTATTTCTAGTAGATTTTTAGTGGAGTCTTTTGGGTTTTCTATAAATAGTATCATAGCATCTGCAAATAATGAAAGTTTTACTTCTTAACCAATTTAAATGCATTTTATTATTTCTTCTTCTACTTCTCCTTCTTTCTTTTTTCTTCCTTCTTCCTTCTTCTTTCTGTCCTCTTCCTGCCTGATTGCTGTGGCTAGGACTTTCAGTACTATGTTGAATAAAAGTGGTGAGAGTGGACATCCTTGTCTTGTTCCTGACCTTAGGAGAAAAGCTTTCATTTCCCCATTGAGTCTGATGTTTGCTGTCGGTTTTTCTTCTTCAGGTTATACTTAAGATAAATTTTCTTCCAGTAGACTCCCTTTGTGCTTAAGCATTAGATGCAGGAAGTTTTTATTAGACTTAAAAATGACTTACTCTGTCTTTATACCTTCTGGGTCCAGGAGGGGTTAAAAGATGAGTTTTCCTCTCACGAGGCTTTCAGAGATTCTATCACATATTTGGGAACTTCTCACTTGTAGTTATCTTGTAATAAGTGATGCATTTTCTTCTAGTTCATCACTCAGTCTCTCCTCAGTTACTAGGAATCCAGCAGGGTATATATAAGTCCCATTGCCCTTCCCAGTGGGTCCTGTTGGATAGGACATAATACAAACCTTCATATGTTCTCCTTTTTATGCATGATCCATAATTGGGACACTGGAATCTTTCATGTACTCTTTGACCTGATAAACTCTCGAGTGTAGGTAGACCTCACAGTCTGGATTCATTCATCAGCATGTAAATGCCTTTCCTCTCGATGTTTAAATTCATCCGATGAGAGTCAGATTCCAATCTACTGAGTTTTCCAAACTTCATGTTCACATATTAAGCTCATATCAAGTAGTAACGTTGAAGCTCCTTTAACTAGTTTGCAGGTGACAGTGGGTACAACAGACCCACTTTTTTCATAATTTTATTTTTATCACCTAGATTATAAATTTCTAGTCATAAAGTCTAGGAGAGCCAGAGTTAGAAAGTAATACACGTGCTCTGTGTTTTGCCCAGAGAAGAGTTGAACCCACCAGGTTTCCTACTATTATGTTTACCAATTAAGATTTTGAATTCTCTGCGGGTGTTTTTATTTTTGTTTTTTTCCTCAACTTAATGTTTTTTGAATCCATGTATTATATATCATTTCTAGAAATATTTCCTGCTATAGTAAAATGCTGATTTGTGACCTTGTTTTGGAATATTTTTTTAATTGGACTTTTGTGGAAATCACCTGAATAATGATTAATAATAAGCAGAATAAATTTTATGTGAAAGTTATTTCAGAAGTCATTTATTTTAGTTCTGTGTGACTGCTGTTGCAATTTTCTGGGCATACTAACCAACTAATTTGAAAGTTAAGCTCTTTGTGTGATTGCATGTTTCTTGCCT
The DNA here is from genome assembly GCF_014898765.1 of Herpailurus yagouaroundi. Lineage (NCBI taxonomy): Eukaryota > Metazoa > Chordata > Mammalia > Carnivora > Felidae > Herpailurus > Herpailurus yagouaroundi. The sequence continues at coordinate 132,659,195 of NW_024412376.1, read as the reverse complement.
TTAGAGTAATGAAGATTTTGGAAAGACATCATCAAAGCAGAAATCGGAAGCTTATTGACTCTTGAATGTTTAGTGTTTTATTACATTTACCATAAATTCTGGTTTCCTAAGTTAAGTAACATGAAACGCATCCAGCTGTAACAGAGTTTGTGTTACCTGCAGATTTCAATTTAACAATTTTCTTTCAAGCTTCAGATTTGATGGAAATCTATCAAGTTTCCCAAGGCATGTCTAGCAGAGTGAGGTTGTACATAAGTGTTTTTGCTTGAGTTTCTAGGAGCAGAGCATGGGACAGGAATTCTTGTTCAGGTGGTTTATCAAAAGAGCACTTGAAGAGAAATGAGGACAATAGGATGAAACAGGAAAAAAAGACAAATAAGAAGCTGAGCCAGAATGTGGGCTTAGCTGGAGGCTAGCTTGTTTAATCCCATAGGAAGCTTCAAAGTTCTCCCACAACAAAGTTTCTCCTACATCATGGAACTCAGTCATTGGCAGTGGTCTTCCCTTGGACGGGTAGGTGATCATAGCCTATTAGGCAAGGCTGTTTCTGTTCTTGTGAGGGCAAGTTTCCAGAGACAGGAGTAGCTGTGAGTTATCAACTAATACAGTTGTGAGGGAAATATTCCCTCCCCTGTTTACATGATGATGGCTGTTTACCAGCAGGATTCTTTATAGTCCATCCTTTGAGCTCAGATACCCAGAGGTCATGGCACAGCCTCTTCAGAATTCTGATTGGAAAACCTTACAAGGGGGTTACTGGGAGGAGCTCTAGCTACTGCTGCTGTAGTTTGTCCTGAGATCACAACTAATATACGTCACTTCCTGCCTCCACTGCCAATTCTAAATTCCTCTCCCCAGTGATTAGCGCTTCTGCCAATCTGTGCAGTTTGCCTGGTGGAATGCCCCAGGCCTCATCCTTATTCTGAAGGGTGTGAGCCTTTTGGTCACTCTGCCTTTACCAGGTCATGGTTTCTGTGCTTTCCCATGTACAATTATAGCTGGGAATGAAGGTTACATGGCTTACCTGAGTGCTCAGCATATTCTTCCTTGCCCCTAATCTGTCACAGAAGTTATGGTTCCTCCTGATTGTCCTGGTCCATTATTGCTGTCAGTGCAGTAATCCTTTTCTTCGCTTGCTGATCTCCTGGCACGAGGATCCCAAAGTGAACAGAAAGCAGTGTTAACTCTAAGATTAGTGGGATTCTTGCTGGGTCCTTGGAGGAGGGATTACACAGAACCTAAAATTGTGGAGACATTATGTGTGTTTCCCCAAGTGGGTTTCTGGGGGGTGAGAACGAGTGGGACTGCTTCTTCCTCTATCCCATCTTAGCCAGACCATTTATTCTACTGTTATGGACATAGCACTATAGAAGGGCTATTGGATTAAGATACTATGCTGAATGATAAAAAGATAGGGCCCTATCCTTTCAAGGTGTTCTCTTCAAGCTTCTATTTTAGCAGCATATTTAAAAGTTCATTTCAATCTCCTAATGGGTTGGCAGCTTAGATGGCACAATATGTGGTAGGAACAATGGATGCTGTTGACACAAGACCACTGTTGCTGCTCCTTCACTGTACAGTGGGTATGTAGGTACATGGTAATGTTATGCAGGATTCCATGACAGTAAGTTAGACATGCTCTGAGCCCTAGGTAGTGGTGCTGGCTGGGAGTTGTGACCCCAAAAAGGCAGAGCTGCACCTGGAATAGTGGGTCAAGCACAGACAGGATGGAACATTACTCTTTCCAGGAGATAAGTGTCCTAATGGTCTTACAGAAAGATAGCACCATTTGGACACTCACTGTTGTTCTCTACTGCTGGCAAGTTAGATGTTCAGCAGTGGCAATAGCGAGATCAGTATTGGTGAGAATTAGCCCACGCTGATGGTCCCTGGACCCACAGACCATGCAAAGGTTCATTTCTTCCACCATGGCCATTCTAGTTCTCGGCTGTTCTATTCCAGCACCAGAGAAGCTGAAGATAGAAAGTGGGTGACTGAGTCATCCTGTTTCTGGCTGTCAAATGCCTCTTCTGACTTAGATTCTCTCTAGTGGATGTTAACATGTGATCTAAAGGTCCTCGCTTCAGTTGAACCTTTTTTACATGTATCATTTTCTAAGGGGTTGCTTTAGTTTTATGATGAATATATGTAATTGTGATAACAATATACTGGAAAAATTTTGCTGTTTTACATGTAGAAATCTTACTTCCATTTAGGTCCTGTAATCCTCTCCACTTTAAAAATTTATTTTCTCTACCCACATCAAAAACCCCGTCAACTAGTATTATAGTTTTTGCCTCAAACATGAAACATGATTAAAAAACTCAGGAGAAGTATAGTCTATATTATGTTTACTTCCCAACCTCCCTCCCTTTTTAAAAACCTATTACATTGTTATTTCTTCCTTTCTGAAGTCATTTACTTTCTGTTTGGAGAATTCCCTGTCGCCATTCTCTATGGGTAGGTCTGCTGCCCTTAGAGGTACACATTCCTTTAGTTTTACTTCATCTGAGAATGTCTTAATTTACCTTCATACCTGAAGGATATTTTCGCTAGGTATAGAATTTAGGGTTGACGGGTTTTTTTTTTTCCTTTCAGCACTTGAAAATGTGCTACTTTAGTGTAATATAAACCAGTACTTCTAGGGCTAAAGTTTAATTATATGGCTGTAGCCTAAATAGCCTATTTTGATTGGAAAAAGAAAAGACGGGGTACAAGTTTTGTTCCTTTTCTTATATTGCAGAAAGTATTTCTTTTTGAAGGGAAATACACATGAAAACATTTTTTTGGCTTCTCCCAATTGCAGTTGAATACTAGGTAGTTGTTTATTGGTTTCTTTTTCTTCTGAGACATGCAGAGAGAAGCAACTGTTCTGAGGGCAAAGAGGATGAAAACACAAACTAACAGTTTAGTCCAAATGAGCAGCCTGCTGTGTCCAAATGAGAGAGAAGAGAGCCAGTTACACAAAAGCAAAAATCCATCTTGGGAAGCTCTCTGAGGTGAAGTGTCGGGAGTTTGGACTCAGGCATGCCTAGCATTTAATCCCATCTCCACTGTTTACTAGGTGTATGAACTTTGGTGAGTAATTTATCCTCTCTAGGTGTCAATCCCCCCACAGATAACATTGAAATTATACTACTTGGCGTCATTGTGAGAATTTAAACAACAGCAGGATCCTAGCATTCATTCTCAACTGTCTTTCCAGGGTGTTTCAGTTGTATTTCTTCTTCTCCTTTTCATGTAGAGGCAATGTAAAGAAAGATTAAGGAAAACCCACTAGAAAGGGTGTCTGGCTCCAGCTTGGGAAACATGATGAACTAGCAAAGTTAAGATTTATTGTGAAAGGTATAATTTGAATCTTTTATTTCTTTAAGAGTTGTGATGTTATCACCTCCTAAGTTTATAGAGAGCTACTATTATTTAGTTTATTAGTTTCATTATTTTCATAAAGGAGAATATAAAGAAAAGTTTATTAGTCTGGGTCAAATCAAGGGAGAGATATCTTACAGCAACCTGAACAGGAAAGGTTTTATATAAAGAATTATTAACTGCAAAAGGACATTGGAGCAATTAGGGTTTTGCTAGTAATAAGCAAAGAGAACATTAATGAATACAGTATAACAGACATAAGTGCAGTTACTACCCAGGGCTGAGATAGAGAGTCCTAAGAATAGACCCCATTTTGCCCCTCTCCTCCACAGCTGAGATCTGAATCCTGTGGGAAAAAGCACAGCCCTTTTAGTGACTGTCGCAGAAGTCACTGTGAGGGTACCCTGGGGGAATTTACTGGAAATCTGTCCTCAGGAACTGACCAGAATTCTGCTTTCTAGGGCTCCCAGAAAAGTTGTTGAGGAGGTGTATCATTTGAAGCAGTGGTACAAATCTGCCCGAGGGTGGCGATGACCACTGTACTGCTGGCCACTGTGTATTTCAGGAGACTGGTTCTGAAGAAGCCATATACACTGCAGGAATCTGGTGCTGGAAGTGGACTACACTATAGGAACTAGACACTGCAAATGCACTGTGGGAGTCTGCCAAGTGAGTGCATCAGAACGAGGAAGCAAAACCCTTTTGCTCCTGCAGTGTCTCTCCAGCACCATCTACTGACAAAGTTTGACATTATGTGGCAGACAGGGGACAATATTTAAGGGGCCCAGATCCATTCTCACAGAGCAAGCAAAAAGTAAGAATTTGAAGCTAAGAGGTAATAACTTATGACTGGCACATAAGGGATGGAGAATTTATGATTGGAAATCTGTGTTAGAACTTAGTAAGAGTGATTGTCTTTATCTTATGAAAAGCATGGTCTTAATTATTCAAACCATGATACCAATCCACCAATGCCTCCTGGTGGTCATAATTTGAAATTGCATTTCAAATCTTTGCACCAGTTAGCAGATCTTTTATAATTGAAATTGTATAACATAAGCCATAGGATTGTGGCAAACATAATACTCTATACCCAGAGTTCCTAAATTATAAATTACATTTAAAAACATATTTCTGGTTAGAGGCACTTAGACTGCAACAGATATTATTGTATAAATTTGAATACGACTTGATTTGATACTGAAAAATTTATTTAATATTAGGGTCAGGAGTTCAAATGATAGCTAATGTAACTACTCAGATGATTCAGGTTTAAGCCTCTCAGGTTGCTTTAAGGTTTGCAAAATGAGTTAGATACATGGGTTCTAGGGTAAGTTCATGATCCTACTAATTGATTAACTGCTGACATGTGCAAGGGTCTGCAGGACCAAAGAGTATTATTCATGGACTTTCATTAGAAGTAGATGCCATGTATAATTTTTTACTGGATTTTTATAAATATAATTTTTTACATGTTTAATTTACTTTTTCCTTCGCTGTGACAGTTAGCATTTTCTAAAAATTTAAGTGTAGTTGACACACAATATTATATTAGTTTCAGGTGCACAGCATAGTGACTCAACAATTATATACCTAACAAAATGCTCACCATAGTAGGTGTAGTTACCATCTGCCACCAGAAAAAGTAATTACAATATTATTGATTATGTTCTCTATGCTGTACTTTTTATCTTTGTGACCTACTTATTTTATAACTGGTAGTTGGAACCCCTTAATACCCTTCACCTTTGACAACACATTTCTTTAGGAAGTTCTCCTCTCCTTTGTTTTACATGGCCCTGCTTATTTTTCTCTTCTGGGCTTGTTTTGTTTTGTTTTGTTTTGTTTTGTTTTGTTTTGTTTTGAAGCACTTAAAGTGTCAGCGTTCCTAAGTTCCATCTTAGATGCTCTCTCTTATTCTGTATGTTTTTTTCCAGGGTGGCAGTATAACATCACACTTAAAAGCATAGAGCTTCTAGTTAGAGAAATCTTGAATATTAGCTCTGCCATTTCCTGCTTTGTGATCTTGGGTAACTTAGTATCTCTAGGCTCAATGTCCTCATCTGTAAAAATGAGCTATGCCCTCTTACCTCCTAGAGTTGTTGAGATTTTGAAATGAGATATATGTAAAGCCTTTATCATAGTGCTTTAGTGCTTGGCACACAGAAAGTGCCAGATAAACAGTACTTTTGATTATTTGTCTACTTCAAATAATATGCTTATGATTTCAGATCTTTAACTAAAGCTTCTCTGTTGGGCTCCAAATCTCTGTATAAGGTGGTTTCAAATGCCATTTGGGGCCTGTTGTAAATCAGTGATGAGGATTACATCAGTACAAGAGGAATTGAAAAAAATAAGGATGCTTCAGTTGAGTTTTGAATTGAAGGCAAGTTAACAATTAAGTTAACTTATTGAATTAACAGTAAATTGCCTTTTGTATCAAGATTCATGCCTTAATTTTTGGTGTTGAAATATCCTTTTGTAAGAATGAAATGTGGATATTAGTAGATGATAGTTTTTTGTTTTTTAAAGAACACATCCTGTCTTATCAAAAGAAAAAATTGGCAGTCTTAAACTGGTCCCTCATATTTATTTGAAAATTTTGCTGGTATGTGAAACCTAAAAACCTAGGAACCTCTGATCTGTTGGACAGCTTTACCTGAGTAAACTATGAGTGCCTCAAACTTGACACTATAAAAAGTATACTCATTATCTTCTTCTTTCCCTTCACACAAAACCCAACTCCTTTTTATTATATACTGTAAAGGATGTCATAACTCTCCATCCCAGTTAATTGTCAGAAGTGAGTTATCTTCAAACTGCCCCTGGTCCTGTTACCCTTACATTTAATTAATTGCTAATTCCTTCAGTCTGTCTCTTATTATTTATTGATTCATACCCATTGCCACTGTCATCTTTTTTTGTTGGAATTGTTTTCTTCTTACCTCCAGATTCCTTTCATTCTAATTCATCCCATCTGAAACTGCCAGAATGATCTTTTACTTTTTGGTCTAAATTCCCTCATACCATCTTCTTTGCAGTTAAACTTTTCAGTATAGATAGAAGGTCCCGCCTTTCCCATCTGCTACTCCTCCCTCACATGGATCTCTCATGCCTGCCATAATTAACTCTTTACATCTCAATTGTTTTGGAATCTTTGCACATCCACTTCTACCTGTTAGTGAATATCCTCTCCTCATCTGGAAAATTCCAATTAGTCCTTCAAGGTTCCATTCATGTTTCTACCAACAAGACAGATGTATAAAAACTGTATTTGGTATGCTGGCATATTTTCATGCCATTTACTTTCATTATTAAAAGGGCGTGGCTGAGGGTACAACTAAGGGATAGGCAGAAGGAATAGAATGCATGCTGTTAGCACAGCCATGCATTCTTAGCCTCTAGCACTGATCTGCAACCAGGACTGTTTGTAAATATGAAATGTGCCCTTTCCTTCTAGGTACTTAGGTATGTCTTCTATGCTGTGTGTAGTAATAACCAGAAATAGAAATTAAAAAAAAAAAGATTATCAGATGAGATCAGCTAATGTAACAGCTTGTCTTCTTGAGGAAAAGTTCTAAAAGCTTAATCATTGTCCACTATGTTCTTTTTCTTTCTTTTTTTTTTTTTTTAACATTTATTCATTTTTGAAAGACAGAGAGAGACAGAGTGCAAACAGGGGAGGGCTAGAGAGAGAGGGAGACATAGAATCCGAAGCAGGCTCCAGGCTCCGAACTGACAGCACAGAGCCTGACACGGGGCTCAAACTCAAGGACCGCGAGATCATGACCTGAGCCGAAGTCGGCCACTTAACCGATTGAGCCACCCAGGTGCCCCAATGTCCACTATTTTCTTAAAGATGGTTCTTGTTGTGAATTGCACCTCAAGACTCAGAGGGGACCCAGAAGTATCATTGCTTATCCTTAGCTATGCCTTTCATCTCAGTCATGCTATTCAGAGGAGCATATCAGAGAGAAGAAACTCCCTTTCCCACTCAGGGCAGCTGACTTCAGGAATAGGCTTATATTATCTAAGCCTGATCAATGGCTTAAATTTTTTTGTGATCCATCATATCATATATGTTCTCGATATTTTGAAAGTGCTTTGATACTGTTTCAGTTAAGATGATAGGTCTGCAATTCAACACCCAACTGAGCATTTGGGACATTTTATTCTCTTACAACCCATATGAAAGAGGCAGTACATCAAGTTCAACAGCTCTGTGATGTCATCAGAGACCCAGTTTCTTCCCACCCTTCTGTTCCTCGGTGCATTTAATTTTTATCCCCCTTTTTGCATCAGGAGGCAAGGTGGCTGCTGAAGTTCTAAGCATCACTACTATGACATGCCATCATCCCAAATAGGGAGGAATCAAGATGAGACATTAAAGTCACTATTGATAAGACTAACCATAATCCAGTCCTTGGGCCTGGGCACATTGCGAACCCACACACAAATGGGTTTTGTCATCAAGGAAGAAGGGAGAGAAAGGCTAGGGAGTAAGCAACTAACATTGTCTGCCACGCATAATCCTTCCCTTTTAACTGTATGAAATATAACAGTGGGGCATAAGAGCTCCACCTTGGCGTTTTACTTCTAGCATCCAGACCAATTTTCTTCTCCCTTGTTTCCCCTTGACTTTCTACAATTTAACCTTCCCTTCTCCTGGGACGTCACCATCACCACCCAGTGGATTTAAGCAAGTCCTACTGTATATTTACTACATATGTTAGGTTGAACGATGTGAACTTACCAACATTAACATATTTTTCCAACAAGAATTTCAGAATTTTCCCAAATAATTTAAGATTCGTGGACGTAAATGATAACTGTGGGAAAGTAAGTACATAAAATTTGCTTAAAGCCAACAGAGAATGTTTTGAATGATGAAAAAAATCAGATTTGCAAGTGAAATAGTGATAATTTACATTGGACATCTTCATTTGGAAAAGGGAAAAAAAAATCACCTGCTAATAACATTGAGTCCCATTCCTAGAGACTGACAATGATTGATAAGTCTATTTTTATTGCTTAAATTTGAGTAAGGTAATCTAGTCGTACCTGCAAAGACAGAAAAGGTATTATTTTATGACTTTCTTGTATAGTATGAACTACTATTTATCTTATGCCTTCCTCTCTCCAAGTTGGGTATATCACAATGGCTGCACAAATATTGGAGAAGGAGTGCGACTCAATAGAGAAGAATTAATGTCTCTACAGTAGGATACTAAAAATTAAAAAAAGATGAGTGGAAAAAGCCAGCACAGAGGGGAAAGATAAGATAAGTGTCTCAAGCACTTGAACATGGAGAAGATCCAGCACTTTGCAGGGAGCCGTAGCCAGACTTTGTAACAGGAGAGGAAGTCATCTGGAAAATGGCATTTCTCACACACCAGCTGTAAGTCAATCTCCTGGGTAAGAATATCAAGTTAAACAACCTCGTAGGTCTCTCGTGTCTATGAATGTAATAAGATTCCAGCAATAGAATCATTCTTTTGTTCCGTAGTTTCCCACTTGCTGCTCATATCCTGCTAAAGTCATCTCCTTCTCCAAAGTCTTGCCCACCAAGTTCCATGTGCTTAGTCCCTTATGTCCCTTTGGTGGAAAAAATAGATCAGTAGTATCAGAAGTCGCCCTGAGGTATAGCCAAATAATAAAGAAAGCTGAACTGTGATGATTACAACATAGGCTATTTAACAGCTGGACAGGGACTGTATGAGAGCTTTTGAGGAATTAAGAAACGAGAAAAAGGAAGAGAACGAAATACAAATACACAAATGACAAAAAGAGAAATGAAGATTGTCAGGAAATAGGGGCATAAAAACACATAAGGCAATAGCAGAGTGAGAAAAAAGATTTGTGCAAGTTGGAAAAATGTGGATTACAGTTCTGGCTTCACCAACTAGTCATGAAATTTTGAACAAGCCACTTAATCTTTACATTTTAAAAACTGCTTCATTGAAATATAATTTACATTTAGTACCATGTACCCATTTAAAGTATACAATTTAGGGCTTTATAGTATATTTTCACAATTGTATAATAATTACCACAATTTAATCACAGAGCATTTTATTACCCTCCAAAGAAATCTCATACCCATTAGAGATATTTTCTCGTCCCCCAACTTTAAAAACCACTAAGCTACTTCTGTCTGTATAGCTTTGCCTCTTCTGAATATTTCATATAAATTTCACTTATGTAATGATTTCAAGGTGCATCTGTGTTATAGCATATATCAGTTCTTCATTTTTATTGCTGATTTGCATTGTCATACTTTATAATTTTCTTTAAAAAAACAAAGCCATTTACCTAATATTTTAGATAACCTCTGTAAACCTTTTTTTCTTTTGAGTTAATTATCCTTGAAAGAAAAATAAATTGTCACCCCTTGTCTGGGAATGACTAAGATCATCATAATTTCCTTTATGAAGCAGAAGTAAAAATGAGAAACAGAGAAACATCTGTATTTTCTGAAATGTAAAGGACACTTACCTCAGACCTTGTGACTCCAAGGACACAATGCCATCTTTCACCTGTTAGTCATTAGTTCATTCATTCAACAGGTGTTTAGACTTCTACATGCAAAGAACTATATGTCCCTTTATTGTCCCCTATGGAGGGATATGGAGATAACTAAGATAGAATTAATTCTTATTACCCTTATCAGAACCACCAGACCTGGGAATAAAATGTCTTCATCTAACACCTGCTGAAGTGTGGCATCACCAGAACCAAAGGGAGAATGAAGAGAGAGAGAGCCAAAGGGCTGGGAGTCATAGTTTTCTTCTCAGGTTTTATGGACATTGGAGTCAGTTTGCTTAGACACTTACTAAAAATATAAAATCCTTCTGCTTAGTTAAGGCTATCTTGGGTAGCTTCCTTGTTTTTGTAATATAAACCCATAGGAAATCTTCAAGTACTGGGTGAGAGCTCCGAGTTGTTTGGGGTTGTGGAAAACTGGAAGAAGTATGTGGTGGCAGAGAAGAAAGAAGCCAGAGGACACAGTCTCTGAGGTCTTAATAGGAAAATTGGTGATGAGGGAGCTTATCTTGGGCAAAGATTTCCTCTGGGTAGGAGGCCTTTGCCTCCACTCACCCACTTTGTGTAATATCCTTATTCAAGGCCCATAAACATCATTAAATAAAAATAGCAAAGTTGGTCTTTGGGTTCCTAAGATCATTCTTGTATTTTTTATACCATTGAGCCGGTAGTTCTAGACTCTGATTAATATCAGAGTTCAGTGTTTCAAATTTGAAACATTGGTAGAGACCCTATAAAGAGCTCAAAGGAATATATTAAAGAGAAATATAGGGCTTGTGAATAAAAACTTACAAAGAAACATCATGCTATTATTCGCCATGAGGAAGAGTTGGAAATTTATTTCATAAAAATGAAAGAATGGTTGCTCTTTATGGGTCTGAACACAGAATAATTACAGATATATCTTAATTACTGAGAAGCTTAATATTAAAAGACTAGTTTAACAATAAAAGGCCTATCATTTTTTGGTAATTTTATGCCTTTTTCCTATGAAGCCAAAATAATTGACCAGATTGATTCAAGTCGTGCAGACAAAAGCTAATTTAGTGAAAATATATATATTCTGAACACACTCCAGTGAAATTTACCCAAGAAAAGGGAGAGAAAAGGACATATCTAAAGATGCAGAATAAAATTACAGTACTGTGAAGAATGAACACTCTTGTATAAAAAAACTTACTTGTAATGGACTATTTCACAGAAAAAAATTACTTAGAAAAATTGAATTAAGTTCAATCTTAATGGATCTATAACATCTAAAGAAATTGGATTTAAAAACCTAGTCCCCCTTCCATTTAAAAAAGCCAAAGTGAAAACCAAAACAGAAAAAAACAAATTTAGATAAATTCAAAAGCAAGTTATAACACATCATCAAGAAACAAATTAGTTCCAAAGCCATATAAATCCCTTCAGAGAAAAAAACAGGTAACACTTTCCAAATAATTTAATGAGGTTGTATTATTATGAGGCTAAAACCAAATAAAAGCATTGTCCTTTCTGAATAGAGATTCAAAATTTCTAAACAAAATTATTAGCAAACCAAATCTCACAATGTATTGAAAAATACCTCCTGGAAAAATTGGACTCTTCCAAGGAATTCAAAGAAGATGTAATTTAAAAGTACGTTGCAAAGTATGATACAACTATTCATTTATTATTTTTAAAATTATTATCTTCCTGGTAATGTAAGAGTCCAATAAGGGCAAAATTGTGTCTATTTTGTTCACTGTTTTATCTCCACTTCCAAACATATGTGCTCTTGGTAGGCACTCAAATATTTTTTTTTCCTATTAAATTGAATGCCATGTAGTTGGACATCATAGAAATTTAATTTCAGAGGTATTTATAGAAACCAAAATGTGTCAGATGTTTCAAGTCAGTTAAAAAGTGGAAAATTATTTAATATTTTTAAAAGTAATGTCCTAAGGAATCCTTTGCAGTTCTTTTGCAATAAAGATGGCAAAAATACATATCTAGTACTCCATTCGTGGTTAATATTGGACTGACCCTTCATCACTGAGCCACACATCCTTCCTTAGAATCCTTCTCAGTATGGTTCTAGAGTTACTTAGTGTCAAACAATTGGAATTGGCGCATGCAACACAAATTGGTATTTCTATATTGTCCCAGGGGGGAAAAATCACATTTTTTACTCTAAGAAAATATCTAATTATATACTGACTGATGATACTAGCATAAAAACAGCCTCAGGAAAGCCTACCTTTTAATGTAGATTCAGTATCTCTACTTTACTTTCCCACTGGAATGAATACAGGACCTAATGGCAATAATTCGGGACAGATTATCATTTCAGATTCAGGCAAAATCACTTTTGGCTTTTATTCTTTAAAAAAAAAAAATAATGGTTTGGTGAAGAATTTGGATTGTAATTACAACTTGGTTTTGGCCAAGCCAAACAAAGATTATAAATATTCATGTATCTAGATTCTATATGCCAAAATTATTATCCTTAAACCTCTTAACTAAATTCTGACCAGAAGAAGAAACATATTTCTCAATTACTTTTTGAAAAGTCATATGTTTAGTGGCCAAGAGGTTCAAGATAGTTCTAATAAATCACATAATGGAGACAGTCTTACTTAAATTGTAGAGAATTATCTTGCAACATTAATTTGAGGTTCAGAGGCAAGATAATCAGTATCATTTTCTCTAACAGTCAGGCATTTTTAATTGAGTATTGCTACTCTATCCTTAGGGGTCCTTTTTTCAATTTGAGCAATCATAATGTTAAAGTGCCACTTTCAATTAGTCTTGCACCAGAGGGTACCATTTGGCCATATAAATATCATCGAAGAGATCTAAAGATGCTTTTGCTGTGAGGATTTAGATGTTGAACTTCCCTGATGAATTTATCTTTCTGCATACAAATCTCACTTTCTCTACAAGCAAAGACTGAAAGGTGTTTTCCAATTTTAACTTGCCTTATTACTTACAGATACAATACTTTTCTTATTTAAATTAAAAAAATGAACTATCAAAGCTTTTCATTTTTTTTTTTGTATCTGTGTATGGAGGGATAAAGTATATTTCCTAGCATTTTTTTCAAGTAGTTGACTTTAAAAATTTTCTCTCACAGTTAAATGAAAAGTAATTATAAAACTTGCTAAAGACAATGGCAGCTCTTAGAAATATAACCCTATAAAAATTAGAAAAAATTGTGAAACTTCCTGAAAATAGTTAGAAGCATTGGGCTGACATAGGATTTGAGTGAGTCAATAAATGTGCATAAAATCATTACAGAAATACAAATAGTGCAAATTACTCAAAATATTAGCACTATCTTCTAGGCTTTAATTTTTATGGACAGATATTTTTTAAACATTTTTTTAAGTTTGTTTATTTTGAGAGAGAGAGAGAGAGAGCGAGCGTGCAGGAGAGGAGCAGAGAGGGAGGGAGAGAAAATCCCAAGCAGGCTCCACACTATCAATGCACAGCCCGATGCGGGGCTTGAACTCACCAACCATGAGATCATGGTCTGAGCTGAAATCAAGTGTCAGATGCTTAACTGACTGAACCACCAGGTCCCTTTATGGACAAATTTTAAAAAATTGAGTGGTTATATAAACTTTAATAAATAATAGAAATTTGGTATATCAAATTATAAAATAAAGAGGTTGGTTATAGTTCTGTGAGGAGTTCAACTTTCAAGTAGGGATATCATAGAGAAACAGTAAAACTTAACTAAAAATATCAGTGCTTCTAGGAGGAGCTAATTCTATGCCTTGGGAAGAGATATTTCAAGATGAGTCTAGAAACTTTTGTTGCCAGAAAGCAAGTACACTTTGAAATGTTCTGATGTGGTGTTGACAGGACTCAGAAGCCAACTTAAAAAGAGCTTTCATTGGCCAAGCTGTGACAATTTGAGCATAAAAAAGGATAAAAATTAGACTGATTAAAACAGCAGAGCCTAGAAGAAGCTGTTTTTCATAATTATGCTTAAAAGAAAATGGGGTTTATTTTCTCTTCATAAAAAGGGTACTATATTCCGGTTAATTTCTTTAGAGAAAAATAATATTTTTAAAGTTTAATTATATATACTAATTAAATATTAATATATCTGTATGTGTATAAAATTTTTAGGATGGGTAAGATGACATCCACACACAAAGAGTAATGGCCACCACCATCGTTATTAGTATTTTATGGAATCCACTTGGCACACCATTCTTGTGTGCTTTTTGATCTCCCTTCAGGGATCATTTGTTCTCTTCTAGAAGTATATTATAAGTGATCTTATTTAGGATGCATTAATGAAGGGATATGTTTTCATCTAATAACTTACTTGTTTTGTCCTCATTCTTGAATGATAATCTAGTTGAATATACAATTCCAGATTGGATTTGAATATATTTTTGAATACATTTTCTCAACATTTTTGCTGGCCTCCATTGTAATTGCTGACTTGTTTTTGGCCGAATTGTCACACTTAGAGATATCCTTTCATCTGTGGATGCTTTTAAGTTCTGTTTTTGTCCTTTATGTGCAAACAATGACTGTGTTTTTTGTTTACTTTTATATCCTCAGAGCTCAGAATAGTGTCTGATAGTACTTGCTCAATAAATAATTTTTGAATGAATAACTTAAAAAAAAAGTTTTCTGTAGCTTGAAGCTGACCTTTTTTTTTAATTAAAAAAATTTTTTTTAAATGTTTATTTATTTTTGAGACAATGAATGACAGAGCATGAACAGGGGAGGGGCAGAGAGAGAGGGAGACACAGAATCCGAAACAGGCTCCAGGCTCCGAGCTGTCAGCACAGAGCCCGACGCGGGGCTCCAACTCACGGACCGTGAGATCATGACCTGAGCCGAAGTCGGACGCTTAACCGACCGAGCCACCCAGGCGCCCCTGAAGCTGACCTTTGAGTAACATAAGACAAAGTGCTTGAAGAATTTATTATGGTACCTGGCACATAATTACTACTCAATAAATGATAGCTTCCATTTTCATTGAGAGAAAAAGATTATTAATCTGTGTAAAGGAAGAGAAGGAGCTATTTATTAATCTATGAGGTTACATTCTAGAGAGTAAGCAATACTCTCTCTCTCTCCATATCTTCTCATTATAATTCCAAGTTTAAATACAAACATTGATTTCGTTTCTTATTTTTTCCCCTTTGGCACCCACCAAAAGTAAGGTTTATAACAAAAAGATTTACAAAACAAAAAAAGTCACGTCTCCAGTTCTGTTTAATGGGGCCACAAATATGAAACAAAGATTGCTTGCTTAAGAGTAGGATATGGTCTTTACAAACTGAAGAGAAGGTTGATTCTGTCAAAAGGCCATTTTGACGAAACTTTGTTCATGGAGTAAAAGCATTAGATCAACTTTTAAAATAAATTGTAAATGAAAGGGTTAAAAATAGCGATTCTCAGGGTAAAGGCGATATTCCTGTGCCATGTTGTTATAGATATTTTTTCCTGCAGTGTTTTCATAAAAGGGTCCTATTCCATGTATACCAAGACTTCTAAACTTCTCTCTGAATAACTTCAAAGAAATGAATAAAATTTTTTCTAATTATGTTCCAAATCCATCAAATAATTCCATTTGAGATGTCTGAGATTATTCTATGCCCATATTTTCATTGTGCTTATTTTTTTAGGATATGGTTATTTCTACTTGGACAGAATTCATTATATTAGAGCAAGTATTTAAAATACTTATATGATTCTAAACTCACACATTTAATAAAAGTCATCATGAAATTAATTATTTGATCAAATTATCTTTATGTACTTTGCTAAATGTATACTTTGCTTAAATTTATAAAGCCTACTTTCTGAAAACATCTTAAAGATGATGAAATTCAGTGTTCTGTGGTTTCCACTTGGGCATATTCGACCAGATTAGGTTACCAGCACTACTAGAAGGACTCTCTAGTGTTTTATAAGATGGTCCTTCAGCTTGGAATTTCAGAGTGAGTGAGATATTGATTTGAGCTCGAAGCATGCTTAACATAATCCCTCAATATGCTCAAAAAATACCTGCTGAATGAATATCTCTCAGCCCTGGAGTAGGGAAAATGATATTTAACAAATGTGAGTGGTTTTTTTTTGCATGTTGCAGGGAATGTTGAACGTTTTGTTTGGTTCTATATACATGTTCCAATGTGATGCATTTAGATTACATTTTGTTTCGTTCATGAAAAACTGACCATACCTTGGAGGTTGCAAATCTAAGTGCCCAGATCAGTTTATGGCTTCTCTTTTTCATCTAGCACAAACAAAAAAGTGTCAAGAGAGTGGAAGAAAGTCCTTTTCCCAAACATCCAGTGAATATATGTTCTTTTGAAAGTAGAGAGGAAATTAAACTGTGGCTGAACCATTTTTCTTTTTTCTTTTTTGAAAGCTGTCTGTTGTTTGATGTCCATGATGATCATTTATATGACTCCAGAGGCTGCTGGAATAATATACTTACTTAGCAGAGCCTGGATATTTCTTAAAATTGAAAAAGGCAAAGCTTAGAAAAATAAATTTTGTTTCTGTAGTCCTTGTTTACATTTTGTGTTTGGTGAGACTTAATCTATAATGCGTTGCATTTAGGCAGTGTAATGGTCGCATCCTATGCCAAATTAAAGAAGAGTGTTTAAGCCTGAAAGATGTTGTTTTCATTTACTTATTGGTATGCCTATTTATACAAAGTTAGGTGAAAATGATCTCATAGTTTCCTATCAACTCTACAACTCAGTGTACCGAATGACTCTATGATTTTGCCTTAAATCTATGGTCCTTAGGAGGATTTCTAAATTATCACTTGAGAAGTAATTTTTGCATTTATTTTTAGAAAGCAGAAGTTATATGAATTTGTAAGTCTATTATGGATTAATACACCTGTTGGTTGGAGAAGAGAAGTATGTTTTAATACTTAAAGTGACCTTGTTAAGAGATGGTATAATTAATCAGCTCAGTGTATGGGTGTTGGATTTCAGGCTTCCCTGGATTGAAATCCTGGCATGGCATATCAGTTAACATCTTTTTATTGCAAAGAAACAAATATTGGCTAAATTAAGCAAAAAAGCAGTAAACTAAGCAATAAATTAAGTAAATTTATTGGCAAACTGTTGAGATATAACCTATTTGAAGATTGGAGAACCATATTTTGACATAAACAGAAACCAGTAGTTTGGGACATGTTGGAGAAGCAAGAACTAAAGGAAATTTCTCAAAATAGGAATAGTCAGATCAAGATGCTGCTTCTGATTGAATGGGACCTCCCCATTTTTTAAAACTTCTCACTACTTCCTCAAAAGTCAAAGTCCCACAAAAGAGTGGCTACATTTTGTCCCTCTTCCAGTGCCAGTCTAGTGGAAAGATAAATCTAGCCCTTCAACTTTTATAATGGAAGTTGACTATTTTCTACCTATGAAGACTGTTCTTAATGAATGAGATACAGTTCCCTAAAGATAAGTTGGAATGCTGTGGGAAAGAGTCAGTGATGCTGGGGACCAAAAAATGACAAGTGTGCATTATGCTTGGTTACGTACTAGCAATGTAATTTTGTCAAGTTACTCAATCTCTCTTAGCCTCAGTTTCCTTAAGGCTGTCGTAGACTCTAAGTCTAAAGTTCTTTCTTGCCCAGCAAGAAAGCGGGATGCAGGATTAAAATGTGAGAGATGGCTAATGTCCGAGAAAAGACAAGAGCCCCAAATAAGGGTCCTTGCTCCAGTTTTATTAGGATCAGGAGGCTTACAAACATGGTGATGGACGTGCACAAAGAGACAGTAAATCTGTGAACATTAACTCATGGATGTGAGGGAAAGGGGGTCTTGAAGATATTCGGGGTTAGGGGTTTGGGTAAATACAAAACAAAATCTTGGTGCCAGTGGCCAGGAGGAAGGTTATTTACAGTGGACATGAGGTACCACATCTGTTTATCTTAGCTAGCCTAGACTAGGGGATGAGAAAGGTAGAGCAAATAACCTCAGGGTTAACAAGACACCTTTCTTTTGTTAATCAGCTCTGCTCTGGGCAGCTTCACCCACAGTGCAGCTGGTCTATAGCCCTATTTACCTGTTTACCTAATTTGGTCTTTCCTTCCTATGAAAGCAGCTTTCTGCTATAGTACTAAATTGGTGGACGTTTTCACCCTTAATGCCTAATCTTGCTTACCTCATATACCTTTGTATTTGGGCCTTTGCCCTCCTCTCTATTCTGGGGCCTTTGCCCCCTTTCTCTATTCTGGGAGCCTTTGCCCCCCTCCACTTTATCCTGGGGGCCTAATCTTGTTTACCCAAGCTTGAGTGAGAGCATCCTATGGCTTTGTAATTCTTTATGCCTTGTTAACCATCCGTGCAGGCTCAGGGAATTCCTAAGCTTATTCCCCATGCCTTATCTCTAAAATGATTATAATGCCTACCTTACTGGGTTCTGTGAGTATAAAATCAGGTAATACATAGAAAGTACCAGGTGTGTAGTATTCACTCAATACATATTGGCTATTGCTATCATTATTTTATACTTTCTATGGTTCTTTCACATACATTTGCTTCTTTAAATCCTCACAGTATCTCAGCAGGTTAAGCGTAATAGATTTTATTATCTTTATTTTATGGATAGGATAAGAAGCTTGGACTTAAGAGGCATTGCCTGAAGCCTAAAGGCTGGTTTTCCAAATCCTGTATGTTTTCTTCTACAGAGTGCAGTTCTACTACTACAGTATCATTGGTGTGGAAAAAAAGACGAGGGGACAACACTGAGACAGAGTTTTGTTTTTGTTTTGTTTCTTTTTTCTGAGAAATAGATTCTCTGTCAGCAAGAGAATTGTATGTTTGCTGCTTGGCTACAGGTCAGTTTGGCTGTTGTATATATTTCCTAGAAGCAGGTGTTCTGAGAGTGAAATCCTGATGCACATTCACAGGATTGTATTTGCGTGGCACTTCCATGCTGTGATCTTGTGGCTTCATGACAAACACATCCAGGTTTGTAAACCTATGTACAGCTGTTCGCCTGTTAACAAAATGTGAGAACAGAGAAGTACCTGTCACACACCATGGAATTTTCCAAAGCAGTTCAGGGCTATGTGTGCTGGCTGATCTGCATTTGTCTTCCCTTTCAGCTTGACACCTGGACACCTGCGTGGAGGAGTGGGCCAGGGTGTTTGATAACGAGCATAGATTTTTGGCCTGATAGTTTTATTATCCCTGCAAGGCGACATCTCTGCCAGGGTCAATACTTCCAGTCTAGGAAGCTGTTTTCAGAAACCAGGAGGAAGCTAACATTTTTCAGCTTCCTTTCTCTGGGGTCCTTCTTCCTTCACTGCTCTCTGTGGGACAAGAAAGCAGAAGTATGCTGGTAATAGTAAAAAAAAAAAATCTCAATTCTCTAATGCTAAGAAAATGAGCAGGAAAGGGACCAGCATTTGGGAGAATGTATTTAATTTCTTTTGGGACCTACTGACTGATTTCTTGATGGTCTTCCTTATTTTTCTACATCACTTTCTTAAAGCACTTGAAGGGAGATTTTGAAAACCACCCGAGTTGCAAATTTTCTACTACGAACTGCTTGGTGTTCAACATTCTCTTTATTACTTGCCCTTTGCTGCCTGGCATTTGAGTTCTTACAGTTTACGTCTGTGCCTCCTGTGAGACTGTGAACTTCATGAGAACTGGAGACAATAGCTCATCCATTCTTTGCATCCTTTATTGCTTCTCAAAGCACCATCTGTGGACTAGAAGCATTGGCATCCCCTGGGGGCTTGTTAGAAATGTAGATGATCCAACCTTGCTCCTGACTTACTGAGTCAGAGCCTCCATTTTAACAAGATCCCGGGTGCTTCGTATGCACATTATAAATTGAGCAACATTTCTCTTTAGCACTTTTCATACAACACATGTTAAATAATAGTAAAGATAGAATGCATGTGAAGCAGGTAATTATGTATCACTTACAGAACCCGCTCCTTAACATTCTGTAGTAACCTCAGAATCCTAGAAGCCATGGGCACTTCATACTTCTGAATACAGATGAAGTTGGCAGCCTCAGAATCTCCTTGATCAACTGAAAAAAAGAAAGAAAATTGAAATAAACAATCAGGCAGTGAGCAGGGATGGAGGAACAGAGTCCTAGTACATAAAGTTGGGTTTGGTGCTCCACCAAGGACAGTGCTTGCTGCCTACAGATAATTGCTGTGGGGAGCTCCAAGGAGCAGCAGAGGTTCTAAGGTGCTAGCTCCGTTTTCCTCATCCAGCCTCAACTAGCTCACTCACTTTTCCCTGGTTCATTTGTTGATTTTCCTGCTCACACTTAATTTAGGAAAAAAAGTGGTCACCTCAAAATAGGTACACAAAAAATAAACACAAAACAATTTCCACCTGAAACCTTAAAAGCAAAGTTTAAAAACCACTTCACTAAGCCATACATAATAATATCAACAAGGGATAGATTGTTAATGTGTTCCATGCACAGTATACAAATTGGCATTTAAAATTTGTAATTAAACGATGATAAGTAATGACTTAAAATTTCTTTTTGATGCTTATTCATTTTTGAGAGAGAGGGAGAGAGAGAGCATGCACACAAGTGGGAGAGGGGCAGAGAGAGAGGGAGACACAGAATATGAAGCAGGCTCCAGACTCTGAGCCATCAGTGCAGAGCCCAACACGGGGCTCAAATCCAAGAACTTATGAGATCATGACCTGAGTTGAAGTCAGAGGCTTAACTGACTGAGCCACCCACATGCCCCAGGAGTGACTTTAACAGAAGATTGCCAGTGGTCCTTTCTCTGCTCTTCAAATTCCCCCTGTCAGAAGCTAACTATTTTGTTTAGCCGCAGAATTCATTTTGGGAGTGATTATGATTGTATAAATGCAAAGTGCTATTCCAAGAAGTGATTTTAGTTGAGTTTTCTGTTCAATATTTAATGATTAGATGCTCGGTGGCAGGGACTGTGGTAAGAGCTGGATAGATAAAGATGAGTATGACAATACCTGCTCTCGAGGAACTTTTAGGCTAGTGGGCTGGGCAGACACTTAAATAGATCATTTCAAGAGACTGAGTGTTTGGTCAAGGATGCTCAGGGTGCTTTGGGTTTCAGGAGAGGGGCATTGTGCTATTGGAGAAGAATCAGGATCAAAACTATATATTTTTAAAATTTTTATTTATTTTTGGAGCAAGAGAGAGAGTGTGTGAGCAGGGGAGAGGCAGAGAGAGAGAGAGAGAGAGAGAGAGAGAGAGAGAGAGAGAGAAAGAGGATCCGAAGTGGGCTGTGCACTGACAGCAGGGAGCTCGAACTCCCACATCATGAGATCATGACCTAAGCCTAAATCAGATGCTCAACCAGCTGTATTTTGTCAAAATGTCAAAATACTCTATTTTGAATAAAGAGTGAGAAGTAGGTGAAGAAAGGAATGTTGGAAACACATTCCAAGAAGAAGTTGCAGTGAGGCTAAAAATGCTGATGTATGAAACAGCATGGTCTGTTTTGGGAACTTTGCCAAGATGCAGGAAACCACAGATGATGAAGCTGAAGAGATAAGCTAGGGCATTAAATATGGAAGCCTCTGGAAAGTTTCTGACAAATTTGCCATGCTTATACTTATCAATAGTTAATTAACACCACAAATTCTATGTTAGGAAAAAAACTCCAAACATTTGTTCAAAAGAAAAATGCCTTCATTTTCAACTTTATTGTGAAAGTATTTGTTCTTTGTCTTTAGGGTGTGTTGATCTTCCTCAATGGGGGAATATCTTACACAGTTATGTCTCTTCACAGCGTATTGAGGGAAGAGACATGAACACAGTGGGAAAGAATTATAATTCAATAAGATAGTAACTATGTCAGCACTGCATTTATTGGGGGCATTGAAAAGAGCACTCAATATTTTGTGTGGACCGTTGTGACTTAGACACGTGTATATGACTTTAGTGGTAGAGTGATCAGCTGACCTCTGGAAAAGCGAATGAACATGCAGTCTTTGTTTTTGAAGAAACCACTACTGATCCATTGCAGTGTCTAGAAATTTAAAGCAATGGTTATCAGGAGAAGGCATATTATTATTATTTACATCATAAGAGGAGGGAAAAAGTACTTATATATTCCCCATATACTCTCTGCTTTCTTCTTGGTAAAGGGAATGTTTTACAGTAAAAATTAAACTTCATGGGGACTAACGTGGTTGTTTTTTCCTGTTGAACTCATAACATGTAAACACATAGTAGGGACACAAGATTGTTTGTTGAATAAACAAATGCATGAACTAACTCATTAATTTGAAGGGGGATGGACTGCATTTTTCTTAGCAGTGTCTTAATTAGCTAGATTCTATCATTGATAAAGACAATGAAAACTAGAGGGAATAATGCCCCTGAGCACATGGTGGTGAGCGATGTCCAAAGGTGGGAAATCCTGTTGGTCAGAGGACACATCCTCTATTAGACACGGTGAGGAAGTGGGGGAGGGGAGCTGCATAAAGTTTGAATTGAAAGTAAAATATAAAATTGTCACTGGGAATTCTAAGAAATCCTCAGTAATGTTTAAAAATATATATAAAATAAATTAATACAAGCTTATTGATAAAATACAAGCAACTTCAAAGACATAGTAATAAACCAAATAGCGAGCTCATGCTGGATCCACATATACATGGGACCCTGGATCCATTTACTGTGAAGCAAAAAAAAATCTTAGCTTCAGGGCCCCTTATTTGCTTTAGGAGGGACCCTCCTAAGACATTCACATTGTTCTATGTTTTAGGGAAATTTGCAAGAGTAAGTTATTTTTACCAAATTAGTGAGGATCACTAGCTTTTGCTACTCTGACTGTCCCCTCATTGCACTTCCCTTTTTGTCTTTTGGTATTTGAATGGCCATGGAACGTTTTGGAATTCAGTTAAGAAGAAGTTGAGTTGGGAATGTGCCATTTTAACTACAATTTGGAAGATGTAGAAAGGAAATGAACAAACAATATAATGAAAAAGAAATTCAAAAAGGTAACAAGCATATGTTAAGATAGTCACAAGAACTGGTAATTAGAGGATCCAAAACCAAATGAAACATTTCTGTTGTAATTATTACCCCTGTCAGTTGGGTAATGGTGAGTGTTGGCAGGAATGGGGGGATATGGAGATCCTCATGCCCTGGTGGAAGTATAGTTTGTATTCATCTTGGAGATGGTATATTATTAATAAAGTATATTTGTTTTCCTTATGGCTCTAGAATAATGCTCTGGATTATATCTCCTAATGAAATTCTTCTGTGTACATATTGCCTGAAGTATTGTTTCTGGTACTAGGGAAGTGAGGCAAGCTGGCTGTCCATCATTGGAGAGGGGATAGTTATAATGGAGTAGTATGCCGCAGTTAGAAGCAAGGCTTAGGTACTCACATAACAGTATGGATGGATCCTAAAACATAGGGCTAAAAGAAACCAGTACAAAGCGGAATTTTAATGTAAATATGCAGCAACTAGGTAAATATTGAATGCAAATGTGTGTACATACATGCTCATAAAACAATATGCATGTTGCAAGAATGCATCAAAATAAAAGGTAAACTTTAAGTACTATAAAAGGATTAATAAACAGGTCTCTAACTTGGTTGCTTTCTCCCTGCTGAATTACTTCTGACCTTAGCCAGACCCCTTCGTTATCCAGTTAATGGAATTTACTAATTGGAAGGTAATTGAAGATCTTGCAGAGGGTACTATATACTGATTTCTTATCTAAGGAATCTTTATAGTAGGATGAACTTCGTATGTCCTGATTGTTTATTATAAATTAGTCTTCAGTTCATGGCTTTATGAACCATAGCTGGATTGAATAATGGAAGTTAATTGTATAGAGTTTCTTGCTACATGACTAGAGAGTATAAAGGTTGAGAGACCCACAAAACTAAGAGGCTTCCTGGTGCTATTTTGTATTGGCCATAGTGTGCTTGTCACTTTGAATCCAAAGTGCATCCCAATGTTAAAAAGGAATTTAGAAAGATGTCTTCTGATGTGATATGGCTCCTTTCTTATAAACTTTAATAATTATTAGTAAAGCTTGGTGCTGGGTATAACTTGGATTCTGTAAATATGATTGATGTTTTAGCGCACTATGTTAATATAAACACATTATAACAGTTGCCAGTGGAGTACGAGGAAAGAACTAAGAAGAAGACAAAAATAAATAGGTAAATATTAGTAAATAATATAAGAAGATAAAGCCTTACTAGGACAAATAATGATAATACATTATGAACTGAGGATGTGATTTAGTTAACTCTCATCAATGAAGATCTGAGAGAAAAATATAAACAATTTAAAGGTATAGAAGTGAAGGTCCCTTCCATGTCCCTTGTAATAGGCAAGAACTGTTTAGTTTGTATGCTTTTAAATACATGTATACCATATATGCTATATGTATTTGTACATATAAATATGTATCATCTTTTTATAGCATTTCTTGGGAGTTTATATAGATCCATTTTCATTGTTAAACTATGTGAAAATAGAAGGTTTATATATTTGTAATATTTGGATTGTTGTACTTAAGCCCTACCTTATCCTTTCCCCACCAAATGTTCTGAATCCTCAGGACCTGGGGAAATGACTCACTTTTCCTCATTGGAATACAAAGGCCTTCCTCTTCCTTGAAGACTATGCAGAGACTTCAAATGAAGCAAATGCCTTAAAAACAATGCTTTCGCTCCTTCATATCTGTTCCTGTCTCCCCTCCTGGTCACCAGACTCATATCTAACATAAAGTCTCAGTAAACTCTACTGGGAAAATGCAGATCCGAGGAAAGGGGAGAGACTGTACACAAAGCAGCAGTAGGACTGCCTAACACATGCCAGCAGGAACCATGGAAGTTTGTCTAGGTGTAGATCCTGATCCTGGGGACTTTGTCTAGGAGTGGACCAAGCAGTTGTAGGTATAACTTTGGATAAGGGCAAGTTTGGTAATGGCCCTAGGAAATAATCCCAAGATGCTACTGGGGTGAATCTTGGAAGCTTGGAAAAAGTGATAAAGTGTTAATCACTGATGTAAGGAAGTGAGTGTTAAATGAACTAGAGATATAAGAAATGTCACCGCAGACTGTGGAGGAAGGGATCAAAACGCTCAAAGAAAGGGCCTGCTAGAATGGATATATTGAAAGATTGGAAAATCTTCCAGCTGACTCTGTTCCTTGGAAGAGATGACAGGTACTCTTTCTTACCAGTTCAATGAGGTTTGCAGCAGTGCAGGAAGCACCAGCGTCTCCAAGAAGCTCAGTAACAACTCTCCTTTGTAGTGCAGGGCTGATTGTAGGAGATACTCCAAAACTGAGCTCCACAATGACAGTAGAGAGAATAGAATCCCAGAACAGCAGAGGCCAAATGACAGCACTTAACTGTCAGAAGCAAAGTGGGAATAATAACTGTAATTGGCAGTAAATTAGGAATAGGGGTCAGCAAGACCTGACCCAGGAAGGCAGGGCCACTTCATGGATGTGTGAGTTGTGCTTAGATGGGATGCTAAGTTTGTTTAATGCTATGCTGTCACCATCTTGAATTTCATTATAATTCTTTAATTCCTTGCCACAGAACTCCACATTTTCCTTTTTCCCTGGGTCCCCTAAATTATGAGGTCACAAGGATTTTACAGTAATCTATGGAAATGGTCCACAGAACATGGACTATCCCTAGGGGCAAAATACATGGGTAGCCAAAAAGGGATATTGCTTAAAATATGTAATTAGAAGAGATCAAGGAAGGATGGGCAGAAGATTTTAATGGAAAGTCATGATCTCTTAACCAGATTTTAGACCTTAGTTATTTATCAGCCCTAGAACTCATCAATGGTTGGAGAGGCCCAATTCTCATCATGAAAGGCCTTTTAACACCATAGCAAATGTATACAGTAGTGATTCTCTTAGTCCTTTTCTCAAAGGAATTTATCATCATTTACTTGGATAACTAAACACTGGGGTAAAGGGAATATTCAGATCTTTTAAGAGTTATATGCAGAAACTATTGAATATAGGGCCTGAATTTATGCTGAAACCTAGAAATCCAAAATGCCATCATGGCCTCCTTTAGAGTAGAGATGATAGGACGTGGAGGTGTTAGTGTATATATGAGCAAATAGCTTAGTTGTTAGGCTAAAGGTACGCAAAAGGACGATTAGAAGGTCAGGGACAAGGACATCTTGGGAAGAGGCATGCAGATGGACCTAAGGGAGTGAGTACAAAGTGTGAGGATCTTTGTGTTGTATGTCAATGCTCACTAGAGAGCATTTACTGGAGCAGAACCACTACACCACCAAACAGCCTTTGTCCTTGACTCCCCCAGTGCTTGTGCAATGGGTTCAAGAATGGAACAGCTACATCCTCAGATGAGCCTATGCATGGGCACAACTACTCAGACTTTTTCTCCCCAAGTTTTATATACTACTTCTGAGGCAGAATGTTCAGACTACAAGCAACAGAAACCAAGAACCCCTAGTATGATCATTCTAGGAAACTAATTAGCCACATCAAGACAAGTTGATTGCGTTAGGCCCCTTCCACCGTAATGTTTCATTAATCAACCACACGTGAGAAAGAATAGACCTTCAGAAAATGAATTCATTGCCCTTTCCCATGCTTGCTTCCTTCCAGCTAAGCTAACTTTGGGAAACAACAGCCAAGCCGCAATACTGACAAGCAGAGATGGTGTGACTCTGTCACTTGGTGATAATTCATCATTATTGGGATGGACATGTATTCTGGATACTCTTTTATATTTCCTGCCCACAGTTCCTCAAGCAGCACTTATATCTTAGGGCTCATAAGGTGTATGATCCACCAATATGGGATCCTCCATAACATTGCCTTGGACCAAGAGACCTAATTTAGGGCAAAGGAGGTATGGTGGTGGGCACAGGACAATGGGACTCACTTGTCCTTCTCCACATTGCACCATCTAGAACCTCCCTGCCCAAAAGAGTTTTGGAAGGGCCTCTTGGAACACCCTGTTGGACACCAGCTTAGAGCTCATAATCTGGGTGAATGGGGTGATTTCAGAATGTGGTATACACCTTAAACCAACATTCACTGAACGACACTCTGTCCAAAATAGGCAGAATGTATGGTCTGAGGATCAGGAGGGGAAATAGGAGTGACCCTACTCATCCTTACTCCTAGTCACCCATATCTGGCAATTTGTGTTCTGGTTCTATACATTCAGAAGTTCTGGTTCATACTCTGGTCAGCATAGGGCAGTAGGGCTGCTCCTTCATAATTGGGGTACAGAGGAGTATATGTGGCAATCAGAGGATCCACTGGGCAACTGCTGGAACCTCCATTCCCAGTTTTTACAGTACATAGGCAAGCAGAACAACCACCGAGTAAACAATGGTTCAAATTCCTCAGTGATGAGGGGGCTGGGTCACTCCACAAGACAAAGTACCTTAACCAGTATTAATGGGAAATCTAGAATGGCTGATGCCTATCAGTTAATGGACTTGGGACCAACTAAGCAGTGGCAGTTGTAGTTTGCCCCACTACCTTCCTTTTGTAAGTTTTTCCAGGGATTGTGACCAGTCAGAATCTCAGAAAAGCTGCACCTGAATTGAATGAAGTTAATAAGGGAAGTAAATGAATCTGACTGATGCAAGTGTTGGACTCTAGTGAATGCTATTAGACTTCGGCTTAGGTCTTCTTTACCAGTCCAGTGTACTCATCCCTAAATGCTATGAATTTTGTCTGCTAATAGTCTAAGCCAGTCATTCTCTTCAGCAGAACAGAAGCCATCAGAGTTCCCATGCTCTTTCACCAGGAGTATTCCTTAGCCAGTGACTGATTAATATAGGTGTATAAAAGGCCAGCTGTATAATATGTATGCTCTATATCTCCCTGTGGGTTTAGCCTGTAAATTGGACTCTGGGTGAGGCTATACTCTTGCTTAGCTCCTTCACTTTCTCTCCTGCTTCTTTTGTTCCCTTTGTCTAGAAAGCACTCTCTCGGTATATTACGGGCACCCACACACCTGTCTGAGACTCTTCTATGGAATCAGACCTAAGTCTGCTTGAGGTAGGTAGATATTTATTGTTTTACTTAA
This sequence comes from Herpailurus yagouaroundi, assembly GCF_014898765.1. Classification (NCBI taxonomy): domain Eukaryota; kingdom Metazoa; phylum Chordata; class Mammalia; order Carnivora; family Felidae; genus Herpailurus; species Herpailurus yagouaroundi. The sequence goes on along the minus strand of NW_024412376.1, from coordinate 132,631,268 downwards.
CAGGAAGTCCTGAGGTAGGGGAGTTCTGAGTTTGGTTAGTTCAGTGTCTCACTGACATCACAAAGGACTAAAGCTCTGTCTACCTTTTTGCTTTTCTATCCTTAAGATTTTAGCGTTTATTCATTTTAGGGCCTTTCATTGTTGCAAGATGGCCATGGCAGCTGAAAGCATCGCATCTTTGCAAAACAAAGTTCAAAGGCTGAAGAGCTGTTGTTCCCTTCTCCTGACTCTGTATGAGTGAGAAGTGCCTTAACTCATTTTTTTTACCTCAGATCTGAAAGGCTAGAGTTGCTGTTTACTTGCCCATTCTTAAACGAATCAGGTTATCTAGCAAGAAGGGCAGTAAATTTACCGTTATTGGCTTAGTCTAAAAAATAATCACCCCTTGGGTGAGAAGAGTTCTAATTTTCCTCTGGAACTTATGAAAGTAATAGGTAGGAATAGGAAGAGAGAGACTGATACTTGGCCACAATCAAGAAGTGTCTGCCCTAAACTGTAATTTAGGAACTATATCTATTCTTATATAAATACTGCAAAAACACTGTTAGGCATATATTTCTTAGTTGTTTTGGGGGATAGGAAAAGTGAGACTCCTAAGATAATGCCAAAGCACCAGTCTCTTAAGAGTTAAATAATCTTTTTTTTTTAACGTTTTTTTTTTTTTTTTTTTTTTTTTTTTTTT
>NW_024412376.1:132610576-132630486 GCF_014898765.1 Herpailurus yagouaroundi | reverse complement strand
AGAGAGAGGGAGACACAGAATCTGAAACAGGCTCCAGGCTCTGAGCCATCAGCCCAGAGCCCGACGCGGGGCTCGAACTCACGGACCGCGAGATCGTGACCTGAGCTGAAGTCGGCCGCTTAACCGACTGAGCCACCCAGGCGCCCCAAGAGTTAAATAATCTTAAAGGATTTGTCATTGTATATTTTTTCTGACTCACTGGTATGTAATAATAGCTCCATGTTTTTTTTTTAGAGGAAACTTTTAATAGTAAAGTGTCAAACTAGATTTCTCAAATAAGCTTTCTTTAACTTCAAAAAAAGTACTCTTCAAATTCACTGAAGGTACATCCTACTGAGTCATTTCTTGGTGGGGGCTGGGAATGTAACAAACATTGTTAAGTAGCTATTGTATGCTAGAGGGTTCTTGGGTGGTCTTTTGTGACTGTTTTGGCCAATAAAATACAAGGAAGCGACACAAGGAACATGACTTCTGAGGTCAGTCGTAAAAGGCAATGCAACCTGTACCTCATTTACTAGTACCTTGCTCTTAGAGCCTTCAGTCATTTTGTAAACAGTTTGCTCTGAGACCATGAAGCTGTGAGAAAGCCCAAACTATCCCACGCACAGAGGCTGCATGGAAAAACTCTGAGACAAGAGGAAGGGACAGACATGTCTGGACGGTCCCCAGATGTTCCATGCTCTTGCTGTTTCAGCTCCAGCCATCATCTGACTGCTTTCACCCAGGAGATATGAAACCGGAACTGCCCGGCCAAGCCTTTCTCAAATTTCTGACCCAGATAAACCTCAAGATGTTAGAGAATGATTCTTGTTTTAGCCACTGTTTTGCAGTGAGTTGTTATGGAGCAATAGATAACAGGAACAGAATTTGGTATTTGGAGATTGGCTGCTGCCATGAAAAGAAAACAGTGAAACATGTGGACTGGATGGTGTGTGGACTTGAGGAGACTGTTAATAAAATCTTGAGAGTCTGTGAGAGCAGTTCCTAAAAAGGACCTCAAGTAGCCTAGTGGTAAAGGATTAGAGAAGAATGAGAAATGTTTTGAAACCTGGAAGAAGAGAGACTGTTGTTATGTAATAGAAGTTTTATCAACATTGTTTCATGCGGTGATTTTGATGAGGTTTTGGAGGGTGGGGTTCAGAGCTGATGGCCAGGAAAGAATTCTTGAAGACGTCTTTGGTGCAAAAAGGTGATTTTATTAAAGCACGGGGACAGGACCCATGGGCAGAAAGAGCTGCACTGGGGTTATGAAGAGTGACTGGTTATATACTATGGAGCTGAGGGATAAAGGCAAAAGAGAGGCCTCCTGGAGGACTTTGATATGCTAAAAAGGACTCCTAGGATACCTGAGGCCTTGCTATGGTTAAGCCAAGGTTGTTTTTCTTTTAGTAAGGCATTGACATTAGGGCAGTAGGGGGTTCCCGGAGAAATGTTATACTCTGTATTTACCTCAAGTATTTGCCAATGGGTTGCAGGTTATAAGGACATTTAATTTTACCTGCCATTTCCTTCTTGCCTTTGTTCCTCACATCACTATGCAGGGGAGGTGTTGTTGGGGCTCCAGGAAACTGAGTCTATAGGTTTCTGGAGATTAGGCTATTGATAAGATTGCCTTTTTCTTGTAATTTACTAAGATATTTGTAAACTACAAATAGTTTAGAGACTATTGTAGTCTCTATTGTAGAGACTACAAATAGATAGAGACTCATGTCTTGCAGGACCATGATCTCTATCAGTTAACCATTTGTTTTCCTTCCTTTCCTTTGTCCTTGGGCAGCAAGGAGTGGCTGAGGAATATTACACACGTCCCACTTGGGGGCGGGAAGGGTGTGTGTGCAGTATGTTAGCTTGTACTTTGCCCTCAGCTTGCCTCATGGTCCCTCATCAATGCAGATAATACAAAATGTATCTAATGTACCCAGTTATCTAGCTAAGAATATTTCCACTTAGAACATTGAAAGTGCTACCTTGCTTCATCTTACTGCCTATCATACAAATAGTGAGGGATGAGTGAAAAAAGAAACAGTTCATCTTTAGGCATAATTTAGAGGGAACATAAGCAATTAAGGGTTTGGTGGATTTGAAACAGACTTTTCATTCCTGGCCTCTCCACATGCAGAAGATTCTCAAAGTAAGAAAGTTCATCAGGCCAGACATAAAATCTAGAGAACTGTCAGGAAATCTAAAGATAAAACAAATTGTGTGCTTTTAAGAATCCTTTCTTGAGGTAAAGAAGATGTGTTTCCTATTTTCAAAAAATTTGGATTCTGTTGTAGATTCTAAAACGGCAAGTAAAGAAATACATAAAATTTAGTGTGATAACAGCCCTGATAAAAGTAAGCATGGGGTGCTATGAGAGCCTGTAACAGGGATGCTTCAGACAAACAGGAAGTAGTGTGACATTAGGATAAGGCTTTCCAAGAAAGGGCATATCTAAACTAAGCAGTGAAGAATAAATAGGAGTTAGGGAAGGTGGGTGTGGGAAAGAGATGTTTTCAAGTGGAGAGAGTTGGGTGATATTATAGGAAACCCTCAGAAAATCTCCTAAAGGAGGCCTGAAACCCTTGACATATCTTGTAGTAGTTTTCCCCTTTTATAGGAATAAATGTGATCAACCAGCTCTAAAGAGTCTCTCTTTTTAAAAAAGGTTTTTGTTATGGAATTTAAAAAATATGTGCAAAGGAAGAGAGAATTGTATAATGAACCCTCCTGTGCTAATTACTCAGTTTAAAAATAATCAAACTCATGGCCAATCTGGTTTCATTTGTGATTACCCCCTCCTGCATTGCATTATTTTAAAGCAAGCCCCAGGCGTATATAATTTCATCTATAAACGCTTTAAAGCATAAAGATTCTTTTTGATTAATAGTCACAACACCTTGATCACACACACAAATCAACACTAATTCCATAATATTGATGCTTCCTTTTGAACAAACGAGGCCAGTGTTGCTGGGTTCTTCTGGGAAGTAGATCACTTAAATCACTCTAATGCAGAAAGATAATTATTCAGTACATGAGGTCTGTGGTTAAAAATTTCTTTTTTTGGGGGGGGGTGGTGCCTGGATGGTTCATTTGGTTAAGGCTCTGACTCTTGATTTCGGCTCAAGTCATGATCTCATGGTTGGTGGGATTGAGCCCTGCGTCAGGCTCTGTGCTGACAGCGTGGAGCCTACTTGGAATTCTCTCTCTTCCTCTCTGTCTGTCCCTCCCCTGCTCATGTGTGCTCTCTGTCAAAGTAAATAAATAAACATTTTAAAAATTCATATTTTTTTTGGAGGAGACAAGGATATGAGAAATTAGGCTAGCTTCCTCTTTATAGGTATTTAGGGGTAGTAAGTACAGAAAAACATCTGTCCTCAATGATCCAAAAAGTTATGAAAATATAAGAAATGGTTGCTGTAGGCACTTAATTTTGTTTCTATGTATGTTTTCTTTAGGACAGTTATCCAGTTATACCTAAGGAGGTCTAGCTGCTGATTTCAGGCAGTCCTTCTGTGGTCTATCCTTAGTGCTAATTGATTTCATCTTAGACTGGCTTAGGTTCTGAGCTGGTGTGGGTGGATGAAGCTCTCTTACCTTTACACAGAGGGACAAGATTCAGTGCAATAACAGAAATAAGGAGAAAGGATAAACAGAACCAGACCCAGTACCATTGTACCTTGGGACTTGTGTTTGAGTGTGAATTTATAATCATATGCCATCTGGCCTTACAGTAGGAACTGCAGGGGTGGACACTCCAATTGGCTGATCTCAGCATACATGTGCAAAGACTTAAGAGACTTGAGATCATGACATGCTCTGAGATCTGCGAGGATTATTTCCCAGTACAGGGTTGATAAGGCAGGTACTGGGGAAGTTAGTGAGCACCAAATTGTAAGTAAAGAAATGAGGAATTATTGGAGCATTTTAAGTGATAGATTTCTGCGATCAGATTTGTGTCAGAGTGGGACATATAGGCGGGCACAGAAGCCAGTAGGATAACATTTTATCAAAATAAGCAAGAGATGATCAGTGCATGACTGAACATAGTACCATTGAGAACTATGAGTGTGGACAGTGTGGAAAGATGTTTACAGACAAGTCCACAGTACTGGGAGGCCAGTGTGATGGGAAGTTGAGAGGAAGGAGTTAGGGATGGCTCCCACATTTGTAGCCTGTCTTAGAGGATTATGGTGTGGAGATTTCCAATCCACAGTGCAGTGTTTCCTGGCTGATACGTAAATTCTGCTGGATTACTAGTTAGTGACCGTTGCTATTCTAAACCCCATTCAGTATTATAACAGTAGCATTTCTGAAGTCAAGGCTATGGCCAGAGAGTTAATTGGAGGATCAGGCAGTTCATATTGGAGCTAAATGTTTTATTCATCCGACGTGTCCTCTGCTCAGCATAGAAAACAGTTCCCAAGTTCCCATGTTCACTTGAACTTCTTCATATTCCTTAATGTTTTATTTTTAGTTACTCTTACACTAAAATAAGGTTCTATTTGGTCTTTCCATCCTGGGGTCTAGTTGATCATATACTACAATCTTATAGGTTATAAGGAAAAACAGAAACACTTTGACTTAAAGCCTATTGTATACTAAACTTCAAATTAATATTTCCATAAATTAGATAGGACCTCTGTAGTAGGTTTCTCCTATATCTTGATATTGATTATTAAAATCTTTAAATTGAGCTTCATCTCTCTTCCAGAAAATAAGTATAGCTCTTGGACCGTTTTCCTTCTAAAACAGAAGATGCAGCAGAATATTTAATAATAGATTGTGCTGAGGTCCAGCATTGCAGCAGGCTTTATAAGCTAGCTCTCTACTTTCTCTGTGAGGATTGGCATTCATTTTATATAGTGACAAAAGGATGTGGGGACGGGATCTTTTGTTCTTTTGAAGAATCATTTACACCAGCATTATGGGCTGGAGGAGTTTCTTACCACCTGTTTTCACCATAAGCTGTTTCATTCCTATGAGATACATATTCCTACATCAGATTTCAAAAGTTAGTCACCTAGCATAGCTGGAGAGAGGTAACACAATGGCAACATTTATTATCTAGAAGATAGGCACATTTTCCCCTCATATCTCTCACGTCTAATCTTTTTTTCTATTTTTCAAGTTATGCATACAGCAGCAAAGTGCATCACCTACCTGGGGTAAATCCACTGACTGTCAAATATCCAAAGACCAAGAAAGAATTTTTGGTGATCTTTCTAGTAATAGACACAAAAATTTAATAATATTTTAATTTATTATCTTGTACCCAGAAGTTAGTTTCACTGGTGATTTACTACCGTCCATAACCTACTGGGGTCTGGCACTGATGGTTGATTTACTGTTCTATCAGTTACTTAATTAGAATGAATTATTCATAGTTTTTCCTGATGAACGACCTAATTATTATGCTAATCATAACAATCTAAGTCTTCAGTGTTTTCTAAAGCATCCTGCCTAATGGGGTTATTAAATATGTGTATAATTATAGTCTTATAAAATTCAGAAACATGCTTTGACAGACATTTTTATTTATATTTAGACTTTCAGAAACATCAAATGTAAGATATCTTTTGCCCTGAACTCAATTAATTTCTTAAATGTCATTTTCTTTCCTTAATATAAAACTGTGAATGAGTGTGACAAATAAAACTGTAAACAACTTCATTATGAAAACTAAGAAATAGAACAGAATTTTATACCCAGTCAAGTCCTGCTTTTGAGGACTTTGGCTTTGACAAGAAAATTGTCCTTTATGATATTGGGATTGTATTGGAGGCAAAGGAGTGAACTGACCTGATATTTATTGTTAAATGGTCAACTCTTAATTGTTCACAGGAGAGGCAACTGTATTGTGGGTCAATTAGCTATTAACTGTTCATACTTGGGACATTTCCCTCCTACTTCTGTATTTGTTTACAACATCTCAGGCCCAAATTATTACATTTGCATGTGCTTGTCTTACTTCAGGGCAAAAGTTAATATTTGAAGATATTAGGATATTCTGTTGCTTTCAGTAATAATAACTACATCAAAAACCAACTCCTCAGGGTATCTAATGCTTGAACATCTGACATAGAAGGCAATAATAAGATCTTTAGCTGTTAGATCTCAAACCAAGCATTTGACAGCCGATGGCTGGGTCTATATAGCCAAATACAAATTAGAATTAAAGGGGCGCCTGGGTGGCGCAGTCGGTTAAGCGTCCGACTTCAGCTTATCCAGGTCACGATCTCGCGGTCCGTGAGTTCGAGCCCCGCGTCAGGCTCTGGGCTGATGGCTCAGAGCCTGGAGCCTGTTTCCGATTCTGTGTCTCCCTCTCTCTCTGCCCCTCCCCCGTTCATGCTCTGTCTCTCTCTGTCCCAAAAATAAATAAACGTTGAAAAAAAAAAAATTTAGAATTAAAACACACATTATGCTCAATTTTTTTTGTAGTCCAGTTGTTAAAGGATTCTTTTTTGAGACTTGGCAACAATAACTGATGGCTTTTGTGAAATATTAAGATTATTCAAAGAAATAAGATTGGCTCCTTTTTGGTCATAACTTCATTTTGTCTTTGAGAACAGAGATGGAGATAATGAAAAGGAACACTTTCCATTATTTAATAGTTTATACTCCTTGAAAGATTTTTTTCCCCTTATTTTTAACTCCCTTATTTTCTCTATCATTTTTATTTTTATTTTATTTATTTATTTTTTCAACGTTTATTTATTTTTGGGACAGAGAGAGACAGAGCATGAACGGGGGAGGGGCAGAGAGAGAGGGAGACACAGAATCGGAAACAGGCTCCAGGCTCTGAGCCATCAGCCCAGAGCCTGACACGGGGCTTGAACTCATGGACCGTGAGATCGTGACCTGGCTGAAGTCGGACGCTTAACCAACTGCGCCACCCAGGCGCCCCTCTATCATTTTTAAACCATCAATTTACATTTGAAGATCTGGAGATCAGTGACTGTGTCCTCCAGGACTTCCAAGGAGAAGACATTTGAGGAGCTTCTGGTCTCACTTGTAATCCTCCTCTTCACCTTAGTTGTTCTAGGGATCTCTGGTACAGCTGTGATACGAAGCCAACTAGTGTGCTTTGGTCTGAGCAAAAGTCCTCATGCCCATCTCTCTGGAGCTGCTATGACTGGACACAGTGTTGGACAGGCCAGCCCTGCTCATTCCCTTTACACCATGATGATGATTCTCGGGTTGCATGACAGCGGGTGTCTTTTCAAACGTTAGAAGTAAAACCAACATTACATGGTTTCTATGCTGCTTGTTTTAAATAATTTTTGAAGTTACATGGGACACAAATCAAGGGAAATTAAATGAATTCCTATTTCTGGCTGAGCCAGCTTCAGCTTAACCTCTGGCCCTGACCACCTTTTTCCTTTGGGATTTGTCTTAGTCTGTTCAGGCTGCTATAGCAAAAACACCACAGACTGAGTGGCTTATAAACAACAGAATTTATTTCTCACAGTTATGGAGGTTGTAAGTCTGTTGTTAGGTTGCCAACATGGATGGGTGAGGGCAGATTTCTCACTGCATCCTTACATGGCACAAAGGACAAGCAAGCCCTCCAGACCCTTTTTGATAAATGTACCAATCCTATTGATGAGGGCTCTGCCCTGGTGACTTAATCACCTCCCAAAGATCTCATCTCCTAGTACCATCACCTATGAGGTTAGAATTTCAACATATGCATTTTGGAGGGACACAACATTCAGACTATAGCAGGGTCCCTACAGAAAGGACACTACAGAGCTGAAAAGCATTATAAGGATGGTTTTTCAACTGCCTTGTGTTCTTTCCTCTCTAGAGGGGACTTGATCTCGGCTCTGGTTGCTTGGACGGTGGTGGGTATGATATAGCTCTGAGATACCTCTTCTGCAAACTCTCTTTAAAGTCCAGCTCCTTTACTTTGCTGGAGTAGGAGGAAGGAGAGGATAAGAGATACTTATCTCTTGCCTTAACTGGTCGGTAACAATGCCCTTCTTTTGCTGCTTTTCCAAGCAACAGTAACTTACAGTCATTTCCTTCTCTATGGCAGGTAATCAAATACTGACTCCTCCTAGGACACATGTATGAGTCTTTGGAAAGGTTTCAAGGGATGACAACACTGCATTTTTCATTGTGAGGTCCAGCTCTGTCTCTTTTCCTTCCACCTCCTCCCAGCTCTGGCCAAAACAAGCCATCTTTCAGCTTCTTATTGGGGAGATTCTGTCATGGGTGAACTGAGCCTTACATGGGGGCCTGCCTAGATGGTCCATGTCCACCTGCCTTCTCTGTTGGTCACATGACCTATGGGAAACTCTGGCATCATTGTTGGGGATGTGGTAAACAACTCTGTACATCTGCCTCTTCAGGGACCTTGCGAGACCTTCTTTTGGAAATGACGCTCAAGTATGGAACTGCTGAGTCATGTGGTTCATATTTTGACTAGAGCCATGTTGCTCTTCAGAAAGGCTGCGCTAGTTTATGTTTTCACCAGCATGGACAAAATTCCTAACTACCAGTATTCCTATGAATGGTTGACATAATTCAGCTTTCTAATTTTTGCTATTCTGTAGTAACTTACTTTATATGCATCGCTGTAATTGTCAGTCACTTTGACCTGTCATCTATTTGTCAGTGTCTTGGGTTTCTTCTATATATTGGATATTCATATTTCTTGCTCATTTGTCTGTTTGGGTTGTTGTCTTTCATTATACACTTCTAAGATTTTCTTGTATATTGTAAACATTAATCTCTTGTTGGTTTGGTACTTTGCAAATATCTTCTTCCATTCTGTCAACTATATGTTAACTTTATACTTAGTTTCTTATTGACCAGAAAATCTTTTATTCTGATATAGACAACTTAATCATTTATTTCTTTGTGCTTTTGAAGTTCTGTTTAAACAATCTTTCTCCTTCGCCAGGTCTGTAGCTATTGAATATTTTATTCTACCAACTTTCTAGTTTTATCCTTCACCTTTAGATATTTATTCCTGTTGTTGTTTACTTTGATATGTAAGGTTAAGTAGGGATTCACTTTTCTCAAACCATTTTACTAAATAGTTCATAGTTTTCCCATGAATTTGTGATACTAGCTTTCATTTATATAAGAGTGGCCCATATACATGTTTTGTCCCTGAGCTATTATGTTCCATTGATCAACATGATTGTTCTTGTGGCAATATCTTAATTTTCTTAAAAAAAAATGCTTACTTATTTTAAGAGAGAGAGAGCACGTGAACAGGGGACAGGCAGAGAGAGAGGAGAGAGAGAATCCCAAGCAGGCTCCATGCTGCCAGTGCAGAGCCCTACACGGGGCCCAGTTCTGTGAACTGTGAGATCATGACCTGAGCTGAGGCCAAGAGTTGGATCCCCAACTCTTAATTTTTAAATATCTTAATTTTTAAATTATGATTTAAAAGAATCAATATCTGACAACTTGCCCCTCTTTTCTCCCCCATTTTTTATAAGGTTGGCTTCCTTCTATTGAAAAATAGAATAAATTCATTTAATTCTTAAAAAATCCAACTGGAACTATAATTGATTTACATCAGATTAATAGAATAATTAGGAAGAATAAATATCTTTGTAATGTTAAGCCATCTTATCTAAAAAAATAAAATGTCCATTTAATTTATATATCAACTTATATGACCTTGATTGGAGTTTTTGTTTTCTCTATAGTTATTGTGTGTTCCTGGTTAATTTCTAGATATTTTATAGTTTTTGTTTTCCTTTTCTTTCTTTTTTGCTACTGTTATATTTTCTAATTGGTTATGGCTGAGGTAAGTTAGCACTATTGATTTTTTAAGTTATCTCCAGTTAAATTTCTGAACATTATTTTTAGTTGCTTTTTTGGTGATAATTCTATGGTTTTATTGGATGATAGTATTATGGACTAACAGTGACATTTTTTTCTCTTTCTCCTAAATATTTTTCTTTTCTTTTAGTATTGGTAAGACTTGTAGAATTGTATCAGTCAGTTGTGGTGTGAAAATATTGTGTTCTATTTTAAAGGGTATGCTCTCTGTTTTTCTCTACTAAGGGTAGTGTTTGCTATAAGGTTTGGATATACAATGTTCACCACTGTGAGGAAGTTCCCTTCTAGTTTTAGTTTGTTCAGATTGTTGAAAAAAATAGATAGGTCCTGAACTTTATTAAAGTCTCTTTGCATCATTTGAGTGATTGATAGGATTTTCTCTACTTTGCTAATGACATAATGGTATTGGTGAGTTTCATGAAATATAACTATTTTTGCATTTCTGGGATTAACCTCATTTGAGGTGAATGTGAACTTTTTTTTTTTTTTTTTATGGATTGTTGGATTTAGTTAGCTAGCTGTATGACCTTGGGTAAGCCACATAACCTTCTATGCCTAAATTATTTATCAGTAAAATGGAGATCATAGTCAAAGAGTTGTCTTTGAATTACATATGTTCAGAATTTAGATGAGTGCCTGATACATAATAAAACCTATGTAAAAGTAATATAAGTATAATATAATTGTGAATTGTTTCTGGATACTATTCAACCTACAAGTACCAGAAAATTTCACCCCCTTTCTGTATCTCCTGAAACAGCAGATCCTGTGACTCCCCTCCCACTGTTATTGATTGCTTAGAGTGTTTTTATTAGGGATCTTAGCGTATTAAACCATCTGAGGCCTTCAGTGCCGAAGAGCACTTTTTACTGTGCTCTCATCTTTGACTTATAATTTGCTTGGATATAAAATTCTAAGAGGAAAGTTCTTTTCCTTTATTACTTTCAAAATACGATTGTGTTGAATTTTTGCATTCAGTGTGTGGTTGAGAAGTCAGATGCCATTCTGATTCTTTTTCTTTTGTAAGGGAGCCGTTCTTGCCTTTGAACATTTTTATTATTTTCCCTTACTATGTCTTTGATATCCTTCATTTTAATAATAATGCACTTAGGTGTTTGATTTGTCCTTATTTCTTCTGTTTAATAACCTATGAGTTTATGCCCCTTTTCAGTCTGCAGGCTTTTCTTTCTTTAATTCTGGCAATTTTATCCTTTTTGTTTGTTCAAATTTTACTTCTATGCATGTTTTCTCTATTTATAGGAACTCTATTGTATACCTGTTACCATCATATATATATATATGGCACACACATATATATACATATATATGTGAATTTTTATTATCCTTTTTGCTGCCTCTGAGAGTGTTGTTTTTTTTTTTTTTTTTACAACTCATTAATTCATTCTTCAACTTACTTATCTTGGTAATTAACTTACTTATTGTGTTCTTTATTTTAGCTGTATTTTTCATATCTAATATTTCTATTTGTCTTCTCATCATAATATCTCATTACTGCTCCATGTTACTAATATCTTCTCTATCTTCTTATGCTTATTTTGAATTTTTTGCCCATATTTCCAATAATTCTGCTTTTAATAACTTATGTGGTTGAGCTTATTTTTATTTTTAGCAGTGGTTGCAGTGTTCAAGTCTCTGTTTTTGCTTGTTTGACTCAAGGAATCACATTTCCTTGCATCTAATAACATGTATCAGACATGCCAGAGACTAGGCCCTCGTCCAGAATCATCTGGGTAAGCTTAAGGAGAGGGGAGGATATGATCTCCGGGTACCAAAAACTACTACTCGTATCTCTCCCATTTACTACCACTCTACCACACAACTCAAGAATTTTACCTTTAAATTAATAAATAAAATTAATTACTTAAGAGACATTATCCCAAGTGAGATAAGTCATACTGATAAAGACAAATACTATGTCCTATCACTGTACAATCTAAAAAAGCCAAACAGTAAGATGGTGGTTGCCAGGGGATGGGGGGAGATAGGGTAGAGGACAGATGATGTTTAAGGATACAGACTTGCAACAGGTAGTAAATAAATCCCAGAGATCTAAGGCACAGTAAAATGAATATAGAAGACAATATTGTATTATAACCATCAAATGTGCTAACAGATTAAATTCTAATTACTTCGACCACTAAAAAAAAAATGATAATTATGTTATGTGATGTGATTGAGGTGCTAATTATAGCTATAATAGCAATCTTTACAATAGGTATCAAATTAACATGTACACCTTAAATTTATACAGGGTTGCATGTCAGGTGTGTTTCAATAAAAAACATATGTTAGATGTAAAAATTTTTTAAAATTAATAAAGGGATGCAGCTTTGGAAGAACACAGTATCTTTAGGTTGAAAGCTACCAGTTTAGGGGATTGAGGGAAAAGGGTTGGAGAAGTTGGTTTCCCATTTTGGCCAAGTAACTCATACATTTTCATCTAGTGTTCACCCTCACAGAGATTTTGCAGTGCATTTACCAGGATGACTTAAACTCATGTTGCTAATTTCTATCGTGAAAGGCCAGACGATGATCATCCCAAACTATTGTGGAGATAGAAAAGAGCTGACCTAGAAGTTTCTCTCCTCGTACTGCTGGTTTCGATTCTCACTGACCACAGGCTGCAGTCAGTCATCAACCCCCACAACTACTCCACTTAGAAAAAGCTTCAGTTCCCCAGAGTTTTCATGAGTGTATGTGTTTTCTGTGTCCTGTAAACTATAGTGCCCTCTTGCTTCTGTACTCCTCTAGGGTTGGGTCGAGGAACCCACGAATCCCTACTATTTTGCCATCTGTTCTGAAACTAGGAGACCGTGATTGTACTTTCATTTTGGTAATGTGTTGGTTTGACTTAGTAGTCCTGACATGCCCTGGGAGCATTTAGACTCAGAGAGGAACTTTCTGTATTTGGCACATTCTCAATGCTGTGACAAAGGACACAGTCAAAGCTGATTGCTCTGCTGGGCTTTGACTGGGGGCCTTGTTATTAACTAGGCTCAAATGAAATTTTAAAAGAAAAGGATATTTTTCACATTGGCATTTGAGAAATTGTGCTACAGGAAGCGGTATATACTTGTCCTTTCCCTTGACAGAGAACACAAAGTGCTGTGGATTGTTCAGGGTTCCCTCAGCACATTTCAGCAAAAGAAAAGCGGACATTTTAAATTTATTGCTAATCCTAGAGAAGAGCTTACTAAATTTTTCACTCAAATGTATCCACTAAGCTACCATTAATTATAATATTAGTTACATTAGTTACTAGAGTCTAAAGTAATCAGTTATTAAATTAAAATATCCCTCTGAATTTCTCTCATTCTATTATACTTGGTTTAGAACTGATGGATATGTATAAGATATTGATCATCTGGCCACTAGCAGTTATCAGTGGAACCAGTACCTTATTTCAGAGGGTATTAGACCTTGAGTTGTGGTGTATATGGAAGTGTAAAGCAAGAGGAGGTATAATATAGTTATATTTCAGTCTGGCCTAATCTTTCCCAAATATAGATAGTGGAGGTTTTTCTTGTATTCATCACCATTCTTTTTGATGATAAGGACCCCATTTCCTATTTTTGGTGCTTTGTGATTCTCTTGGGTCATGGCAAAGGAGAATGTGTCCACCTGAGACAGTCAATTAGGTTTAGCAAAGTCTTACCTGTAGAGAGACATCACTTCTGCCTAGGTATTCCGTGGGTGACATGCCTGCAATAGTTAAATGGCTACTCTCTGTGAACACTCTGACCAGATGATGAGGAAAACAGCTAACATGGCTCCTCAACAAAGATGACATTAAACTGTTCTCTTAAACTTACTCATTTAATGGCACAACAAATGTTTATTGAGCAACCACTGTGTGCCGGGAGCTTTTCTAGACTTAAGGAGATACTACAGTGAACAAATTAAGTCAAGTTTTCCTCTCATTATTAACAAGACAAAAAATGAACAAAGTATGATGTAGCAGTACATTGCGCAAACATACTAACTGAGTGAGATGATAGAGTGATTGGGGAACTACTTTAGCTTGGGTGGGGAAGGAAAGCCTTATTGTAAAATTACATCTGAGCTGATGCCAGAATGATATGCAAAGATTTGAAGACACAGAATCCCAAGTGGAAGGAAGGGTGAGTGCAAAGTCCGAGAGGCATGTGTTTTCACATAGAGAACTAGGATCAGTGTGGATTGAACTAGGTGATGGAGGGAGAGAGTGGCATGAAATACGATTGGAGAGGTAGGTAGGAGTCAGTTCATTCAGGGTTTATGGACCCTGGTGAAAGAACTTGGGTAATGGGAAGCATATTCAATCCAATAGCAATCCTGTCATCTATACCTTTAACATACATTAAAAATATGACTGCTTTTTATCATCATACCAACACTTCCACTTTTAATCAGGGGAATAACTGGATCAAGTGAAGTAAAGAAAAGGAAACTTTAAACACTCTGTGCAGAATGGATTGTGGAGTAGCAAGTGTAGAACTAGGGATATCAGTTAGGAGGTTATTTTATGGCCCAGGTGGGAGATAATATTGGCTTTGACTAAGTCAACAGTGATGGAGGCAGTAAAAAATGGACACATTGGTGTATATTTTGAAGGAGTGGTTGACAGGACTGCTGTTGGATTGGATATGGCAAATGAGTAAAAGAAAGGAATAGAAGACAGCTTCTAGGGTTTGAAATTAACATCTAGGTGAATGGTGGAACAGTTTATTGAGGTGGGAAAGACTGGAGGAAGGACAGGTTTGGAGTGGAGAGTGCAAGAGTTATGTTCTGAGATACATATTAAACATTCTAACAGTGTTGTCAAGAAAGATGTTGGGTAAATAAGCCTAGGGTCAGTTGAGTTGAGAGCATATATATGGTTTTTAAAGCCATCTGAACAAATTATATAACCTGGGAGAGACCATAAATAGATTGGAGAAGACAGCCCAGGGACGAAACCTTGGGGAACTCCAATATTTAGAAACTGAGCAGAAGAGATTCTTGCAGAAGAAACTGAGAAGGAGCCTCCAGAGAGGTAAGAGAAACCAGAAGAATGCTATGATTCAGACCCTAAGAGAGGAAAATGCTTTAAGAATAAGAGAATGGTCAAGCTAAAGTTGGAAAGGTGGATAAGACCCAGGCCTCGATTAGAAGTTGGGCTGTTATTCTAGGTGCAGTGGGGAGACTATTGAAAGGGGTTAGGATGGTGGTAGGGTCTTAATAGGATCATATTCACATCTTACTCTGGTTGCTGTGTGGAGAAAAGGATGAGGGAGTGGGGGACAAAAGTGAAGGAGGTGAGAGACCACATAGGAGACCCCTAAAACAATAGAGCCTGAAGGGTCATGAGTTAGATCAGGTGCTGGCAGTGGAGACTGAGAGAATTGGACACTTTCAGGACATATTTAAGAGCAGAGTTTTAAACCTTAAGCCTATTGACATTTGAGGCCAGATAGTTCTTTGTTATGGGGCTTTTCAGTTCATTATAGGAGTATTTAGCAGCAATCCCTGGCCTCTTCCTCTGCCAGTGGCACTCCCTGATGTCCCCATTGTTAAAAACAAAAATGTCTTCAGACAGGCAGGTAGTCCTTATTAAATATCCCTTGGGGACAAAATCTCTCCTAACTGATAACCACTATTTTAGAGAGACAATTCATGGGAATTGATACTGGATTAGATGTGGGTGGGAAATATCATGAATGACATTGGTTTCCACAGGCAAATACATGGGTGTTGGTATATGGAAATGCAGTGGTTTGAGGAGGACAATATTTGGGAACATGTGTATAAATATTGGGAGTTCATTTTAGATATGACAAATTTAGATGCTTGGAAGACTCCAAGAGGAGAAGTCAAGGAGATAGTTGCTTATATGAATGAAGAGGTTTTAGCTGGAAATATGAAGAGTTATGGGATTGGACATGATCACTGATGGAGAGAGTACAACTGAGAACCAAAGAGGCCTGGGGACTGAACAAAGAGGAACTCTAACAGTCACAAAAATGTTATATAAATAAAAAATAAAACTCAGAATGTTTTGATAAGTGCATAGTAAGTGATACTGAATGAGGTGGAAAGTTCTAGTTATATAAGGATTGAAAAGTGTCCACTGGAGTTGGCAAAAAAGGAGGTAACTCTAGGTGCCAAAGTCATAATGGGGTAGGTTGAAATGAGAAAGGAAATTGGACCACATATACAGACAATGATTCCAAGATTTTTTTTTTTTCAAGCAAGGAAGAAGCAACTAGAAGAAGGTGTGAAATCAAGGGGACCTTTGTAAAAACAAAACAAAACAAAACAAAACAAAACAAAACAAAAACAGATAGTAACATATGACTAACTGCTGCTGGACAATCTGGTAAAGAAGGAGGGAGGTCAAGGGTAAGGAGAGAAAGGTAATAACAGATTCACCAAAGTCCTCTGATAGTAGGACACTATTGGTTTTTACCAGGGAGAAAGTTACTTTCTTCATTGTAACAGAGTGATAATATTAGTAATGATGATGCTAATTATGGTGGCTGATATTTATTGAAGGCTTATTGTGTGCCAGACCTGTCACATGGTCTAAGATTAAATAGGTTTAATCTTCCCAGAAAACTTGTGAAGTAAATCCTGTTACTATTTCCATCTGAAAGATGAGAAAACAGGACTAAACAGGTTAACTAACATGATCAAGTGGCAGAGCTTAGAATGTAGCAGGTCTCGTTCTAGAACTCATGTGAAATCACCTTATGCCAGAGCCTAAGCTCTTAACAGAAGCAGAGAAAGAATCATGCCAATTCGCTTCCAAAAGAATTGTTAAAATCCATGAGTTCTTGGCTGTTACCATGATGTCTTAGAAGCAGCTGGACTTGAATCACAGTTACCTCCCACAATGAAATACTCCATGTTTCCTTATACTTGACCCTATTCTGAGGTGGCAACTGGTTTGGTCTCATCTTTTATATTTATTTATATTTATTTTATATTTATTTATTTATTAAATAAATCTCATAAGCCAACAGGGGAATGGTCTGGGCTCAGACAGGACAGACTGGTCTTGGGTTGGAAAATGCTACAAGGTTCTCAAACTGGCTCTTCTCCTCAAATATCCTTTTCTGGATCAGAAGCAAATGTGGATCCTGCTCTGTGCTAGGTCCTGCTTGCGAGACCAGCTATGAACTCTTGTTACAGCCTTCCAGAAGTTAGTCACAGTGCCCCTGAAATTGGTTGGTGATTGGCATACAAAAAAACACCATTGGCTTGACTGACCCTGGGCCTCTGTTTATGCTAGTCATACTCCTAAATTCTAGTGACCATTTTGTTTTTATAAGCACATGATCCCTGATATTTGACCATGGTATCAATCAGGGACTGATCTATCTTGACTTTTGGTTTTCTTTCTAAGCTTTCTACAAATTACGTGTGTGTGTGTGTGTGTGTCTGTGTGTGTGTCTGCATGTCTATGTAAATGTATAAGGATATCTTCTATAGTTCTTTTTTTAATTTTTGAGAGGGGAAAGGGGCAGAGAGAGAGGGGGACACAGGATCCAAAGCAAGCTCTGTGCTGAGAGCAGAGAGCCTGACACAGAATTCGAACTCTTAAACCCAAGATGGTGGCCCAAGCTGAAGTTGGACACTCGACTGACAACCACGCAGGTGCCTCAGGGATATTTTCTAACATCCAAGGCCTGTTATGACAAAATATAACCTTTGGCCATTTCCTGAAGACAAGTGAAAAAAAAACAGTTCAAAGTTTTATCTTCACAGGTATATTTATAGCAGTGCCTTTTTTGTCTTACAGTGTTCCTTGGATAATCTGGTTCCTTTTTTAGTTTTCAGAGTGATGACACACAAATAAATTAGCGTTTCCACCTCTACTGCCTCTTTTGGCAAGAATAAAGGTTCTCATGTCAAGGTAAATAAAGAGGGAGGCAGAGACCTAGAGAAAGTAGACAAAATTGGAGTCATACTGAGCAATTTATGTGCCGACACTTCCCTTTAATTGTTAACAGCCACAAAAAAGAAAGAAAAAGGAAAAAAAACATTGCTGCACAGTGAATGTGAAACATGTGCTCAGGTTTTCAGTGTGTAGAAGTATTTGGGCCACTAATATCTTTCCAACCTGATCTTCTGAAAGATCCCAGCTTTTGACATATCCCTTCCTCCACAAATGTGTAAAATGTAGTTGTGTTCCTCCAGAGGGTTAGACCTTTCCTTTGTTTTGAGCTCCCTGGGACACACTCTAGTTGCTAGATCAGACGAAATAAAAAGCAAAATGAGAGAAGTATGGCAAAACCTTGGTTTGCGAGCATAATTTGTTCTGGAAACATGCTTGTAATCCAAAGCACCTGTACATAAATGAGAATTTCAAGAACCATTGGCTCAGTTGTGATCATGTGACATTTGGCATCAGGTACTACTCGTATTGTAAGACATCACTTGTTTATCAAGTTAAAATTTATTAGAAATGTTTGTTCATCTTGCAGAACATTCATAGAACAAGTTACTCGCAATCCAAGGTTTTACTGTTTACCCTATTGGGTAGGTGGAAATTGGGGATTTTCTCAAGTCGTGTGAGCTGAAAGGCTTCTGTGTATAAATGTATATTTATGTATATGTAGACACACAGCCCTGAGACTTTGCAGTCATGTTTCTAGATTGTTCTTCCAATATTGGAGGAAAATGATCCCATCAGAGGGTTTTGTTTTCAGAAGCAGTCACAGGGCCCAGGTAACAGAGCGGCTTGTCCCCCGAGTGGCAGTTTGTGAGTACTGCAGCTACAACCCCAAATTGTACATCACCCTTTAGGGCATGCCAGCTTCCTGTCCCAGGAGAAAGCATTTTCCCTTGGGTATTAATTAAAACCCCATGACCCACAAAAGGAGATGTAGGAGTTTAGAAAACTGAGCTCTGCCACGGTCAATGTTTGGAGGTACTCGGGTGAATGAGTGAAGCAACATAGCGAATGAAAGGCTGACCTTCCTTTCATGTTGAACTGGAGCCTTGCATCGCCCCAAGCATTTTGCTATCCTTGAAACCACATTTGAATCAATAACTGGGAGCAGAGCCAGTTCAATCATGTGGCTCTCTGAGGCCCAGCTGAGTGACTGACAGTAATATGTTTTTGAATGATTTAAGGAAACCCAGAGGACTGTTGACCAGCAGGACATCCCAACATTATTAGCTTCCTTCTGATATGTCAGGGCTGCTAGTGAATTTTAGTTTTCCCAAAGGTTCTTTCTGATCTTGGAGGCAGCACTGAATGAGCTTCTAGACTCTCATATTTGCACCGAGTTCAACTGATATTTCTTTCTAAGACTTTAAAGGTTCATAAATTACCACAGGCTTTTGGTCCCAGAGCAGTCAAGGCCCTCGGCTGAGATAAATGTGCTCAGTAAATGTGTGTTTTGATGTACTGGACTTTTGTAACTAGTCCTCCAGTTTTGGGAGAAATAAAAGGAAGTATTAGAGACATAAGAGATGAAATATGCTTTATAAAATCAAAATATTTTTTAAAAAGAAAAACATTCTAATAATTTGGGTTCAAGCTGGGACTTCTGGTTTAAAACTATCTTAATTTGGGAATCATTAGCTTTCCTTATACGTAAAGCCATAGGCCTGTAAGAGATGGCTCCAGGAGAAAGAATGAACAGAGAATGGAAATGGTCCAGCATGAGCCCTGGGGGATTCCATCATTTAGATGCCATATTGACAAGAAGGGAACGGCTGAAGGTTTGGAAAAGAAGTAGTGAGCAGAGGGAAAACACAAGAAAATTTTGATATGTCCATGGAAGGGTTAATTGCATTTGTTGCTACCGAGCAGTAAATACGAGGATAGAGAAGTGACTCAAGATAAGAGTGCTTCATGAGAGCCATGGGGATAAGGCCCGACTGGAGTAGACTGTTATGAGAATTATAATCCACACAAAGCAAGTGTCTGGTATACAGTATGTGCTTACTATATGGTAGAAATTACTGAGAATTTGGTGTTAGATTTTACGGATTGCCTATAAGCAATCATTCTCCTTGCTTCCTTCCCCCATCCCCTAATTCCTTTTCTTGGACGATCCCTCCCTGCAATTTTTATTTATTTATTTATTTATTTATTTATTTATTTATTTATTTTTAATTTTTTTTTT
>NW_024412376.1:132596987-132610176 GCF_014898765.1 Herpailurus yagouaroundi | reverse complement strand
TCACCTATTTAGCCCATCCCCCTACCTGCTTCTCCTCCAGCAACCCTCATTTGGAATTTAAGAAACACAATAGATTAACATAGGGGAAGGGAAGGAAAAATAAGATAAAAACAGAGAGGGAGGTAAACCAGAAGAGACTCTTAAAGGCAGAGAAATACAGAGAACAAACTGAGGTATCCATATTTAAAATGATGGGTTGTTTTCAGATTATTTCCTAATAGTGCCAACTAATTTCAGACTGAGTTTCTCCCTTTGTCAACTAATGGGCCTGGGAATGCCAAGAAGTGTGTGTCAGCCATCTTTGGTCAGGATACACACTGGAAGTACCAGAATCCAGCTTCCAAAGATTAACACGGCACAAATGAACACCCCAGTTGTATACATGGCTAATTTTAAAACACATATGAAGTAAGAATAACTGCTATTAATCTAGAGCTTAATATCTTCTTATGTGCAGTGCTTTAAGTACATTGTCTTACCAAATCTTCACTGAATCCTGATCCCTAGGAAGATATTTTACACATTTTATGATTGAGGAAAGTAAACCATGGAGGATTTAAGTATTTTGCTCCAAACTATTGAATTTTAATCCAGGTTTCTCATTCCAAAGGCCACATATTTAACTATCAGATGAACACATTAAATTTTAACTCAAATTATGGCATAAACGCGGAGGCTACCTAGCACATTGAAGTAGCATATTGTCTGCAAAAGGGTTTGTACATAGAGAAAAGCCTTGGAGGAAGTATGTAGTATCAACAATAGTGTTGAGAATTATAGTTATTTTTTATTCTTTTTAATATATCGCTGTCATTAAAAGAAAAAACTTATAAGTGATATTTTTTAAAAAGCAGGTTGTTTTGTCTATAGATCTGGTGACCAGATGCTGGGAAGAGAAGGATTTCTCAAGATCATGTAGGATCACTTTGCCACCAACCATCACCTTTCTTTTCCATTCTAGGTTCAGTTGCCTTCACCTCTAGGTGAAGAGATACTCACTTTCTCCTTTTCCTTTTGCTCACAAAACCTGTGCAGGTCTTTTCTTTTCTTTTCTTTTCTTTTTTTCTTTTTCTTTTCTTTTTTTTTTTGTAAATCACAAATGTCTTCTCTCCATCTCTGTGGGCAAGACTGAGTAATCAGATCGTTCATGTCTTTGCCTTTCTGCTCCTAGAACGTTCTAAAGACAAACAGAAACCAGTTGCCTAGCTATTTATTTTGTGTTAGATTCATTGGTACATTAAATAAGTGAAAGCAGTATTTTGTAGATAAAATAGGCATGTGTGTTGAGTTGTTAGAGTCCCTTTTCTATTAACTCTAGCTAATGCCCCATATTTAATCACAGAACATTGGGTGATTACTTAGTAAATAACCCCAATCACCTCTCAGATATCTACTTCATCACTGTTTGTATAGCAAACAGAACCTTGATAAGATCCAGGTTGATTGCAAAATGGATTTCCTGTATATATTGCCAGTATTTTTTTTCCTGGCAGCCCGGTTATATTTTGCAGGTTTGTATTGCCTTTCAGAATTTGCATTCTTCCACCTTCAGATAAAACTTTGAAAGATATTTACAGAATGCTGTTAGTGATATTGTAGAACACAGGTGGCCAGGTTGGAATTGAAATACCTCTGCAAAGATCGAAGAGAAATTTTTGTAACTTAATAAGTGTTTCAGACAGGAAATGACAGTCCTTCTTGTAACAAGAGCTGAAATACTATCAAATTCAAGTAATTGTGTTATAAGAAAACATTTAAATTCCATACGTCCTGAAATCTGAGTTAAAGAAGTGGCTCTTTAATGAATGGCACTGTCCATCTCTGCCATCTGTCTTTAAAATTTACTCTGCTTTATTAAATCCTTAAACAAACACAGAGAGAGAGAATCTGAAGCAGGCTCTATACTCAGTGTGGAGCCTGATGCAGGGCTCGATCCCAAGATCCTGGGATCCTGACCTGAGCTGAAATCAAGAGTCGGATGCTCAACCTACTGAACCACCCAGGTGCCCCAGGTCTTCATGTGAAACTTATATTAAGTACATTTGTATGATTTTCTTCTCTTCTCAGTCTGTTGCCGGTGCAGTTAGGGAGCCCCATCTGGAGAACCTAGGAGGGGAATAGGAAAAAGGTATCTTCCCTCTCTTACATAGGAAGGTGAATGTTATTTCTTGTGTTTGCTGGCCACTTATGCTTTTCTCTTATAAATTTCCTATCCATGGACTTATTTTCAGAAAATTCATAGACAAAAAATCCTCTACAATATTCCTTTAAGATAGTACTGTAGTAATTTTATTAAGGAAGGAAGAGACTGGGGATTGATTGAATCAGACTTAACATTTGAATGAAAAGTCTTAAAATCTATAGAGTGCATTTAAGAAATACAGTACTTTGAGAGAACACTTTTCTTTGCTTCAGTAATCAATGTGTAGGCCAGAACATGTATTGCTTTTGTAATTTAAAAAGAAAGATAATGGGAAAAGTCAAGTTTTGGTATAATACGAAATATAACAAACACATTTCATTACAGAGCTCAGAGGACTATGCAACCATTTCTTTGAATCACAGAATCAATTGTGAGTTTGACATTTTGTGATGAAAACACTGAAATGCTGCAGCTGGTTACCAGATTGGAGGGAAATGTGCTTTGTATGTAATTAATAGAGACAAGCCTTATAGAGAATAAAAAATAAAATTAAACATAAGAGTATATATCAACTGCTCGGGGAGATGAAATAGAATATAAATCATTTTATTTTGGTTGAAAATAGATAATTATAGTGTGAGGTTTTATATCCATTCTACTGTGGCACTAAGCATCTTCACTAAGTTAAAGAAACAGTAGATGTGACTTTAACCAATCAATAGAATTAGCATGAACCTAGAGCCAAAACATTTTAAGCAGGAAAAAAAAAAAAAGAAGAAGAAGAAGAAGAAGAAGAAGAAGAAAAGAAAGCCAGATTTGTAAATCTGCAGAAGGCACATAAAAGCTAACAGGCTTACAAAATTCTTGCTCTAATTGAGTGTATGCACAAATGTACTGAATTCACAGTTAGTGAGGAAGAAACCCGAGGAATGGGGTCCATTGCCTAGAACATTAACAGTACTAACAAGGGCAGTAGTCAGTGTTGGAATGTGTTCTTTGTGTGTGCACTGTGCAAGGTGCTTTACATACAGTACTTCCTTTAATTGCCACAACTCATGAGGGAAGCATTATGATCTTTCTAGCAGCCCACAGTTATGGATGGACATAGCTGATTTTCAGAGGCATGTCTCTTTTTTTTTTTTTCAACGTTTTTATTTATTTTTGGGATAGAGAGAGACAGAGCATGAACGGGGGAGGGGCAGAGAGAGAGGGAGACACAGAATCGGAAACAGGCTCCAGGCTCTGAGCCATCAGCCCAGAGCCCAACGCGGGGCTCGAACTCACGGACCGCGAGATCGTGACCTGGCTGAAGTCGGACGCTTAACCGACTGCGCCACCCAGGCGCCCCGGCATATCTCTTTTCAAAGCCTGTGTTCTCACCGCTTGGAGATGTTGCCACCGCATTTCCCTAACCCCGTTATTTTTGTTCTTCTCCATCTCTGGCTCAATTCATGCATGCATACATTTTATACCAAAATAGTTATAGAGCTCTTACCATACACTATGTCCTGTGCCAAAATGCCCTTAATATAGCAGGGAACTTGATGGTGATGTTTCTGCCGTTCAGGGAACTTGATCAGAGGAAACCAAGAATTACAGTCTCCTGATAATCATCATGAAACAGCATTGATTAAATACCCCCAAAGTGTCAGACCCATGTCTAGGCACTGTCTGTGCAGTCTGATTTTTGCAGCAGTGCTTTACTGGGGTGTTATCAGCTCCACTTCATAAGTAAGGAAACTGGGGTTCGGATGCATTGGACAGTTGGCTCAAGTTTCAGTGTGCAGGGTCTGCTCTGGGATTCTAGCCTCAGCCTGCCGGAGCTCCACTGCCTCATTACCACATCAGACCGCTTTATTCCCATGCCCCTCAGTTCTTCAATCGATTTCACACCAGAAATACAATTCTCAGTGCCACCATCTTCTGCATTTTTGTCACTGCCACGTTGCTACTCTTCATCTGAGTCACGTCAAAATAATGTGGTAATATTGTCTCTAATCGCCCCTACCCTCACCTCCCCCCAGAAACACACACATACGTACACACGCACACTTGTGTGTGTTCACACCCACACACACACACACACCCCTTGCCCCTAGGAGCATGCATTAAACAAACTAATATTCAACATGTTAATTAAGCAGTTTCCAGAAAAGTCAGACTCTAGCTTTTTGCTTTTCAAGGCACGTATATGCAAATGCAGAGCAATTTTCAACTGCAACGACATTAGCCATAATGCCTCTAAATCAGTCTTCTTTTTAGGATGCCTCATAATCTTGGGTGATGTGATGCAACTTAGACACATCTTTCCAAATCATTTCAATCACTCCTATAAATGTGTCATAACCATATGCTAGCTCTGGCAAAGTGATAAATCTTCCCTCTACTGTAAACTATATGCTCAGACTTGTAGGAGTATCTGTTTAAGGAATATATGGGCTATAAGAAGCAGCTAGCTCTTTCTTTATATACTGTGAATTCTTTGAAGAGCATTAAAATATTTCAATGTAAGGTATCTTAATTAAACAAGTATTGCAGATACTGTAGGGTCCCTATCTCAGAGCGAGATTGGTGGACATCCTTCTCAGGGGTTAACACAGTCACCCTGGTGCATGGCTTAAGACAAGTTACTCAATTTCTCTGTAAGTCCAAATTTACTTTTTTAAGAGTGGGTATGATATCTTTAGTGACTAAAACCTGACCAAAAATTCTATGACATACTTCCCATCAACAGGTTGAATCTATGTCCCCTCTCTTTGAAATGGGTGGGCTTGTGACTGCTTGACCAATTGAATACAATGAGGTGACATGATGTGACTTCCAAGGCTAGGTCATAAGGGTCATGCAGCTGCCATCTTGCTCATAGGAACACTTGCTTTTGGAGCTCTGTGCCTCCATGTAAGAAGTCTTTTTTTTTTTTTTTTAATGTTTATTTATTTTTGAGAGACAGAGCATGAGTGGAGGAAGGGCAGAGAGAGAGACACACACAGAATCCAAAGTAGGCTCTAGGCTCTGGGCTGTCAGCACAGCACCTGACATGGGGCTCGAACCCATAAGCCATGAGATCATGACCTGAGCTGAAGTCGGACACTTAACTGACTGAGCCACCTAGGCACCCTTCCATATAAGATATCTTAATACCCTGAGTTACCAAGTATTGTGGTTGATGGCGTCAGATGAGCCCAGCCTTTCAGCCATCTCCACCAAGGTGCTAGACATGGAAGTGAGGCCATCTTGGGCCCTTCAGACCAGTCCATCTGTCAGCCAGATACTACTGAGTGACTTTCATTGACATCACGTAGAAGTTTCACCCAGCTAAGTTCTGCCCAAATTTCTGACCCGCAAAATCATGAAGTATAATAATTGTTGGTTTAAGCCACCATATTTGGATAAGTCAATCACTATCTCACCCATTGTGAAGTTTATTGTAAGACTCTTAGCTCAGGGCCTAACTTCTAGTAAGTACTCAGTAAATGTTAGCTATTATTTCTATTTATTGAGCATCTTTTGTGATCACAAAACTGTATAGAGTGTTTTGAGGCATAGACAAGCAAAGGCATACTCTGCAGTGACGTGGCAGTGAAAATGGATACATATGAAAAGATAATGTATGTATCATTAGAATAGTAAAGGTTATAATTGCCAGAGGAGTTCCAAGAAAGGAGAAAGAGCCACTGCAAAGAAAGTGGTTCTTGCGCTGAAACTGAGGTCTCATCTTCAGGGGGAGAGGAAGGGAATATTTGTTGACCTAGACACTGTAAGATAGTTTATCTGATTTGGAGGAGGTGATTGTATTTTAATTCCCATTTTATAGATTAAAAGACGAGAGAGGTGATGCATGTGTTTTGATCGCCTTCTATGATGCAGAGGACAGCTGGGGCCAATGGCAGTTCATTAAGGGGAGAGGGACACCTCACACTGTGCAAGGCTCCACAGGTTTGTGCTCAGGAGCAGAGTGAACAACCAGGAGCTGTGGGAGGTAGGGTTTACGTAATCAGGAGTGGGCCCTCGTTCCCAAGGGAGGATGTGACTTCCCTGATTTGAATAATTCTAAGGGCTTGCAGGGAACTGAAAGCCACTACTCAGGGATAAGCCAGAACTGTGCCTGTTCCTTTTGATAAGGAGGATGGATGACCTTACGTGCTCTATTGCTGTCTGTGAACCAAATAGCCAAGGCTATTTGAGGCCCTCCTGATTTTACCAGATACATACATTTTAAAAGCAGCATGTGATACTGAGGCATAATTTTCAGCCTTATACCACAATATAGCCTGCTTAGGATGCCAAAGCCAATGAGAAGTGGAGCTTGGATTTGAACTCAAGTGTGTCTGGCCCCGAGTCTGGTCATCTGGCTCAAAGTCCATGCACCGGATGCAAATGAAGGAGAGGGCAAGTATATGAATACCACTGAGTGAGTGCTACTTCTTTTTATGGAATCATTCCCTCTTTCATTGAATTTAATCTAATTACAAGGCACCCAATACCCTAAGAATGCTCATGGGTATTATACTATAGTTATCAATGATGTCACCATTGGTGGGAGGGTGCCCAGGTAAAGGGTACACAGGACTACTTTTGTAACTTTCTGTGAGTCAATAATTACTTTAAAATAAAAAGTTTTTAAAAATTCTCCTGGGGCCTAAGATTCTACACTGTGGTCCTGGACTTGGAAATATTCATTGTAATCACTGTGGGGCAGCGCAGTTGTGGTTGATCTTACTGTGATCAATCTCATACTTTTCACTCTTTCTCATCTACTTCATGCCCTCGTGTCCTTCCATATCAGCCTAATTCCAGAGCAATTATAGAAGTCACTGTCTTGTGCACACTCCCGATTCTTGATTCTCTCTGTCCAGTGTCTTTGTAGTCATTGGCTAAACCACAGCCCTGGTTAAATCCAACTCTGCCTCTGCTGTGTTTTTCCCTGGAAATCTGGGTCTTGATGGGGAAAAGTTCACATCCAGGTTGACCGGTGTCATTTTACACTCATGACCTGACCCTCTACTGGTCCCTTAGTGCTACTTGGTACCATACAATGGATGTTTGTGTCCCTCCCAAAATTCATATGTTGAAATGTAACCCTCAGTGTAATGATATTTAAAAGGGACAATCTTTGGGAGGTGATTAGGTCATGAGGGTGAAGCCCTCATGAATGAGATTAGTGCCATTATAAAACAGACCCCACAGAGCTCTCTCACTTCTTTGACAGTGAAAAGACTGCTCTCTGCGAACCAGGAAGCAGACCCTCATCAGACACTGAATCTGTTGGCACCTTACCTTGTACTTTTTTAGCCTCTAGGATTGTGAGAAATAAGTTTCTGTTGTTTATTTTGTAATAGCATCCAACATATTTTGTAATAGCAGCCCGAATGGACTAAGACA
Source organism: Herpailurus yagouaroundi (assembly GCF_014898765.1). Lineage (NCBI taxonomy): Eukaryota > Metazoa > Chordata > Mammalia > Carnivora > Felidae > Herpailurus > Herpailurus yagouaroundi. The sequence continues at coordinate 132,602,651 of NW_024412376.1, read as the reverse complement.
CCTGGCAATTACTCTTCACTTCCCCACTTTCCTTGATGTCAAATATATACCTTCTCTTCTCCCCTGAAAGCTCCAGCATCTTTTTTTCTGACCCCACTCTTGGCTTCTTATTTCACTGTTCAGATAGATGCAACCAGAAAAGAACTTCAACAAGCTCCTTGGACAAGCCTTTCACCTACAGATCTACCTTTCCTTCCACTGGTGTGATGGAGCTTTGCAAGCCAAGTGAGACCCACACTTCTGCTAGTGTGTTAGACTCCATCCCCTCCTACCTAGTCAAGGACAGTGCTCGGCCAATTATCCTCTCTCTCTTCTAGATCATCAGTTTCCCTCTTAACTAGATTATTCCTGTCCACATACAAATGTCATTATTTCTTCCATCTAAAGAAGAACTTTCTTTGCTCCATCTTATTCTCTGACTTCCTGCTCCCCTTGCAGTAAAACTCTTTGAAAGGATTTTCCACACATATGAACTCTAAATCTTCCTTTAAAAAAAAAAGTTTATTTATTTTGAGAGAGAGACCAAACATGCACATGCATGAGAGTGGGAGAGGGGCAGAGAGAAAGAGGGAGACCGAGAATACCAAGCAGGCTCTGCACTGTCAGCACAAGAGCCTGATACAGGGCTCCAGCTAATGAACTGTGAGATCATGACCTGAGCTGAAATCAAGAGTCAAATGCTTAACTGAGTGACCATCCAGGTGGCCCTTCCTGTCTGCCTTTCGAATCCAAACCAACCAGGCTTTTGCCCCAAGCACCTCATGTCATGGTCATCAGTGACATCTCATTGCTAAATTCAGGGTCCATTGGCCTATCAGCACCATCTGATAGGCTTAATCAGTCTTTCTTTCTTGCAATACTTTCTCAACTTGTCTTCTAGCACACTATCTCCTGGTTTTCCTTCCATTCCAGTGTCTGCTTCCTTCTCGATCTCATTTGCTAATTTCTTTCCCTCTACTTCATATGTTAATGATGGAGTGTTCCATATCTTCATTTTTGAACCTCTTCTCTGTCTCTGTCTATACTCACTCCCTTGGTGATCTTAAACAATTTTATGGCTTTAAATACTGTGCATATGCCAGGGCCCTCAAAATTTATAGCTCCAGCTTGAATGTCTCCCCTGTGCTGTAAGTCCAGAATTAAATGTCAAGATTTCCATTTGTCTAATAGGAAGATCAAATGTACCATGTCCAAACTCAAAGATCCCTATTCTTCTCCCAAACCTCATAATTTTACAAGTCTCTCCTACCCAGTTGACAGAAACCCCACAAAGTGCTCTTTTCCTCACATTTCTCATTAAGTTGGTCAGCAGATATTTTTGGCCCTACATTTAAAAATGTATTCTAATCTGACGGTTTCCCACCACCTCTACTGCCACGACTTTTGTTCAACCCACCGTTGTGGATTACTGCTGAAGTCCCTGTGGGGGAAAAATCTTGTGCCCTACCTCATATACTCTCAACTTACCTTTTTACTCCAGCCATTGCTTCCACACCTGGCTGCTTGTAAGTGTAACCTGGTGGTACCTCCCCTCAGATTATCTCTAGCTTTCTCGTCTCTTGCTTTCCCTTAGGGTTTCTTTGCCACCACTGGGTGTGATATCTATGGGAACTTGCTCAGTCACTCTTTTGCTTTCTATTTTCAAAACTGGAATTAAAGAGAATTACATCTCCATGGGACAACACTTAGCTGGTGGAGAATGAAAGCTGCTGGGGAAAAACTCCCTCCTCCATCTTTTAGGTGGAAAATTCTGAGTGTCAGCTTTGTATGTCTTCAGAGGCTGCCCTGCATGGAACCCCACTTGCTCATAGTGGCTAAGCTTCATAAAGCTCTTAATTGGCTTTATTTCCCTGTTTCCCTCTTCTTAAGTGTCAAGTCCTCTCCTTTGGGGTCACTTTACAGAATCATCTATCTGTGGGCAGCCATTGTCTCAAGCTCAGCTTTGGGAGAAACCAGGGCTAAGCTCCCTTCTAGTTGGTCTCCTTCTTCCATTCTTGCTCCACACAGTCTAGCCTCAACTGAACAACTAAGGTGACCCCTTTTAAAACATTGATCCAATTATGACACTTCTTTTTCTTTAAAATTTATAATGGTTTCCCATCTTATGCAGAGTAAACATGGAAAAGTATTATAATACCTTCATAGGCCCTGCTAAATCTGTCCTTCCTGAACGTATCTGACCTAACCCATCTCTGTGTCATCTGCTGGTCACTTCCCTCTGGTATAAGTGGCCTCTTTTCTGTTTCTTGAACACACTAGACATACTTCTCTTTAAGGGACCTTGAATTTGCTGTGCCATTTTCATTCAGTTACCTGCATGGCTCATTTCCCTCACCTTCTTTAGATCCTTACTCACATGTCACCTTCTCAAGAAGATCTACCCTAACCATTATGTTTAAAATTGAAAACTCTACTTGCCAACATAATAATCTTTTTGCTTGTTTTGTCTTTCTCCATAGCCCTCATGTCTCATTTAACATTTAATATATACGTATTTTAGTATGTTGTTATTTATTTATTTAGCCTATTTCCACAAGGGTGTAAGCTCTAGGAAGGCAGGGATTTTTGCTCATTTTCTTCACTCCTGTATCTTCAGTGCCAAGAATAGTGCCTAGCACATAGGAAGCATTTAATGGATATTTGTTAAATGAATGAATTAATGAATAGTTATCTTTTTGATGTTTCAGGCACCTAGGCAGCTATAAAGATGTCGCATTAAGGACAGTAGACATTTTCCCCTTATCTTCTTTATCTTTTTTTTAATGTTTTTATTTGTTTTTGAGAGAGAGAGAGAGACAGAGCATGAGTGGAGGAGAGGCTGAGAGAGAGGGGGAGACACAGAATCTGAAACAGGCTCCAGGCTCCGAGCTGTCAGCACAGAGCTGGACGTGGGGCCTGGACCCATGAACCACGAGATCATGACCTGAGCTGAAGTCAGACGCTCAACGGATTGAGCCACCCAGGTGCCCCATCTTCTTTATCTTTTATTCTGTTTCTAGTGTCTCCCAAATTCAGAAGCCTGAGTAGAGCCAACATACAATAGGAAACTCTATGGAAGGCTCTGATATTTATTAGCTACTTAATGAAGTCTTTTGATATGTCACTCTGAGAGGCAGAACTACGTAGAAGGAAGAGACATTCATTATAGACATTATTTGATTTGGGGATACCTTCCACTTAGGTAGAAATTCAATTGTGTAAATGAAGTGACAGAAGACGATGAAGATGTCACTGTCCAAATGTCTTGATTACTTTCTTCAGACCAAAACCCACTAGTAGAGATGCATAGGCATTGCAGTTTCTGCTAAAATGTAATACCTAGCAGATATAACAAGCAATTAAGAGTTATTTCCATGTGATTGTAAATTTTTTCTAATAATATTTCTACTCGAGTATTTGCCACATTCATTTTATTTCATTTGTTAATACATTTCATTTTATTCATTTCATTAATCTTCCATGGCTAATTCAAATACCATTGAAAAAGAAAATTCACACCAAGCTTCCCCTCAAAATCTTACTCCTTCTTATTTAATTACTATTATTGTGTTTTAGCAAGCTATTGCTGCAAACAAAACTAAGATTTTTATGGTGTAATTTTTTGAACCTAGGGCAACTGTAAATCTCAATTAGATTGTAACAAACTCACTTATATTTATAATTAAATTTGAAAATTAGACCCAGTAATTTGGGTCTGATTCATTTGAGATATATTTATTTATGGTATTTATAATACCTAGAATATATTGGCCATTCTTCATTAGAACCTCTCTCAGTATCATTTTCCATTGATTGAGGACTTCTGATTTCAGCTTGTTTTACCAATCTAGACCCACTTTGCAGTGTATTCAAAACAACTTTATGTTATATGGGTTACAGGTAGCAAATGAAAAGCAGGCATGAGTTAATGCTTTTAGCTTGGGATACAGAATATTTTGGAACATAAGTTATCTTTAAGTGTGGTTATAATGGTATCTTAATGTATAAAGACAGTTAGTCTAACAAATGCTAACTTTTCTTAGAGAAGGTAGCATGTAACAGTAACATCATAAAAACATGCTATATATGTGTTCCCACAATTCTATAGATTACATTAACTTCAGAATTTCTACATAAAAACAATAAAAGCATTATTTTGGACTCAGGTCTTGCCCACTAAGGAGCAGGAAGCTCATGCCCAGATCTTTCCCCTCTGGAGATTTTGTGAGTTTTTCACATGTTCTCTGAACACTCTTTCTAGACAGAGAATAGTACAAGAATTGAGGGAAGGAGGGGGAGAGGAGAATACATTCCTAGAAATGAGAACATTTACTGTCACTGCTGACATCACTATTTATGATATTTACATCACTATGCATGTAAACATGCAGTGTCTTAGTAATACAATTCCTGTTATCAACACCTATCTTACTTCTCCCCTGCTTCCCAATAACCCATGGGTTACTTTTCAGCTTTCTTTTAAAAGAAAGGAGCCCCTGGGTGGCTCAGTTGGTTGAGTGTTCGACTTCATCTCAGGTCATGATCTCACAGTTTGTGGGTTCAAGCCCTGTGTCGGGCTCTGTGCTGACAGCTCAGAGCCTGGAGCCTGTTTTGGATTCTGTGTCTCCCTCTCTCTCTCTGCCCCACCCCAGCTTGTGCTCTGTCTCTCTGTTCCTCAAAAATAAATTAAAACGTTATAAAAAAATTAAAAAAATAAAAGGACATCATCCTACTCTATATTTTGGGTCAGGCATTGGTAGGACAGCTAGTGAAAGGTGGAATTAGGTAGAAACTAGGAGCAGACAGTAGCAGGGGCCAGGTTGTAAGAGGGCAAGTATAAACTGGTGGAGAAAGGTCAAGTAAAGTGAAGGCCTTAGAGACAAAAAGGTTCAAACAGCAACAGGTTGTCCTGAATACACAGAGGCTCAGCCTGCCCAAGGTGACACTTGAGAAGTAGGTGGAGATTGTGATGTCTATGACTTTCTGACCCCTGTTTCCCATCCTCTCTGGGACCATGCTCTTGAAACTCTCCTCTTTTTCTTTGAGAATCTGTGTCCTTTCCAGGCCTGCAGTGTTCACACTGCTTCCCAGAGAGTTGGGCTGTCCTGGTCCCTTTTTCCCCTACAGAACTTTCCAGCTCAGGGTTCTAAACCTTGAGAGATTTGTTCTAGGTGATTTGGTAACAAAATTGCCTAGGGATTTGGTCACCAAATATATCCCAAGGGATCAGTAGGTGCTACAGCATATGTCACCTTTTCCAAGCTAATTCTATGAAACTTCTATTGACTCAATGAAAAGAAATAGGAATTTCAGGCAGATCAGAAAGGAGACAATTTGGGTGAATAATTTGGGCCTTGATGCCTCCAGAATTCTATCTCATAAGAGGTCTTTCTAAAGTGTTCAGCATTCAGAGAAGAGATTTACCTCAGAATCATAGGATTTTATAGCTAAAGAGGGATTTTTTTCTGTCAGTATTTTCTAATCTCCTAATCACTTCCTGTGCACATCTCCACAGCAGGTGCTCACATAATGTTTGTTAATAAACAACAGTAACAGAGAAGGAAAGATTTCTGTTTTATAATGACCTCTGGTGTCAGTATTTGTGACATGCACAGAATAGTTGAAAAAATCCATAATTGAAATATGAAGGCAACTCTTTCAGTGTTGTGGAACTGAATTGTTTTA
>NW_024412376.1:132451664-132591987 GCF_014898765.1 Herpailurus yagouaroundi | reverse complement strand
TTCAGGGAAGTTCTCAGCTATTATTTCTTCAAGTACCCCTTCAGCACCTTTCCCTCTCTCTTCCTCCTCTGGGATACCAATGATGCGTAGATTATTTCTTTTTAGTGTATCACTTAGTTCTCTAATTTTCCCCTCATACTCCTGGATTTTTTTATCTCTCTTTTTCTCAGCTTCCTCTTTTTCCATAACTTTATCTTCTAGTTCACCTATTCTCTCCTCTGCCTCTTCAATCCGAGCCGTGGTGGTTTCCATTTTGTTATGCATTTCGTTTAAAGCGTTTTTCAGCTCCTCGTGACTGTTCCTTAGTCCCTTGATCTCTGTAGCAAGAGATTCTCTGCTGTCAGCTATACTGTTTTCAAGCCCAGCGATTAATTTTATGACTATTATTCTAAATTCACTTTCTGTTATATTATTTAAATCCTTTTTGATCAGCTCATTAGCTGTTGTTATTTCCTGGAGATTCTTCTGAGGGGAATTCTTCCGCTTGGTCATTTTGGATAGTCCCTGGCGTGGTGAGGACCTGCAGGGCACTTCCCCTGTGCTGTGGTGTATAACTGGAGTTGGTGGGCGAAGCCGCAGTCAGACCTGATGTCTGCCCCCAGCCCACCGCTGGGGCCACAGTCAGACTGGTGCGTGCCTTCTCTTCCCCTCTCCTAGGGGCGGGATTCACTGTGGGGTGGGGTGGCCTCTCTTGGCTACTTGCACACTGCCAGGCTTGTGATGCTGGGGATCTGGCGTCTTAGCTGGGGTGGGTAGGCAAGGTGCACAGGGGCAGGAGGGGCAGGCTTAGCTTGCTTCTCCTTAGGTGATCCACTTCAGGAGGGGCCCTGTGGCAGCAGCAGGGAGTCAGATCCGCTGCCGGAGGTTTGGCACCGCAGAAGCGCAGAGTTGGGTGTTTGCGCGGAGCGAGCAAGTTCCCTGGCAGGAACTGGTTCTCTTTGGGATTTTGGCTGGGGGATGGGCGGGGAAGATGGCGCTGGCGAGCGCCTTTGTTCCCCACCAAACTGAGCTCTGTCGTCCGGGGGCTCAGCAGCTTTCCTTCCCTTTGTCCTTCAGCCTTCCCGCTTTCTGAGCAGAGCTGTTAACTTATGACCTCCCAGCCGCTAAGTCGCGCTTGCTGTCGGAACACAGTCCGTCAGGCCCCTCCGCTTTTTGCAAGCCAGACTCGGGGGCTCTGCTTGGCCGGCGAGCCGCCCCTCCGCCCTGGCTCCCTCCCGCCAGTCCGTGGAGCGCGCACCGCCTCGCCGCCCTTCCTACCCTCTTCCGTGGGCCTCTCGTCTGCGCTTGGCTCCGGCGACTCCGTTCTGCTAATCCTCTGGTGGTTTTCTGGGTTATTTAGGCAGGTGTAGGTGGAATCTAAGTGATCAGCAGGACGCGCGGTGAGCCCAGCGTCCTCCTATGCTGCCATCTTCCCTCCTCTCCCTCTGGTCGGTTTAATTCTAATTTGGTTGCTGTAGGTACAGCGTTTTTACAGAAGGCTCTATCGATGAATGGCAGTGGCAGATCGGCTACTGAAGGGATTTTAAGGCTGCTGGAAAAGCCCTCTGCCATCTGCTCCCTAAAATACTTTCCATGCTTTCTGTTGCCTGAAATTCCATAAATGGAGCCCCATATTTTCCCTTATGTTTCCTTTCCCTGTGAAAATAAAATAACAGTATAGATTCACCTGGGGAGATGCTAGAAAAATCTCCATGCTTGGGTCCAACCCTAGAGTGTCTTATCGGTCTGGACTAAGGCCCAGGTACCAGGTATTGGTATTTTTTAAAAGTCCTTGGGTAATTTTAATGTGCAGCCAGTGTTGATCAACACTGTGCCTGTGGGACACGAAGATGTGCTCATTTGCACCTGAAAAGCTGAGAATGGGCATTTTGTGTTTGTTTTAGATCCAATATCTTCCTGCAAACCAGGTTACTAGAAGGGAGAAGGGTTGTAAAGAAAGAGAAATCTGAATGCTAAAGGAAACTGAGCTGTCAAACCAAAGAGAGACTCGGAGTGGAAGACATGGGGATTCCAAAAACAATCTCAGTCCATTTCACAGTACTTGAAGGCCAGGCTTGTTAGTATTAATGACAAACAGCGAAGACATGCCAAGTAAAAGGATCCCATCCCTCCCCTTTCCTCCCCTCCCGTCCCGTCCCTCCCCTCCCCACCTCTCCCCTCTGCCCACGCCTTCCTCTGGCATTCAAGGAGCCATCCATGCACACATACTGATCCTGAGGCAGCACAGGGAGTTTTAAGATGCTGTTACCACTGTCGCTGCCGTTCTGCAAACCTATCAGGGAGATGTATCATCTCTCTTTTGATTTGAAGTTTCAGATTAATGGGCCTGAAAATGGAATTAGCTCAGTGACTGTTCAAAGATCCACCGTGAAATGAAAACAAGCTGGAATGGAAACAACCTGTGGCTAGTTGCTGCAGAAGCTTTTCAGCTTGGAGTTCTCAGGGTTGAAGTGAATCCAAAATGGTAATAGAATGTGGACAGATCAAAGTTGGGGCTACAGCTAAAATATTAAAAAATATTCTCAAGTATCAAAATGTCATAGAGTGAGCAACCAATACCTAGATATCTTTCTTCCCAGCTGTAAATCCTTTCTTTTCTTTGCTTAGGTACTCCTCAAGTTTTCAAAGCAACAAGAGTGGTCAAAGAAAATACATTAATTGAGGGACACCTGGGTGGCTCAGTGGGTTAAGCATTTGACTCCTGATATCAGCTCAGGTCATGATCTGGTTCCTGAGATCAAGCTCCCCATGGGGCTCTGTGCTGACAGCACAGAGCTTGCTTGGGGTTCTGTCTCTCTCTCTCTCTCTCTCTCTCTCTCTCTCTCTCTCTCTGCGCCCCTCTTCCCTCTCTCTGCCCTCCTTTGCCCCTCCCCCTGCATGTGCATGTTCTCTGTCTCTCTCAAAATAAATAACATTAAACATTAAAAACATTAAAACATAAAACATTAAAAACATAAAAAACATTAAAAAAAGAAAATAAATTAATTGAAGGTGGGACAAAAGTAGTCTTTGTAAGGCGTTAGCTTATGCTTTTAAATTGCTTGAGGTCCTAGAAATTAAGTTGTCTCCCTGACTTTGCTCTGTAATGGGTCCCTCCAGGGGTGGATTTCTCTTCAGCAAAGCTAACACACCCCTCTCACCTACACTAGCTCCATCTGGGGCCCTAGCAATGAGTTCTAATGGTCATATGTTTTGTAACGTTTGAAAAACATAAGCTATTTTAGCAGCAATCAGCTGAGACTACTTGCTCCCCTCCAGATTTTCCTTTGACACGCTTCCTCTCCTGGTCTGTGGTGTCAAAGTAACTGCATGCATTTTGGGGGGATCTGACTAGGGGATTTATGAGATACTTTGCATAATTTTCTGTCACTTCAGATTATACCTGCGTGATTGTTCATCATCCTGGTGAACACATAAGCATCTTGACTTAAAACCGTGGTATCATGATATAAACCAGCTCCGGAAACATGTAGGAAAAGGGGTGAAATGAAGCTTGGAATATATGGAACCAGAAACTAGTCTATGGAAAATTCTCCCAACTGTCAGTTGGATGTATAAAATTGTAAGTGGAGGACTCCATTCACAGTGACACCTAATTAAAGCAGAAGCTCTTTCTAGTCAATTAAACTCCATCTTTTTTTTTTTTTTTGAGAATTACATGAAATAGAATTTATCAAAAATTCCTGTGTTTATGGGACATAAAACTATAGCAGTAGGACAGACTGGTGAAGTTCTGTATTTTGCATGTTCCAGCACATCAGATGGTCCCTTGGCATATCTAGTATGTTTTACTTTAGTGAGGTTTGTCAGCTCCAAACTAAATGGCAGGTAAAATTGCCTTCAATAAAGTAGAACAATCAGCCATGATCAAGGAAAGACTGATTTATTGTCTAATCTCTGTATTTGGGTAATGTTTCAAAGTTGTTGGGTGAAGAGGTGATCAAGGAGTATGCAGCAAAAAAAAAAAAAAAAAAAAAAAAAGTAGGAAAAGGTAGTGTAGAGGTATTTCTGGAAAATGATTAATAAATATGTTATATTATTTTTCAGGGTTTGATAATGTTTTCATTTTTAGTCAGTTTTAAAAAAATTCTAACTTGCTGTGACTTCTTTGATTCCAACCAGGTAGCCCTTTTATACCTAATCTTATATTCTCAATTTTGTATTCTTTTCTTAAAGAAGGAGCTTCCAAGTTGTCTAAGTGTCAGGCTGGACAAAACCTGGACCTGCTCCTCTCTCTCTGTGGCAACAATTTTCATGTGGTTGGACAAACCATTAAGTATGAGTATAGAAGGGAATTTTGGCCCCTGAGCTGATACCTCTCCACTTGGTCAAGAGTCAGAGCTGGGTTCTCTCTTCTGGACTCCACCATTTATTGGTTGGGTGGTCAGACCCACATCTCTGAGGGAGGGAAAAGGGGAGAGAAATTCTATTTAGACAGCATCCAGTAATAAAATGCCAGGATCCTACTAGTGCTTTTTTATTTATACATTATCCCACTTAATCTTCACAACTGGTTTATGAGAGTGGAGGAAGCTAAGACAAATAGAAAGATGAAGAGCCTACCTAAGTGAGAGCACTGGAATTGGAACATATAACTGTCTGACTTTATAGACTGTGATTTGTGCCCTGACTTACAGGTTTGAGACTCTAAGCTTCCTCAGCTATAAAGTGAGGATAATTAGGTCTTATTTACTTGCTTCTCAGGGTTGTGTCAGCTGTCAGTTGAGTGAGCCTCTGAGAAAGGGCTTCAGACATTATCCTATAAATATGAAATAACGTTATTGTCTGAGGATCTGAATGCAGCTCGTATGATTTGGGGTATTCTGTTATTTCACAGCTCTGAGATAATGCAGCAAGTGGGGTTACTTAAATATGTTTCATGGGTAGTGGCATGGTAGGTGTTCTGTGCTGACTGGAGTTAGTTGTTTCCTGCTTGGACCCCAATAGGGAAGTGTCTCATCTTACAAGTTCTTGATTCCACATCAGGGCAGAGAACAGAAATGTAGAATGATAATCACAATAGTAAAAAGAGATAAAAGGCTTAGAGCTGAGTTTGGAGGGAAAAACAAAAGGCACTGAATATACAGTATATTGGAGGAAGTCATCATCCAACAAAAGTACATACTAAAGATTTGGTCATTTCCATGAACCTTGTACATTTGTAGAGTCTCAGAATTAATATGCTAAATAATATGTTAATAATAACAGGCTCAAATAACAAGGTTACTACCAGAATTTTCAAGAAGATAAATTGAAATTGGACCAAAACAGAGTCTATACTCCTGGTGGGCTGGGTAAGGAAGATGAATTCCTTACTGAGAAGGAACTTTTGGTTAACCTCAGGATGATGTTGCTGAATTGTTTAGAGAAAGCTGTGTATGTTAATGTTCAAGTTCAGTGTATCTTGCTATGTACCGTTTCAAATAGATTTCAAAGTATCTATTGAGCAGTTCTCAGTGAAACCATTGTTTTTCTTCAAACAGTATGAATTTAAAAATTATTCTAAGTATTTTCATAGGTAGGTGCTTGAACCAGGTAGATCATGCCCACTTATTGTAGTGAAGATCTGGCTTCTGAAAAAGGTAGAACAGGGTCAGAAGAACTGCTTCATGAGGTGTTTTACTGAATGTGCTGTGTGACAAGGGCAGACTGATAGGCAGATTCAATCACTTGATACCTTTTTGATAGAAATTTTAAAAATATATTTTAAAACTTGTATGTAGTGGAGATGGTGAGAAAAATGTTTTCTAAGAAGTTATGTGGACATAGTCATGTGTTCATTCATTAATTCCAACCAAAATATTTGTCAAGCTATTTCCTATTTTATCTGCTTCTTATCCTTCCATTTCCCTTTTATAATTTTCTAACTTGTAGACATTATAGAACTGTAGAGTTCCAAGACAACTTCTTAGAAGACATAATGCAGGTTTCCAATTTAGTTAACTACATTATTCATTCCCCAGAAGCAGACCTTTGACTTTATTTAGTTTTAAAAGCTCAGCTCACTTTGCTGGCATCTAACTCAATAAAATTATATATGGGTAGGGAAAAATTACTCAAAAGACAAAGTAATGCTGTAAAGGGTGTTTTTAACTCTGACTTGATTCTATCTACTTTAATGGGAGTGAGACCAATTTATACTGTGTGAATTTATCCCGGGAATGCTATCTCATGCATTAGAAATCAGCATCCCAGGTAACCTCCTGGTTAGTCTGCCCATTAATTGGGCTCCAGATACAAGTCACTTATTTTATTTTTTCTTTCCTCTTCTAAATTATATTTTGCTTGGTTCTTATTTTTAATCTCTGCTTACATTTTGCTGGTTTATTGTGTGTGTTCTGCTGTGAATCATATTAAATCTTTTGTGGAAAGTGATAAGGCATAAAACAAATAATATTGGCTGGTTTCAATCTGTCTTGTCTCTTCGATCTTCAAGATGTCTTGGTAACATCTTTACCATCTGCCTCAGAGTTATCAGAATTCTGATGATATGGTGACCTGCCATGTCCCTATTGCCCTGATACTCACTTTCAATTCTAATCTAAATACCAGCTATCTTTTCATAGAGAAACAGGTGCTTGGACTGAAGGATGTATGTGAAAACTTTGACCCTGACATAGGCTGGAAGTTTAGGATGATTCTGTCTTGGCCTGAAAGTTGATCTGGGCTGAGAATTTGAACTCTTTTTCCTGAAGAGAGATTATACCTTAAGATCTGTGTAATCTGAAGAGGAAAACCTTGCTAGCCTATACATGGCATTCCAGGCAGACCTGCTGATTGTGAAGGCTTCAGAGGGGCCCTATGAAGGCAGAGTGAGGACTCTGCCTAAGAGAGCACCAGTCAAGCTTCTGCTGGATGGTTGTAATGGGGACTGAAGAGTTTCCAGTTTTCACATCCCTGTCTGTGAACATTAGTACTTTCTGCCACTTGTTGGGTTTTAGTCACTCCCAGGTACCCTATTAGCTTGGTATGTAAATAGACTTATGTGTATGCAAAGGAAATAATCACAATCTAAGGGGACGCAGCAGTGTCTCTGAGTTAAAACAGAGCATGGGGGAGAGAGAAAGGAAGAGTGAGGAGGAGAAGGGACAAGGGAAGAAAGAAAGAAAGAAAGAAAGAAAGAAAGAAAGAAAGAAAGAAAGAAAAAGAAAAAGAAAGAAAGAAAAAAGAAAGAAGAAAGAAAGAGAAAGGGAAAGGGAAGGGAAGGAAAGGAAGAAAAGAAAGGAAAAAAGGAAAGAAAGAAAAAGGAAAGGAAAGGAAAGAAAAAGGAAGGAAGAAGAAAGAGGAGGGGGAGGGAAGAGAGAATTAGGGAAAGAGAAGAGAGATTCAAAATTCAAGATTCTATTATTGCTTTATAAAGACTTCCTGAAACTTAAAAATCTGACAAATTTAAAATTTAAAAACTGAGTGGATGAGTTAAGGAGAGATTAGTCATCATAGAGATTAGCCTGGAGGGTCAAGTGGAAGACACATTTCAAAACACAGCAAAAAACCCAAAGAGAATGAAATCTTGAGGAAAAAGCTAAGAGACTTGGAGCACAGCATCAGAAATTGTAAAATGTGGAGAGTTAAGGATTCTACAAAGGAGAAAAGGGAATAGGTAGAAGGAAACATATTACTCAAAATAACAATTGGGAAAATAACACTGGGTGGAAAAAAAAGACTTGTATATTCACACTGAAAATGCCCAGGCGAGATCGATTTCTGTAGCCAAGGACTGGATGTGAGCGGGAGAGAGAGAAAACAGGCCGGTGGTACTGGCTTTTCATTCTGCTCCCAGTCATACCCCTTTGGGAAGTCCATAGTGCTTTTATTGTGTACTGGAGGAATCTTGATATTTCCTGATAATGCCATCGTGGCCACACCTTAAATTTCTCACATGACATGTGAACCCTTGTTTCATTGGCTTCCACATCAACTGTCATTATCTGATGGGTGAAAAAGTTGTGGATAAGCACACCTGCCATGTAAGGGAGTGGTTCTTGTTATGTGAGTTATTTTGAGCTGCTCTGCACCCAGGTAGGTTCAGACGTACAAAATTGGCCTGAAAACTGGATTTGGGGTTGGGAAATGAAGAGAGTAAATTTCTCTGCAATTAGGAAGAATTTGGCAAATCAGAAATAATCTGGAAAGGAGGAATGAGACCGCATGTAGCTGGGGTTTGGTAGTGTAAATTATCTGATGAAAACTCCCACAAGGAATTGATCCAAAAACAATAATAAAGGCATCTAATGTCTAGTGCTCTTGAAATTGTATTTCTGTGCCAGAAACTCTTCATGGTTCTTCCCCTCATTTATATCCAGTTAAATCTACTACTAGGAATACCACTTTATGTATTTGAAGCAGAAAGAGGTTTACTACACAAAAATAGGTGTTTACATAATAATTGGAGAGGTTAAAGGAAGAGGTCTAGGTTGGGTTTCCAGAAACGTCTTTAGGAAGATTGGATCACTGTCCCACTAGGTGACTAATGTCTCTAAAGCCTCCGTGGCAGTCTTGCAGGAAGCAGGGAGCCTCCACTCTCAGAGAGCCTGCCTCTCAGCCCATGGAGCTGGACAGTGGTGGCCACTGAAATGCTGATGATGGAAGATCTTATATTTCCATGTCCTTTTTTGACAGCAGCCGTAGCCAAGAGTCGCAAGAATATGGTGTTCACTGTATTTCTGCCTTAGGAATTTTATGAAAAGGCATCTGTTTAGCACAACCTAATTTACTAGCTATAACACCTAGAAGATATTTGGTATATAAGAGAGACCATCCATACGATGAAGCCAACGACTGATTTCATAGGGCCAATGAAGTAGAGACAGAGAGATCATTAGTATTAGATGCATGAGTGCATTAGATGGTGTGGGGGGCAGGAAAATAATTCACAAACAGGAAATCGGGGGGAAGAAGGATCTGGGAAACAGAATGATCATGATGCCACAATCTAGGTTACAACTGTCTTTGGGTAATTTTGATTATCTTAAGGTGCCTTAGGATGAGTTAGGATCATGGAATAACTATACCCCCTCCTATATCCCAACTCATGGCAAACGTTAAGACACTACAATGACCAGGGCACCTGAGTGGCTCAGTTGGTTAAGTGTCCAATTCTTGATATTGCCCCAGGTCATGTGTTGGGCTCTATGCTGACAGTGCAGATCCTGCTTGGCATTTTCTCTCTCTCCCTCTCTCTCTGCCCCTCCCCCCACCCCCCCGACCCCCGCTCTCTCTCTCTGTTTCTCCCACTCTCAAAATAAATAAACATTAAACAAATTAAAAAAGAATCTACAGTGACCTGCTATTCCAGATGACTTAGCATCTTCAATTAAATCTTTAGAAATTCAGTTTACTAATTTACTGGAGCTGTCACTAAGAGAGAATTGAAAACTATTTGCTATCCTGCTTGTCAATACTATTGAGACAAACTTAAATAGTCTAACTTGCTGCAGTATCACAGAGCTGTTATTGTTTGAAATTTGATGACCAAAATCAGGTGGGCCACACGCAGAGCTACCGGCCATAAATATTATTTCCTACTTATAGAATTTATTAGAAGGTGGTGGCTATGTATGGCGAGAGTTAGACAACAGCAAGTAAACAATAGAGGATCCCAGGCAGCGGAGGCTGGGCATAAACCTGCCTGTGCTTCAGAGTGGCTGGTGGTCTAGTCCATCAGGCAGAATGGTCTGCAAGAATTAGCAGAAGCATTAGCTCCACTGAAGTAACTTACCTTCATACTTCTACCTGTTGTTCCATATTGTTGATGGACTTAAGAAACTTGTTCTCATCTTATGAAAAAAGACATGGAGAAAGCAAATATAAGTATAATGATGATGTGCTAGAAAGTTTCCTATGTAACATGTATGTGTTTATGTGTGCTCTGAGTTGAATTATGTTACTTCAAAAGTCACGTATCCTACCCTGCAGTAACTGAGAACATGACCTGATATGGAAATTGGGTCATTACAGATGTATTTACTTAAGGTCATCGGGGTAGGCCCTGATCTAGTATGAGTGTTGTCTTTATAAAAAATGGGAACTACATACACAGATACACAGCAGGGGCATCATGTGATGATAGAGGCAGAAGTTGGGATAGTACTTATACAAGTCAAGGAATGCCAGAGATTGCTAGCAAACCACCAGAAGCTGGAGGCATAGAATGGATTCTTTCACAGCATCCAGAAAGAAACAACTCTGCTGACACCTTGATCTTGGACTTCCAGCCTCCAGAACTGTTGGGACAATGTGTGTTGTTTATGCCATTCGATTTGTGGTACTTTGTTATGGCAGTTTTAGCAAATGAGTACAAAGTATAAAATTCTAAAAAGCATATAAAGAATATTAATTGATAAAGTAAAAATTAAGAAAAATGAACATAATGACATGTATACCATGCGCACACTCTGGGACCAATTAGGTATCACCTTTCCAATGGTGGGTCTTGGGCCACACATTTCAATATGGCTGAACCAGCTGTAAGAAAATTCTATACTGTTATAAATCAATGAAGAATTTTAAAAAGGAGGGCATTTGTGATGAGCACTGAGTGTTATATGTAAGTGATGAGTCAGGATATACTACATTGTATGTTGACTAACACGAATTTAAATAAAATCTTGGAAGAAAAAAAAGAATTAAAAAAAGGTATTTAATTTCATAGGAGTGATATGATTAGAAATGGAACACTTGGAAGCAATCTTTACCCAAAGATCATGAATCAGTAAAGGAAGATGAGTCAGAAGGAGAAGGTTAATGTCATTTCAAAAACTATATGTAGACGTATTGCTTCATTTCTGACCTAAAATATCCCCTGTGGTATCCTAATAAAAAAGATAACTGACTTTCGAGGACTGTCTAGGATGAAAATTACCCGGGCTTTTGACATTTAGATTTTCAAATGAAATTGCGTCTGCTTTAACTGTATATCAAAAGCAGGCTGGTAAATAGATCAACAGGTACATACAGCCCAGTGGTGTCTGCCCTAGAAGAAATATAAAGAGGCCACATCACTAATTTCTCCTCCAGGAGAACAGTTTATAACCATCTTGTACACAACGCCTGTTGTATTTTGGAGCAAATCTGGGGTGCTTGGTCCTCAAAATAGGGGAATGCATTTTTATTAATTTGTAAAGCTCTAGCAGTTATACTGAAAAATTTCTTTAAACTTTTTTTCTTCTAGAGCCCCCACATTTCTGATTATTTTCTGAGAATGTTTCTTCTACCAGTGTGCATACTTTGTAAGAAATAGGCAATTTCAGAAATGAGAAAATATTTTAACTTTCCATATCACATAGGAAAATTATGATTAGGTTTTTCTCCCTTGGGGAGAATTTATGTGCTGTCAAAAATTACCATTTCAATGCATTCAATAAAGGCTTAAGTCTAGTCGGAAAGGAAATACTACAGGACAACATGAGAATTATTTTGCCATCAGTCCAAGAAAGAACCAAGAACTTCTTGGCGTTAATTTGAACTGGGACTCAAACAATGTTTTGAAAGTTATTTAAGTATTTGTATGAAATTAGCTAGTAGTAGCTATCATTTATGGAATGCTAACCATGTGCCAAGTTCTTTATTAGTGCCTTATACACTTATACATACAACATATTTATGAGGACCAAAATCCTGTGAGTGAAAAAGTAGGGGAACTTGAAAGTTGCTGAACTGGATGGAGCTCAAACCCAGGGCTAGAGTTCCCTGTCCACCGAAACACAAACCGCGGGCTATGCTCACATATTTGAATATCCTAATTCACTAATACATATTAAGAAGCCTCAAAAGGTTTTTATCAATTAAAAAATTAATTAATAATGGCCAGCAATGAGAACTGGAATGCTCTGCTTTGGAATGTAAACGAGTTTAGGATAGTTGAGGTGGGTGGGGTGCTCAGTTCAATACCCTAAGAGTTAATCACCCTGCAGGCATACTTATTTAGATGTGTTGGTTTGAAATCTCAGGAGTTCCCCCGATGAAATCTGAAACTGGTCCCTGTACAAGGAGGACAAGGAGAGACCGAAGAAGGAGGCCATTCCAGGTTTGTAGGTAACAGGTTTAATAAGCAAGGGGACTTACATACAAGGCTTGTCTTGGACAGCTGCAAGTCTAGTAGTTTTCTGCACGTGCCCTCCAGAATCCTTGAAGTTTCTTTAGTGGCCTTAACTTGGTTCAATCACATATGTTATCCAGATGGTCTCAACAGCACCTTCTCTCTCAAGCCTGAGTGCTTTGAAACAGCTCCTACTGTGGGAACGGTGGGCAGAGCATGCATTCCAAGAATAGGAGAGGAGGTGAGGAGCCTCTAAGTGCCTGGGTCCAGCTTGAGGGTCAACTGGCAGTCCCATTCTCCCAGTGGCCATCTCCGACATATTGTATAATGTGTGCAGTTTATAATAATATTAAATTGTTATTTATTCTATTCCAAGTTATTCAAGTTATTCATCCAAGTTATTCATCCAAGCTATTGCTTGGATCAGTAGTTCATTACCTATTGCTGAGTAGTATTCCTTTGTATGGATGAACCACAATTTTTATATCTATGGACTTGTTGATGGACATCTGGGTTGTTTCCAGTTTAGGGCTTTTACAAATAAAGCTGCTGTAAACATGTATGTATCAGTATTTCTATCTACATATGTTTTTATTTCTTTTTTTAAAATTTATTTATTCAAATTCAATTCAGGTTAGTTAACATACAGTATAGTATTGGTTTCAGGAGTAGAACCCAGTGATTCATCACTTACATATAACACTCAGTGCTCATCCCAACAAGTGCCCTCCCTAATGCCCATAATCCATTTAGCCCCCTACCCACCTCCCCTCCAGCAACCCTCCATTTATTCTCTGTATTTAAGAGTCTCTTATGGTTTGCTTCCCTCTCTGTTTTTATCTTATTTTTCCTTTTCCTTCCTTTCCCCTATGTTCATCTGTTTGATTCTTAAATTCCACATAGGCATGAAATTATATGATATTTGTCTTTCTCTGACTCACTTATTTCCCTTAGCATAATACACTCTAGTTCCATCCATGTTGTTGCAAGTGGCAAAATGTCATTCATTTTGATCGCCGAGTATTATTCCCTTGTACATATATATACCACATCTTCTTTATCCATTCATCAGTTGATGGCCGTTTCAGCTTTTCCATGATTTGGTCATTGTTGATAGCACTGTTATAAACTGGGGTGCATGTGCCCCTTCAAATCAGCATTTTTGTATCCTTTGAATAAATACCTAACAGTGCAATTGTTGGGTCGTAGGGTAGTTCTATTTTTAATTTTTTGAGGAACCTCCATACTGTTTTCCACAGTGGCTGCACCAGTTTGCGTTCCCACCAGCAGTGCACATCTTCACAAACATGTGATTTCCTGAGTTGTTAATTTCAGCCATTCTGACAGGTGTGAGGTGGTATCTCATGTGGTTTTGATTTGTATTTCCCTGATGATGAGTGATGTTGAACATCTTTTCATGTGTCTGTTAGCCATACGGATGTCTTCTTTGGAAAAGTGTTTATTCATGTCCTCTGCCCTCTGCCCATTTCTTTCCTGGATTATTTGTTTTTGGGGTTTGATAAGTTTGAGTTTGGTAAGTTCTTTATAGATTTTGGATACTAACCCTTTATCCAATATGTCATTTGCAAATATCTTCTCCCATTCCATTGGTTGCCTTTACTTTTGTTGATTATTTCCTTTGCTGTGCAGAAGTTTTTTATCTTGATGTTCCAAAAGAGAAATGTCAGGAAAGCTTCCAGACTCAATCTGTGCAGCCAGCATTACCTTGATTCCAAAACCAGACAAAGACCTTACTACAAAGGAGAATTACATCATATCCCTGATGAACCTGGATGCAAAAATTTTCAACAAGATACTAGCAAATTGAATTCAACAGTACCTCAAAATAATTATTCACCCTGATCAAGTGGGATTTATTTCTGGGATGCAGGGCTGTTTCAATATTTGCAAATCAATCAACATGATATACCACATAAATAAAAGAAAGGATAAGAACCATCCTTTGATCCTTTCTATAGATGCAGAAAAAGCATTTAACAAAATACAGCATCCTTTCCTTTTTTTTTGAAAAGGAATTTAACATAGTTATTGTATTGTATTGTATTGTATTGTATTGTATTGTATTGTATTGTATTTTACATAAAACACCCAGTGTTTTATTTTACATTTTATATACAGCACCCTGTGCTCATCCCAACAGGTGCCCTCCTCAATGCCCATCACCAACTTTCTCCTCTCCCCCACCTCCAATCAACCCTCAGTTTGTTCTCAGTATTTAAGAGTCTCTCATGGTTTGCCTCCCTCCCTCTCTGTAACATTTTTCCCCCATCCCCTCTCCCATGGTCTTCTGTTAAGTTTCTCGGGATCCACATATACAGCATCCTTTCCTGATAAAAACCCTCAAGAAAGTAGTGATAGAAGGAACATACTTGAACATCATAAAGTCCATATATGAAAGACCCACAGCTAATGTTATCCTCAATGGGGAAAAACTGAGAGCAGGAACATGACAGGGATGTCCACTCTTACCACTGTTTTTCAACATAGTACTGGAAGTCCTAGCCTCAGCAATCAGAAAACAAAAAGAAATAAAATGCATACAAATTGCCAAGGAAGAAGTCTAACTTTCACTCTTCACAGATGACATGATACTCTATGTAGAAAACCCAAAAGATTCCACCAAAAAACTGCTAGAACTGATATATGAATTCAGCAAAATCACAGGATATAAAATCAATGTACAGAAATCGGTTGCATTTCTATACACAAATAATGAAGTGTCAGAAAGAGAAATCAAGGAATTAATCCCACTTATAATTGCACCAAGGAACACAAGATATCTAGGAATCAACCTAACCAAAGGGGTAAAAGATCTATACACGGAAAACCATAGAAATCTTATGAAAGAAATTGAAGAAGACACACAAAAATGGGAAAACACTCCATGCTCAAGGATTGAAAGAACAAATAGTGTTAAAATGTCAAAACTACCCAAAGCAATCTACACATTCAATGCAATCCCTCTCAAAATAACAGCAGAATTCTTCACAGAGCTAGAACAAACAATTCTAAAATTTGTATGGAACCAGAAAAGACCTCGAATAGCGAAAGTAATGTTGAAAAAGGAAACCAAAGCTAGAGGCATCACAGTTTCGGACTTAAGCAGTATTACAAAGCTGTAATCATCAAGACAGTATGGTACTGGCACAAAAATAGACACATAGATCAATGGAACAGAATAGAGAACCCAGAAATAGACCTACAAATGTATGGCCAACTAATTTTTGACAAAGAAGGAAAGAATATCCAATGGAAAAAAGACACTCTCTTCAGCAAATGGTGTTGGGAAAATTGGACAGTGATATGCAGAAGAATGAAACTGGACCACTGTCTTACACTATACACAAAAATAAATTCAAAATAGATGAAAGACCTAAATGTAAGATAGGAAACCATCAAAATCCTCGTGGAGAATACAGGCAGCAACCTCTTTGACCTCGGCTGCAGCAACTTCTTACTAGACATGTCTTCGGAGGCAAGGGAGACAAAAAGCAAAAATAGACTATTGGGATCTCATCAACATACACTTTTATTTCTTTTGGGGAAATATCTGGCACTGGGAATCCCTGGGTTATATAGTAGCTGTATGTTTAACTTAAGAAACTGTCATACAACTTTGTAAGGTAGTTGTGCTAGTTTAGTTTACATTCCCATTAGCACTGTGTGAGAGTTCCAGTTTTTCCATATTCCCTGAATACTTGGTATGGACAATCTTTTAAATTTTAGACATTCTAATGTGTAGTAGTATAATAGTGTGTTTTTAATTTGAATTTCCCTAATGATGGATGATGTTGGACATCCTTCATATACTTATCTGTGATCAGCAAATCTTCTCTGGAAAATGTTCAAAGCATTTACTGTTTTATTGTTTTTTTTCTTATTATGTGCTGATAGTTGGTTGTATATTTGAATAAAAGGCCTTTCTCAAATATGAGGTCTTCAGGTGTTTTCTCTCAGCCCATGATTTTGTCTTCTTTATTCTTTTAACAGTGTCTTTTGGAAAGTAGAAGTTCTTTATTTTGATGAAGTCCAGATTACTAATTTTTTATTTTATAGATTGTGCTTTTGATACCTTATCTAAGAAATTGTGACCTAACACAAGGCACAGATTTCCTCATGTTTTGTTTTAGAAATTTCATAGTTTTAGATTTTACATGTATATCTATGATCCATTTCTGAGTTAATATTTTTCTATGGTGCGAGATATGGATTGAAGTTTTTTTATATGTATATGAATTTTTATTTGTTAAAAGGCTATTCCCTGAATTGTATTTGAAACTTTGTGGAAAAGCAATTAATTATATATATATTGGTGTTTTTCTGAACTCTATTCTAGCCCAGATAGATCAATTTGCCTATCTGACAACTGATTGACTTGATTGCTGTAGTTTAATGATAAATTTTAAAGTAGGATGGGAAGAACTCTGTCTTTTTTTTAAGGTTATTTTGGCTCTTCTGGTTCCTTTGCATTTCCAAATAAATTTTAGAATTTCTTGTCAACTTCTACAAGGCTGCTGGGATTTTTATTGCAATTGTGTTGAATCTATATATTCATTGTAGAAGAGTGTTCCCTTAACTAGACTGAGGCTTGTGATGGTCCACAGACATGACATATTTCTCCATTGTGTCAAATATTCTTTGATTTCTCTTTTCAGTGTTTTATAGTTTTCAGTGTTAGGACTTGCACATATTTTGACAGATATACCCCTAAGTAGCTCATATTTTTATGCTATTATAAATTATATTTTTAACCGTAGTCTTCACCATTTGCTAGTATATACAAATTACAGTTGAGTTTTGAACATTGATCTTTTATACTGGAACTTTGAAAACTCAACTTATCAGTTGTTGGAAACTGATAGATAGATTTTCTGCAAGGATAAATTATCAGGGCATCTGCAAATGACTAGGTATATGTATGGGTGGTGGGATTATGAGGGAAATTTGAGATGCCCATCACATTCCTGAGGTGGATTGCTGGATTGACATTGATATAATTAATAAGGATGAGAAATAGAGAATTAATGTGTTTTACAAAAAAAAAATATGATTAAATTTACTGCTGGATACATTGACTTCTTGGTTCCCATAAGAATTCAAATGGAAACGTTTATTAGACAATCCTATCCATGTTTAGGGGAACAGTCAGGAATGAAGATATACATTTGGGAGTCATCACTATAGGTGGTGGCCTGCTTCGTAGGAATATATAATGTAACAAGAAACAGAAAAATGTCAAGGAAAGAACTATGGGGAGCATGAACTTTAATTTAGGATGGAGAGACTTGGATATTTTCATGGGCTGAGGCAAGAAAGAGGAAATTAGTTTAGAGGAGGACTTTTCAATTTCCTTTTCTTTAGCACTTTGTTCTGAGTCGCTAATATCTCCTTGAATCCAAAAGAAAGTATGTTGATTCCTACAGGGAATCATATCTCTGTCTCTGGCTTCTGTCTGGATTCAGGGTTCATGAACATAAATTTGTTCCTCAGCCTGACATTGTGTTTCTTAAATTGCAAATCTGAGAGACAGGTTCTATATGATAGTGAGTTCACCTATATGTCATAATTATTTTAAAAGGGATTTTATTCAAATAACTTTTTTGTAGTTATAGAACTAATGTATGTATATGTAGAAAATCAGAAAGAAAACAAGAATAATTAGAAAGAAAACAAATATCACATCCCCACTCCCTCAGGGATCACCACGGTTAATACCTTAGTACATATTAGTATTGGACACTTTGTTTTGTAAGCTTCTTTTCTTAGTCAATGATCTTCATCTTTCCTGTTCAGTAAATTTCTATCTCACTTTAAACCCAGCTTATATTCAAATTTCTATAATTGGCTAAAATGTCCTTTACAGTTGGTTTGTCTAAGTCAAGACCACACATTGCATTTGCTATTATGTCTCTTGGGTTATTTTAATTTGGCAGCATGTTTTTTCTTATGATCTTGATGTTTGTATATCAAAATATTAAAGACTTAGTTTTTAATTTATTTTATTTCATTTTTTTCGCTTCGTTTCATTTTAAATGTTTATTGAGAGAGAGAGAGAGAGAGCGAGAGAGCGAGAGAGAGAGAGTGCATGGGTAGAGAGAGAGGGGAGAGAGAAAATCCCAAGCAGGCTCCATGCTGTCAGCATAGAGCCCTATGTGGGGCTTGAACCCATGAACCGTGAAATCATGACCTGAGCGGAAATTAAGAGTCAGATGCTCAGCCTATGGAGCCAGCCAGGCGCCCCCAAGACTTAGTTTTTAAAAAGCAGCCAGCTTACTTTGATAGAGTTGTTCACTGGAAAATACTGTCATAACAAAAATCAGTAATTAATCTACTCATCAGTTTACTGACATACCAGTCCATACTTTGTCAAGTCAGGCTTATTTATAGAGGATGCAGACTATATATAAGAGCAGTATGTATGATGGAATAATTAGCACTGTCTCTGTGGGCTTGAAATGGCAAGACCTGGTTTCCCTTCTGTTTCTCTTATGATTCCTGTGCGGCCTCCTCTATGCTTCCAGCACTGGGCTTTGTGGTTCCTACTCCACAATTCTTGGTTCTTGTAACATCGTCTCTTAATGTTGTGCCAGACGTAGGGCTGGTAGCTGCTTCCTCTGTCTCATGGGTTTTAAATGTGTCCACAAATTCCCTGACATTCTTACCACCAGGGGCCAGTGTCCCCTCCCCTTCTGTCTAGACCAAACTTAACTAACCCACAGAATATGGCAGAAGTGACAGTGGTGTTTGAGGGTAGGTCAGAAAAGGGGATGGATCTTTTGGATCCTTTCTCGTTTGGATTACTTGCCTTGGAAGCCTGAGCCGTCAGGTAAGAAGTCATGTTATGAGGAAGGCCAGGCCACATGGAGAAGTTCTGTGTGAGTGTTCTGGCCCCAAACTCCTGCCAAGGTCCCAGCCAACAGCCAGCATTGACTATCACACATGTGATATCACACATGTGATGTCCAACTTCTCCACCATCTGACGTAACTGCATGAGAGAACGCAGGTGAGAGCTATCTAATGGTGCCCACTCAACTCCCAGCACTATGAAAGATAATGATTTAAAAAAGATAGATTGTTGTTGTATTGAGCTCCTAAAGTTTGAGGTACTTTGTTATGCAAAACTACAGAAATGGAATGGTCAGTGACTCGTTTCCGAGTTACCTCGTCACACGTGGTTTTCCCTCTCATCTAGCACCTGAGTAGCCGATTCTATTAAATATCCTCTCTTTGCAATACCTAGGGTTGTTCCTGTTCTCCACTAGAATTTTACTGATAATCCTCCCAGTCAGGGTGTATGCAAAACAGCCAGGGAAGATTAAAAAAAAAATTTCAGGGGCGCCTGGGTGGCTCAGTCGGTTAAGTGTCCGACTTCAGCTTAGGTCATGGTCTCACGGTTCGTGAGTTCCAGCCCTGCGTCGGGCTCTGTGCTGACAGCTCGGAGCCTGGAGCCTGCTTCGGATTCTGTGTTTCCCTCTCTCTCTGCCCCTTCCCCACTGTGCTCGTTCTCCTTCTCTCTCTCTGTCAAGAATAAATAAAACACTAAAAAAAAAAAATTCAGATCACATGTTGGTCTTTTAGTTACATGTGTTTTGATGTTCATTATCAACTGTTTCTCTAAAACCAACATTGTGAGATATTTCTGTTCTCTCAGGAACTATAAATGTAACCTTTTCATGAAAGTACGGAAACTGCACTACCTTTGAATAAGTACAAGACATCAGAATTTCGGTATTTGTTATTTAAAGTTCTTCTAAAATAAACATGATTCCTTAGTGGCATCCTTTTTTTTTTTCACTACAGCAAACTGCCTTTTGCTTCCATGCCTGCTTCCTTGAAGGTGGAAAGGTTTAAAAACACACCTTTAACTTTATTTTTACTTTAATGTGTTTTCCTTAGGAAAGTTATAGCCTGTGTGTGCCATATAAGGAAATGTAGTGGAGACGATTCTGGCACACAGTCGTCCTCACTACTTAAAAGTTGGCTTTGCTTGTGATCCGCAGCATATGTGGGAAGATGCCTGCTGTTCCCAGAAGCAGTCATGTGCGTTGGGGTACTTAAGATGAGGGGCTTAGATGTATGTAGATAGAGGAGGCAGTGATTCCAAAACGGACTGCACGGGGATACGCCTCTCAGGATGTCAGGCTCTGTTGGGTACTGTAGGGGTTTACATTTTATAGCCTTGGAGTGCCTGGGTCCTGAGCTGCTCAGATTCCAGGAAGCTAGACTTTGGTGCCGGTTCCATGGAGAAGAGATACTTCCCAGAACAGACTTTGCCTCCGTTTCAAAGCCTTGTTTTGCATGGGCAGCAAGTGTGCTAACATGGTTAGTATCATGATGTTGATTCAGCTCTCCTGTTTCCCTTTACCATCAACTCCTTTGTCTCTGATTTTGTTCTGCATACTAACCATGGCCTGCGACAGCCTCAGGCTTCTCCGGTTCAGCTTTGGGCATGAGGTCCCATTCATTTCCTGACACAGGAGAGACTGAAGTAGGAGACTCTAGTTGGTCAGGTGGTGGAAAACAAGTTTTGCTGCCCAAACCCACAAAACCAGTGCAAGCCCCCATGAGGCACTGAAATGCGGCCTTACCTTAATTTCTTCATTCTTGGCCTTCTCCCTTCGGTTGGATTTCTAGGTCTCAAGTTCATTGCATCAGGTCCTAGGGCTTAGTCCTGAACCCTAATATACTCTAATGGGTCTCTGATAACCTGCCTAGTTCTGACCTAGCTCTTTTTCTAGCTCCCTTTTTACTATCCATGTCTGTAAGCTGTCTCGCATTTACTTGGGCACAGAATGGAGTCTGTTCCCAGAGAATGAGGACTCAGAACCCCAACTCAGTCCCCTCCCCCATCTCACCTTAGCTTTGCATTGAAAATGACCCCTACCTGGACTTTCCACCCCCATGCCCCATCTACCCCACCCCTCATTGAATACAGTTGTGCATCTGAATGGGAGGTGAGCGTCATAGTCTTCTGGATACTGATTGTTCCTTTCTGGTCAGTTTTCTCCACCTTGAGT
Organism: Herpailurus yagouaroundi; assembly: GCF_014898765.1. NCBI lineage: Eukaryota > Metazoa > Chordata > Mammalia > Carnivora > Felidae > Herpailurus > Herpailurus yagouaroundi. The sequence continues at coordinate 132,570,910 of NW_024412376.1, read as the reverse complement.
GCTGTCCATTCCTGGTTTCTTCTCTTTTCATTCCCCTCTTTCCTCTTTTCAGTCGGTCCTTTGTCTGAGTCTGCCTGAACGATCACACTCTTCTTTGTTCTTAACCTTTTTCTTGGCCTCAACCAGGCTTCACTTTCATTCTGTTGTTCCAAATAAAATAACATATAAAGCTTTGCATTGAAATTTGAGAGGGAAGGAAAATAATGCCAAGGTAAATTTGTAAAGCCAGATGCTGTGGAGCCCAACAGGTGTGGAATAGAAGGGAAAATAATGGAGAAACAGGTGACCAGCATTTATCAGGAAGAACTATTAGGAAAGAGGATCCATAACAATACTTATAGCCTCAGGTGGCTGTATAGTCAACAATATACAGAGCACAGCAATAGACAAAGTGAACTTAAAACTTAGCTCAAGAGTGTAGATATGATCTTGGGCATTATGCAGACTTGGTAGCATGGAACAGTGGTAATGGAACAATGTCTCCATTGGAAGCCAGATCTAGTTTGGGTAATGTTCCTAACTATTCATGAGACCACTCTGGTTCTCTCCTTTGAAAATTGATCAAGCATATTTTAATGTCTAAATTTTTTTCTAGTTCTGGGACTCCTGGGTGGCTCAGTTGGTTAAGCATGTGACTCGATTTCAGCTCAGGTTGTGATCTCACAGTTCGTGGGTTCAAGCAATGGGCTTTGCACTGACAGTGTGAGGCCTGCTTGGGATTCTTTCTTTCTCACTCTCTCAACAATAAATAAACATTAATAAGTTTAAATTTCTTTCTAGTTCTGACGTTCTGTAAGCATTTGCCCATGGCCCCATTCTTACAGTTGCACCTATACATTATGAGTTTAGCCAACTGCTGTTTTCAGGTCCTTCAAGAGGTACACATGTCCCAGAAATGGAAGAAAAAGTATAGTTACTGGGATATGATGATATATGAAACCAACTAGATCAGTAGTGAAACATTATGCACTGTTGGGCAGAAACTGTCAATTTCTGGTTTCATAAAATTCACAACATTTTGGCATCTGGCTCATGAGGGAACTACCACTAACAAGTGAGTTTGTACTGCCATCTCTCAGAGACTTCTGTTTATTTTTTTACACAAGATGCTTCCAAAAGAACTGTTTGAGGGGTGCCCAGGAGGCTCGGTTGGTTAAGCGTCCAACTATCAGTTTCAGCTCAGGTCATGATCTCACAGTTTCATGAGTTTGAGCCCCATGTTGGGATCTGTGCTGACAGTGCAGACCTGCTTGGGATTCTCTTTCTCTTTCTGCCCCTCCCCTACTCACACTGTCTCTGTCTCTCTCAAAATAAATAAATAAAAACTAAAAAAATTTTCAGAATAGCTATTTGAATGAAACCTACTGCCCAGAAGCTGTGGGGAGCACAAGTCATAGAATAAGGAAGCATTAAGAATAAGAAGCCAGGAACCAGCTTCCTGGAAGCAAGAACCAGCAGTGTGAGAGGAAAGAACATCAATGAGTTGGGTCTTTCAGTTCTGATACCATGATGTCTATAATCTGGAATGCAAGATTCAGCCAGCCTTGTGTTTGAATATCAGCTCTGCCTTGATGATTTTGAGTAAAGTATTTAGTGTCTCTGAGCCTCAGTTTTCTCATATGTAAAGTTGGAACAATATTACATATTTTATAGATTTATTTTAAGGACTAAAAGCGGTAACATATGGAGCATTTTTGGCACATAAGAAATCCTTATTAAGAGTTATTTTTTTATCATTGTTCTTTATTATTTATGAAGCATCCAAAATGGAGACTATATAGCAGGAAACACATCAATATAAGCTAAAGTGAGTTTCTCACTTCAAATTACATGTTTTAAGTATCCAGGTTCTTGGTTCCAATTAGATTTCACAATTTAAAATTACACAATTTAATTTCTGAGACATTAAGAAAAATATAGTTCACAAGTGAAAAACCAAGACTATTTTGGCATTCAAAGCAGCAAATGGTCTAAACTTATCTAAATAGGCCATGAAAATGGAATATGTTTTTATATCTTCCAAGTTTGAGAAGTAACTTCTCAGTTGAATGTTCCAGTTATGATATTACTTCCAAAATAGCAAAAACAGGTTTTTTTTTCCAGGAACATTTCTATTTAAAGAGCTAAGATTACTTATTGATCGTAAGTTACCACACCAAGCTTCTTTTTATTTATCCTCTCACTTTATTTGTAAACTAAGTACACAGTCAGTAGAAGTGGTACAAATATGTCTTTGGACAAACAGTGCTTTTGGACACTCGTGCCCTCAACTGTGGCTATAAAAATATATATACTTTTTATAAAGAAAGTGAGGAAAAATCAGATAGCATCTGTGGAATATTAAGAACTCTTGTGAAGGAAATATTTGGGTAGATTTTCTTAATCTAAAGCCCAGCTTTGGAAAATGAAAATAATGAAAATGAAAATGATGACTTAGAGTTATATATTTTATAGGTGTCTGATAAGCCTGTATTTATAGGTGTTCTATAAAGATTGTTTTTGAATGAATGAACTGCTATTCATCCAGTTTTCTTTCCATTGAGGATGAAACTCAGAAAAGTAGTAAATTACCTTTATTTATTTTGAGAGCACAAACACACACTTACACACACACATACACGTGAGCAGAGGAGGGGCACAGAGAGAGAGAATCCCAAGCAGGCTCCACGCCTATCCTGGAACCCAATGTGGGGCTTGATCCCATGACCATGAGATCGTGACCTGAGCAGAAATCAAGAGTCGGCCGCTTAACCGACTGAGCCACCCAGGCGCCCCAGCAATAAATTATCTTTAAATGTGCAAGCAATATTTCTCTTTCTATTTGCCTTTATTGCAAAAGGCTTTTCTTTAGCATTCTTGGAAATTATACCAGGAATAGCCAGTGATTTTTTCTCAGAAACTGTCTATGACCTTCTATGTCTAAGTATCACATCTACCTTCCATACTCCTCAGCACTCCATTTGTCTCTATTATACTCCTTCTCCGACTATACTGGAAGTTCTTGGAGGGCAGGAGTTTAGCAAGTTTTGAATCCCTGCTGTTTAATGTGACATGTGCTCAATCAAACGGGTTGAATGAACAGTTGAAGAATAGGAACAAGGAAAGGTCTTGGGGAAGAAGCAGGGGTGATATGCATTCCCGCAGATGCAATGCTGCTACCAGCCATGAGATCAGGATTCCTGTTTGGATGGGACTTACCGCAGAGGGAGGTATCTGAGAGTCCAGAGTATCAGCATGGCTTTGGTTAAGATTCAGTTCCAGTTGAATGTATTTTCCAAATCCTCCTAAGGCTGTTGGTCTGAGAGAAACTGAAGATAAATGAGTCCAGTGGTTCTTAGTAAGAGAATTACTGTCCTCTGGGGCGGGGGCATTCTGGAAATTATGGGAATGTGTTTTTTTGTTTTTAATATTTGGGGAAGGGTCTCCTATGTCATTTCACAAAGTTGGATCCAGGGATGCTAGATGTCTTGCCATGTGTGAGAGAGCCCTGCACAACAGATACATATCTATTCTGTGCAGATTTCATATTTTCTTAGCTTTGAAACAAACTGCATCTGATGTATGAACACAGATGCTTTTTAATGTGTTCTACTTTCATATACAGTCTACTTTCCAGGAAATGCAACTGAGGTGTAAATTGAAAGGAGTATTGTATTTTGCTTTCTTTGGAAATTTACCAGAAGTTATTCATCATTTCAGAAAATTATTCCATCGTGCATTGTGCCTGTTGTACCCAGTGATGGGTGCTTCTCTGTCCCTGTGCAGGCATCAGACCGCTTCAGTACATCTGCTACTATACCATGTCCAAGGACTTCCATAATGAAATATGTATGGTTTTTATAAATTAGTATCCTTTCATTTCTTCCTCCTGCTAGAGTTATTAGAGTGTATACTGAGTTTTTGTGTGAAGGTAGGTTACATAGTTATGAAAACCTTTTTCTGAATTTCTTAGCCAGAAGTATTTTCAGTCTTCTTTTCAGATTTTAGAAAACTAGTGAAGTACATACACCTAATATAATGTAATGGTCTCTGTGGAATATGGGACCTAAAACCAATTACACTGATTTTGTTGTAGCACATATTCATAGTAGATGGGATAAATAAAATAAATTATTCGCATCAATTCAGGTCGGGGACGGGGCCGTGTGAGTTTAGGAGCCAAACTCTGATAAAAGTTTTCAGATTTCAGAGCTTGTCAGGCTTTAGAATTGTAGAAAAGAAACTATGGAATGAGTGTATTATCTCTGTGTGGATGGATTAAAGTGCCTATGCATTTCATTTCAGGATAGTAAAAGGGATATTAAAATATTTGGCAGAAAAGGAGATTTAGGATATGATACGGTTAGGGTCCACTGATACAGTTGAAGAGACTCAGACTTTTAACTAACCATATGCAGTGAATCATGGAATGAGTTATGACTTAGAGTCTGAAATAATTCCCTAAGGCTAGAGTTCATTCATAAAATATTGAAATGTACAAGCCAGGTTATTTATCTCTATTTGCTTTTACAACAAGGGATTGCACTCAGGGCCACTGGTGCTTTGTTGATATGAGAATGTTATTTAGTCCTCTAAAAAATGAAACATAAAACAACAGTTAGAAAAGCCAGATGAACTCTCCAGGTTGTTAAAAGGAGGTTTTGTCCTTTTCCATTTCCCATAAAAGCCCAGCTGTACCTTCTAAAATTGGAACTTATTCATGTGCTCTCCAGGTGCCAGAGCATAAAAATCAAATGTGGAAAAGCTGAAACAAGATATTTCAAAAATAGAAACAGGAAATGGGCATAGGGAAAGAGGTAAATGAAAAGTAAGTAAATGGAAAGGTAGAAAGGAAAGAAAAAAAATAGCCATATGGAAAAACTTTTATGGGGTAAAGTACACGTGTAATTTTATTAAACAGTGAATTTATTGGATAAGAAATGATAATTGTTTTAGATAGGTTAGATGCTCAGGTTCATCCATTCAAATTATCTGGCTTATATTTTTACATGTAAAAACTCAAATTTATGAGTTTTTATCTGGCTGCACTCAAAGCCAGTTAGAAGGAAGTTTGGAATAAAGTAAGATCGACCAGTTCTGAGTGCGGTTTTCTTTGCACACTGAGGATTTAGGCTTAAGCAGAGACTCTGAGGATGGGGAGAAAGGACACACCTGAGATATGGTTAAAAGGGCACGCAGAAGTACTTGTGGGTGTGGTAACCAGGTAGAGAGCGACAAAGAGAGAGGACAGGGTTGGAGAGCAGAAATCCTAAATCTGCTAAAAAGATTCTTCTCTTGGAAGAAGTGGAAATGATTAGAAAGAAGAAGATGAGGAATAATGAAGTTCTATTAGATATTTGTGCTTAGGTAACAGAAGCACACCTTGTTGGCAATGTCTGGTGGGCATGTGGACATAAAGGAAATAGTCCAGGAAGTAGCTTTGAACCATCAATATATTTTCATTCCAAGGTTCCATTTCCCTAAAGGCAATCTATGTATAATCAACTCCAGAGAGTTAAAGTTCTTCCCATTTGGAATTTTGGGTCCCAGAGAGAGGTGAGCTCCAGAGAGTTTATTACTGGATGGTGCTTTACAGGAATAAGAAGGAGCAGCCCCTTTGGCGAATTTTCCCTAGTGACTCAGAGTTGGTGGTGGTAAGCAGCATGAAGTCATTCAGACCAGGTTAAATAAACAGGTGAATTAACTAGAGGTATACACGGGTGGATATTATGCCAGGCCTCATGACGAGCAAAGAGCTGGAAATCTCTGGGAGTGAAGGAAGCTGTTTTCTTTATCTTGTTCACTGTTGGAAGTTCTTAGAATTGCTATGCTCTATTTCCAAGTAATCTTGTTGGGCCAGCCAAAGGGCAGGGTTATATGACCCACTGCACACTTGGGTAGAGCTGTTGAAACATACACTCTGTAGAGGTTCACCCAAGGCAAGCAATTTGAAAATATGCCTGCTACACCTAAAGGAAATAGAAGCAGAACAGCAAAGGCAGCCTAAACCCAGAGAAGAAGAGAAATAATAAAGATCAGAGCAGAAATAAACAATATAGAATCTAAAAAAACTGTAGAGCAGATCAACGAAACCAAGAGTTGGTTTTTTGAAAAACTAAACAAAATTGACAAACCTCTAGCCAGGCTTCTCAAAAAGAAACGGGAGATGACCCAAATAGATAAAATCATGAATGAAAATGGAATTATTACAACCAATCCCTCAGACATACAAACAATTATCAGGGAATACTATGAAAAATTATATGCCAACAAATTGGACAACCTGGAAGAAATGGACAAATTCCTGAACACCCACACTCTTCCAAAACTCAATCAGGAGGAACTAGAAAGCTTGAACAGACCCATCACCAGCGAAGAAATTGAATCGGTTATCAAAAATCTCCCAACAAATAAGAGTCCAGGACCAGATGGCTTCCCAGGGGAGTTCTACCAGACGTTTAAAGCAGAGATAATACCTATCCTTCTCAAGCTATTCCAAGAAATAGAAAGGGAAGGAAAACTTCCAGACTCATTCTATGAAGCCAGTATTACTTTGATTCCTAAACCAGACAGAGACCCAGTAAAAAAAGAGAACTACAGGTCAATATCCCTGATGAATATGGATGCCAAAATTCTCAATAAGATACTAGCAAATCGAATTCAACGGCATATAGAAAGAATTGTTCACCATGATCAAGTGGGATTCATTCCTGGGATGCAGGGCTGGTTCAACATTCGCAAATCAATCAACGTGATACATCACATTAACAAAAAAAAAGAGAAAAACCATATGATCCTGTCAATCGATGCAGAAAAGGCCTTTGACAAAATCCAGCACCCTTTCTTAATAAAAACCCTTGAGAAAGTCGGGATAGAAGGAACATACTTAAAGATCATAAAAGCCATTTATGAAAAGCCCACAGCTAACATCATCCTCAATGGGGAAAAACTGAGAGCTTTTTCCCTGAGACCAGGAACACGACAGGGATGCCCACTCTCACCGCTGTTGTTTAACATAGTGCTGGAAGTTCTAGCATCAGCAATCAGACAACAAAAGGAAATCAAAGGCATCCAAATTGGCAAAGATGAAGTCAAGCTTTCGCTTTTTGCAGATGACATGATATTATACATGGAAAATCCGATAGACTCCACCAAAAGTCTGCTAGAACTGATACATGAATTCAGCAAAGTGGCAGGATACAAAATCAATGTACAGAAATCAGTTGCATTCTTATACACTAACAATGAAGTAACAGAAAGACAAATAAGGAAACTGATCCCATTCACAATTGCACCAAGAAGCATAAAATACCTAGGAATAAATCTAACCAAAGATGTAAAGGATCTGTATGCTGAAAACTATAGAAAGCTTATGAAGGTAATTGAAGAAGATTTAAAGAAATGGAAAGACATTCCCTGCTCATGGATTGGAAGAATAAATATTGTCAAAATGTCAATACTACCCAAAGCTATCTACACATTCAATGCAATCCCAATCAAAATGGCACCAGCATTCTTCTCGAAACTAGAACAAGCAATCCTAAAGTTCATATGGAACCACAAAAGGCCCCGAATAGCCAAAGTAATTTTGAAGAAGAAGACCAAAGCAGGAGGCATCACAATCCCAGACTTTAGCCTCTACTACAAAGCTGTCATCATCAAGACAGCATGGTTTTGGCACAAAAATAGACACATAGACCAATGGAATAGAATAGAAACCCCAGAACTAGACCCACAAACGTATGGCCAACTCATCTTTGACAAAGCAGGAAAGAACATCCAATGGAAAAGAGACAGTCTCTTTAACAAATGGTGCTGGGAGAACTGGACAGCAACATGCAGAAGGTTGAAACTAGACCACTTTCTCACACCATTCACAAAAACAAACTCAAAATGGATCAAGGACCTGAATGTGAGACAGGAAACCATCAAAACCTTAGAGGAGAAAGGAGGAAAAGACCTCTCTGACCTCAGCCGTAGCAATCTCTTACTCGACACATCCCCAAAGGCAAGGGAATTAAAAGCAAAAGTGAATTACTGGGACCTTATGAAGATAAAAAGCTTCTGCACAGCAAAGGAAACAACCAACAAAACTAAAAGGCAACCAACGGAATGGGAAAAGATATTTGCAAATGACATATCGGACAAAGGGCTAGTATCCAAAATCTATAAAGAGCTCACCAAACTCCACACCCGAAAAGCAAATAACCCAGTGAAGAAATGGGCAGAAAACATGAATAGACACTTCTCTAAAGAAGACATCCGGATGGCCAACAGGCACATGAAAAGATGTTCAGCGTCGCTCCTTATCAGGGAAATACAAATCAAAACCACACTCAGGTATCACCTCACGCCAGTCAGAGTGGCCAAAATGAACAAATCAGGAGACTATAGATGCTGGAGAGGATGTGGAGAAATGGGAACCCTCTTGCACTGTTGGTGGGAATGCAAATTGGTGCAGCCGCTCTGGAAAGCAGTGTGGAGGTTCCTCAGAAAATTAAAATAGACCTACCCTATGACCCAGCAATAGCACTGCTAGGAATTTATCCAAGGGACACAGGAGTACTGATGCATAGGGGCACTTGTACCCCAATGTTCATAGCAGCACTCTCAACAATAGCCAAATGATGGAAAGAGCCTAAATGTCCATCAACTGATGAATGGATAAAGAAATTGTGGTTTATATACACTATGGAATACTACGTGGCAATGAGAAAAAATGAAATATGGCCTTTTGTAGCAACGTGGATGGAACTGGAGAGTGTGATGCTAAGTGAAATAAGCCATACAGAGAAAGACAGATACCATATGGTTTCACTCTTATGTGGATCCTGAGAAATTTAACAGGAACCCATGGGGGAGCGGAAGGAAAAAAAAAAAAGAGGCTAGAGTGGGAGAGAGCCAAAGCATAAGAGACTGCTGAGAACTGAGAGCAAACTGAGGGTTGATGGGGGGTGGGAGGGAGGAGAGGGGGGGTGATGGGTATTGAGGAGGGCACCTTTTGGGATGAGCACTGGGTGTTGTATGGAAACCAATTTGACAATAAATTTCATATATAAATAAAAATAAAAAAAATTAAAAAAAATTAAAAAAAGAAAATATGCCTGCTAAATGCCATTGGCAAAACATTCTACTGGGAATGTGGAGGGCGGTGGGTCCCGAGAAGGTTGGGGGAAATACAGCAAGGCAACAAATTTGCAAAAACATACTGCTGTGTTAGAATGTTGAAACATTTTAAGAAAAGACTAGATATGGGCTTAGTTGATTACCTTTACTCTTAGTTCACCAGATAATGAAAGTAAATATCACTGTTTAGAAGGGAAATTTTTGTCTCATTCCTTAATTTTTAAATTCATTCAACAAGTATTTTTGGAATACCTTCTAAGTGCCTTCCAGTGATTGTTCCAGATGCTGGAATATAGCATTTATCACAATAGTTTTGAGTCTTTGATCTAGAACAGCTTACAATGGGAAGACAGACTATAAGAGATAAATCATTGTGATATGAAAAATATTAGAGCAGGTTAAGGGAAATAGTGACAAATTTTATCTAAGCTGTCAGGGAAGGCAGAGTGACTGTATCATTTACTTCCTTCCTTTATTTATTTTTTTATAAAAACAAATTTTAACGTTTATTTATTTTTGAGAGAAAGAGACAGGGCATGATCAGGGGAGGGTCAGAGACAGAGGGAAACACAGAATCTGAAGCAGGCTCCAGGCTCGAGCTGTCAGCACAGAGCCCGATGTGGGGCTCGAACTCACGATCCGTGAGATCATGACCTGAGCTGAAGTCGGACGCTCAACCGACTGAGCCACCCAGGCATCCCTACTTCCTTTTTTTTTTTTTTTAAATTAATGTTTATTTATTTTTGAGAGCAAGAGAGAGAAACAGTGCAAGTGGTGGAGGGGCAGAGAGAGAGGGAGACACAGAATCTGAAGCAGGCTCCAGGCTCCAAGCTGTCAGCACAAAGCCCAGTGTGGAGCTCACACTCACAGACCACGAGATAATTTACCTGAGCCAGTCAGACACCCGACTGATTGAGCCACCCAGGCACCCCCTCATTTACTTTCTAAGGGAGGTATTTCGAGTATGGAAACAGGCACTGTTTAGTAATTCTGTAATAACAGATGTCAACTGGGACTGTCCCAAGCAACCTGGACAGTAGTCTGGTCACCCCACATCATGATAGTGTGACATAAACAAAGACCGGGAAAAATTGGGAAGCAGGTGATGTATTTATTTAGGGGAAGTGGTCCATGAGGAGGGAATACGTGAACCCTTCTGCACAGACTTTGGGGATTGGGGATTTATAATTTTAGAATTTCTAAAACAAGAAGAGGACTCCACCGTGGCATTGCCTTTCCTAGGAACGGCACTTTACGGACTCGCCACGCGAGGACTGGCTGACCTGCCCTGTCAGAGCCTGACCACTGACGTAGGTGATTGTCATTGTCAGCATAGGCATAGAAGGATTGCCAGTCAGGAGACAACCTTTTCCACACTGTGGTCACAGAAAGATGGTGCTAAGATGAGGTCACTTTGTGAAAGGCTGAGCTCACCTTGTGGCTCTGTTTTGAGAAGCCTTTTCTGTCTAGACATGTGTGTGGCTCAAACGAAGCCTGAAGCTCTGTAGGGTAAACTGCTGCCTCTTCCTTCTGGGTGTGACCTTTGCCTCACACATGAGCCTCTGCTTCTAGGTGCCCTCAAAGAGCTTGGGCTGCTCGCCCTGCGGCTGTTGGTTGTCACGGCTCCGTTCGTTGAGCACAATGCAACTGCCTTCCTGTGGCTACCTCTTCTCCACAGGTCTTGCTCAGCTAGGTGGGATCATGTTCTGTTAAGAAACCATATTCTGGGGTTAGTCAGCTGGGGAGCCCAGCAGCTTGGAGAATTTGGGCGTTATGGCATATCAGGTCCTCCTCCTCCTCCTCCCCTTCATCATCATAAAGTACCCATGGGCACAAAGGGATTATTCTGGATAACAGTAGGCAATAGCACATTAAGATGAAAAGCTGTTACTCATTGGGGTGTACTTTTGCCAGACATTAAAAACCATTAGGCATTAAACACTCAAATTTTCACTCACGTGTGAGACAGGTATAGTGCTATTAGGTTTATCCCTGGGAAGTTTCTGAGACTCTATCATTTCTGACCTAAAGAAATGACATTTTCGTATGGGTTTGGACCCAAGAGTTTACAGGCAAAGAAAGTTCAGGGATGTTAAGAAAAATAAACTTACCAACGTTGCACACCTTGACTCAGAACTGGTATTTTAATGCCACCAGTTGGCTTCCGGGTCTACAGTCCTTGCACTTTGCCTCCCTGACAGCTGTGTCCCATATAAAATAGATGAATTGCTTCTTTCTTTGGAGAGCTTCAGGATAGAGCGCACAGATGCAGACGCATTCACAGAGCCTATGAATCTCCCTAATCCTGCAGAGAACTGACCCACTGCTGGAATATTAAGACCCGAGGGAGAGACCCTAATACGCAAGCTCATAAACACTAAGAGGCCACTGTGAAGTCAGAGAGAAAAGGGGAGGTGGGCAAAAGAGTCAGTTGGGAGGGAATCCTGTTAAGAGAATATACAGGGACATTGCTCTGATGTGGATGTGAAACAGGAGCCTGCCAGAAGCTGACACCAGTTCCCAGTGGGGGTTCCTCACACCCCAAGTTCTTCAAGAGACATCTGAACCAAATAGGCTGGGAAACTAACTGTATTCTCCTGCAATCAGACCAGAACCAGTAATGGGAATGAGACTGGGAACTAAGGAACATTTCTCTGTTTCTCTGTCCTTCCAGCACCCTCCAACCCCAAACTCTGCTTCTGTTTTCCTCTGGATATCTGCATTTCCTCTTTCCCTCTTTTACAAATGGCTTTCTCTGTTTCTTCATGCGTGAATAATTATCTGAGAATGACCCTAAATTTCAGTGCCCACAGACACTGATGAGAATCACTGCATGAAGTTAGAAATTCTGCAGAGACAAAGCCGAATGATTAGGGTTAGGTCGGAGGTCTCCTGAGGCCAGGGAGAGGTTGCATGCACACTCCCTAAGTGGGGACATAGTACAGTAGGCAAATGGACTTGTTTCCAATAATTGGTTTCAAGCCAAACTGAGAAGCTAGAGAAGTCCACTTTCATATTTGCTAATTTTCCTCTTCTGTTGTGTCTGTGCTTAGTCAGTAATCTTCACAGTCTACCCCACAATTGGGTCTATCTTCCCTCTTCCCAAGCTGTCCCATACCACAGGTGGCTATATACTAGCTGTGCTTCGGGTAATAGTTTTCTGAGTTTGCAAATGATTACATATTTGGCTGCCAACATATCACCTGATTGAAAATTAGAGTTTTTTTTTTTTTTCTCACTAAGAAGCTATTTGGATGATCATTTTGCAAATCGGCTTCTTCAGATCCTATTTCTTTGACCCAGTGTGAAGGACACAGCACGTGAGAGCCATCGGAAGCTAAAGCACGAAACAGATGCAAAATCTCACTATCATGACTTCATGATGAGTTGAGAGGCACCTGGACAGCAGAGTAGAAGGTGCTTCTCAAGATTTTGGTCTCAGCTGTCCTTGGTCATCTTTTAGATTACAGAATTTCAGTTGATGACCATTGCCTATTTCTAATAGGAATAAGAAACCTGACCAAAGAATAAAGTTGATGATGCTAGGTCATTTTCTGTAGCCCCTCATTGATACTTCTTTGGAATGTGTGTACTCTGCTGGCTGAGTGTGGTTGTTTTGTTTTGTTTTGTTTTGTTTTGTTTTGTTTGTTTTGTCTTTTGAACAGATGCCTGTAACAAAAAGTTAGCTGGGTTTTAGGGATGGCTAATGTCTCTACGGGCTGCAGAATGTTATTAAGGCTTGATTGCAATCTCCCGACATGATAAAACTGAATTAAAGAACAGGAACTGCCTGCTTGGCAGCGCTGAGGGCAGTTGGAAAGCTCAGCAAGGAACAGGCATTAAGGAAGAAAGAATGCTGACAGAAGCTGGGCAGGCAGACAGGGCTATTTAATTCAGAGGGGTGGGTGTTAATTAATTTATTTTGGGTGAGGGAGATCTGATTTCTGAGCTAGACTACAAGCTGTTGCCGGTGTAGTTGGGGACAATATCCTAACAGCTGTAGGAATATCATCCATCGTCTGGGTGCCTGACCTCCTATCCTATCCACCTTCCTGTGTCCAGACTCACCGTGCTGTGTCAGTTGGATGCCAACAGCTCAGTTTTCTTACCCTTCCATGTTACTCTTGTCTTTTGCTTGTCTCTGTTTCTTGTATCTCCAAGAACTCCCCCGAAGCCCCAAAATGATCCATGAAAGGAAGAAGGTAGAAAGAAGGAAACCAGGAGTGAGTTGGAAGTTACCACTCCTTCTAAAATGGCATATTTTTCAATGTATGAAATCTTGGCTTCCTATCCTTTTAAGATGGGTCAACTGCTATTCAGAAAAAAAGGTTAGTCATTAAAATTCACCAAAGCAAATGTCAGGCTTGCAGCCTCCTGATTTTCTATCTGGTCTCTGATTTCTCACTGTGAAAAATTACTTTCTCTCAATTCCATTGTTTCACATAACAAAGGGCACATCTAATGATGTCTTCCCACATGCAGTTCCATGGAGGCGTTTATTATAGTAATTAATTTTTCAAAGGTAAAAAAAATGGTAAGATGTATTATGAAATACAAACAGAAAGGCATGAAAATTTGGGGGTAATGTTTTAGAAGTTAATGTAGTGGGAAAAGCATTGGATCTGGGTACCAAAGCTCTGGTCCAAGCAAGTCCCTTAAAAGTCTAAGGAGTCCTGTATATATTTGTTAAAACTCATCAATCAGTAGCACTAAAAGGGTGAATTTTATTGCGTGTGAATTAACCTGTATAAACAGAACATGAAAATCTGAGGAATAACTATATTTAGTAAGTATGAGAATAAAACACGCTCATCTGAAAATACAGAAACTCACCAAAAAGTAAAAACTAGCCATAACACATCAACTGTAAGATAATCACATATCTATGTTTGGTTACAGTGAGGTGAGTTAATGACATTGTGCTCTTCAGGGTCCTCTGTCATCACTGGGCCATGCAGAGCCCCTCATTTCCTGCTTCACGTCTTCTCACTCTTATCTCCCTCTTCTGTCTTATGTACACGTACAGAATACACTTTGATTTCTATCACTCTTGTCAAATTTGTAGTGCTGCTTTGTGCATGCATTTGTTTTTATTCTGCTTAAATTGTACGTTAGTGTCTGTAGAACCCATTCGATTTCTAAATTATTTCAGTCAATACCGGTACTATGTATTAAAGGTACATGGAGTTACATGTGAACTTAGCTCATTGATCCCGATTTCTACATAGCGTTTACAGGGCTATTGTTTCCAGTTTCCCACAACCCCACACAATATGGAAACAAACCTCCTCATACATGTCTCCTTAACAGACCTTGAGGTAACATCTCTAGGTTATATAATTCTGAGTGGGTTTCCTGGGTCTTGGGATCCAGAACGGTTGCATGAGTGTATACACCCATCAGTAATTTTAGGAGGCTTTCAATTTTCCACATCCTCCAGCATTTATGTATTTAATTAGTTTTCTGTCTGTATTTTTTTAAATATAAATTTTCTTTTATAATTTACTTTTAAACTGTTTTACTGTGACTTTTTTATTATTTAAAATAATATTCTGGGGCGCCTGGGTGGTTCAGTCGGTTGAGCGTCCGACTTCAGCTCAGGTCACGATCTCACAGTCCGTGGGTTCGAGCCCCGTGTTGGGCTCTGGGCTGATGGCTCAGAGCCTGAGCCTGCTTCCGATTCTGTGTCTCCCTCTCTCTCTGCCCCTCCCCCGTTCATGCTCTGTCTCTCTCTGTCCCAAAAATAAATAAACGTTAAAAAAAAATTTAAAAAAACAATATTCTATGTTGTATTCAAAGCTAGACCTTAATTATTGGACTGTTGTCATTTGTTTAGCCGATAGCCTGTTTTGTGATATACTTCTAAGATAGGACATAAACAAGTCTACAGTTAAGGCAACATAATTATCAAATTAATAAGTTGAATCACTGATATTTGGACATGGGTAGGGATCTACTTCTTACCAGTGGTGGAGTATTCCTAAGTGTAACTCTTTGGTTAGAGGAAACTAATGAAACTTTGACTGTATTAAGAGAAATAATTCAGTCGGTAAAATGATAAACTAAAGAGAAATGGAAACCTGCTTCTGGAGCAATCCTGTACAGGATACGTTCTGACAGTTAAGTTGCTGTGCTTGCATTTAGTCAATGAAATAAAAAACAACTATCAGGTATATCATGCCTCTTATGTAGAGAAGACTCATTGGCCAAATTACCTTATGATAGAAGATATTTTTAAAAAATTTCTCCATTCAGGGGCTCCTGGGTGGCTCAGTCAGTGAAATGTCAGACTTCAGCTCAGGTCATGATCTCACGGTTTGTGGGTTCGAGCCCCGCATCAGGCTCTGTGCTGACAACTCAGAGCCTGGAGCCTGCTTCAGGTTCTGTGTCTCCCTCTCTCTCTGCCTCTCCCCCACTCTCTCTCTCTCTCAAAAATAAATAACATTAAAAAATTTTTTAAAAATTCTCCATTCAGCCATACGTTTACTTCTTTATATGCTAAACTTCCTTGTATGTTTTTTTTTACGAAGTTGAATAAAATTAAGCCAACAGTTATGTTAAATTCTACAGCAATTCGATATTTTCAGGTGTCTGATGTACATATTGATTATTCTTCATTACTCACACCATCTCTGATACAAATACTCCAGTTTTTATTGAATGTTAGTCTGATACTCTGAGAGCATCAATGATTTTCTGTACAGTGGTTTTGGAGAATTCAGTATTGGCATGTTGAGCAAGAGAGCTGATATTAATAAGTATGTATTTTAGTGTACAAAGATGAAATAGATCCGTATTCTGGTTAAGAATTCTCCTTTGAAAGAGTCTTCAGCTTTTTATATTGAAGATTTTTTATGCATCTAGCGTACATCATGATCGACATAAAAGGAATACTAGAAATCCTAGTGTAAGAAAAAGAAAGATAAGAGGGCTGGTCATGATTCTTTTCTAAAATGTAACATTCTGCATTTGTCTGAGATTTCGTTAGACTTTTATATAAGGGCTGATGAGGAAAACCGAAAGAGATGAAGTAACCATCAGTGAAAATGTTCTTTTTTGATGATAGGATATTATTCACTATGCACTGTGCTAGTCAGGACACCATAGTTCAAGTCATTTATTTGTGAAGGACATATATTTCTTAATAAGGGAGCGCAAAGCAGACTGTATACTAGGACATGCCTCACTTTTTCTTGTGTATTTACTCAGAACAAAGAGGAGTATTTTCTGTGAAGAACATTATTTTTTTGAGTTACTGCCACTTAAGCACACATGATTGCAGAAACCTTGGGAACTTTTGGAGGTTAAGGTATTTATGTTCAAATCACTCTGTGTTGGTGTTTGAGCTGGATGTCAACCTGGAGAGGAAGAAGTAGAACAGACCACTTTCTGTGTCACTGGAGATTAGCCTTGTTTGTATTTGTATAGGCAGGGCCAAGGGCAATGCCGGGTACAAGAAACCTACTAAAAAGTATTTGCTGAGAAATGAATGGGTTGGGAAGTTAAGCAGTTGAGTTTGTGAGGGACAAAGTGAAAATACAAAGATGGGGATTGGTTTTCTGGCTTTCTGAAAGGTTAGTGGTATTCAGCTTCAATTCACATGTTTCATTTATGTCAGACTTAGACTGTAGATGAAACTCAGATGTTTCATTTATGGAGGACTCAGATGTTTCATTTATGTAGGACTCAGATTGGTGGGATAAGCAATGAATTAGGAAGAATTTTATCTCATTGTGCCTCATTTCCTTCAGTCTGGGGGTTGGATATATTAATATTTACCTCCTATCTTTATTCTTTTTCTGAATTATTTTGAATTTATTGTATGTTGCTATGTTGTATGCATTTTTGTAGCCTTCTTTTAGTCCCTACGAGAATTGGGTGAATATAAATTGAAATAATAATAGCCGTTTTGTTTTAAATCAAATTAGATACCCTATTAGTAAGGCCTCATAAATTCATCATTAAGCAAACATTTATAAACATATGAGAGGTTATTATTAACACACCTTCTGCTCATTACTATTTTTTTTAGTTTATTTTGAGAGAGACGGAGACAGCACGAGAGGGGGGGGCAGAGAGAAAGGGAGAGAGAGAATCCCAAGCAGGCTCCATGCTGTTAGTTCAGAGCCCAATGTGGGGCTTGAACCTACGAACCACAAGATCATGACCTGAGCCAAAACCAAGAGCTGGACTCTTAACCGACTGAGCCACCCAGGCGCCCCTATGCTCATGACTATTTTAAGTGCAATAAAAGGTTATTTTCCCCCAATGTAAGTCACAGCTAATGCACTGCCCCAGCTCCTCATTCTACATGTCCATGTTAGAGTTAGTGCATGACTCACCATGTAGTACCAATGTACCCATCTGTAAAGTGGGTGTTTTGTAATCCCCTATTGTCAGGAGTGTTATGAGATTAAATCAAACAGACAGTGTTCTCTGTGTGTTTTACCCAGTTCATTCCTTCCCACCCTTACCTTGCTGGTGGAGACTTCCTGTTATGTACCTATCATGTATGCTGTGAGATGTATTCAATACTGGCAAGAGAACACCTTGGGAATTTCAGAGATGCTCCCTTCTGAAATATCTGAAAGACCTGAGGATGTCCCCATGGAGGGGTGAGAGGAGCCAGATTCAGTGGCTTTGACCCCACAGTGCCAACCAAATGGAACCAGAGTCCTGGGAAGAGAGCAGACAGGCAGAAAAGGAGGAGGATAGTGGGGAGATGGAAGTGGCGAGGAAGAAACGTTGGATGCCTCTCTGAGGCTGACTTTATTGGATAGAAAGGTGACCCCATGCTGATAGCAAATAAATTAACAGCCCATCCTCTGGATCCCAGTGTGTTCCAGACCTCTAATAATGCATCCTTCCTGGTGATGAAGTTCTTTCTTGCCTGTGCCTCTGGATGTTGCACAGCATTAAATAAAAGTTACATGTACATGGGAATTGTAGCATATGCCCATATTTCATTGAATCTAAGATGCTGTCATCTGAAGGATGCATCCTTATTTTATGAACCACCGAGAAAGAAAAAAAAAATAGCCCTGCTAATTTAACCATGGCATGATATTTTAGTATGGCTTGACAATTTTAAACATATGGAAAAAGCTCTTTCAGATGTATTTATATAGATATTGTTCTCATATATCACTCTTAAGCATACATATAAAGGCAAATAAATATAAAATAAATTGATTAGGATATTCCTAAATATGTTTGCACTCAGTTTGAGTCTTGTTAACCACTTTTCCCCTCAGAGTCATTGATGTGTGTGATTTTTCACACAAGTCCTTCCTGCAATCAGAAGCATTGGTGATGCAGTGTCTATTAAAAGTGTACTTTGCTGTTGTCTTGGGTTTTCTTAAAAAAAAAAATTCTTTTTTAATGTTTATTTTTGAGAGAGAGAGACAGAGCATGAGCAGGGGAGGGGCAGAGAGAGAGGGAAACAGAATCTGAAACAGGCTCCAGGCTCTGAGCTGTCAGCACAGAGCCCGACATGGGGCTCGAACCCACAAACCGTGATCAGGACCTGAGCCAAAGTCAGACGCTTAGCCAACTGAGCCACCCAGGGGCCCCAGTGTCTTGGATTTTCTTCCAAGCCAGTGAAACCAGTCTATAAGTTTTAATGTGCAGGCAGTTATGTCATGACTGTCACAGACTGATCTGAGGGTCAGATGCCCACCAATTTCAGAGATGTTAACATGTGAGAAAATGCACATCTTAGAACTGGTAAGACCCGGCATAAATCCTCAACGGTGCTAAGGTGCCCAGATCCGTTTATGAAGTACCTGAAAAGCACTCTGGGTTGAGCCTTTCACATTTATGCAATGGTGAACATATGATTCAAGCTTCCACAGCCTGTGAAAATAAATGATTCCTAAATTATAGTAGCTCAGAGCCTCCAACAGATGGATGGCTGGACCTCAGGGTCCCTTGCTCCAAAGCCTCCAGAATTATTTCAGGAGAGGGGGTTCAGTGAGTCTCACATGGACAACTGCACAGCCTCATGTGGCATGCTCTTCCCCTTTGGCTCATGCTTATCAATACCCATTGGCCCCCAAGCTGCCTGGACAGGTCTAGCAGATGTCAGCCGCTGCCCCTGCCCCTTGTGAAGCCACAGTGTCGGTGCCCAGGTTGTTACCTTCTAATGTTCCAGTGATTGGATTATTGATCTCCAGAGTGTCAGGGATGTGGCAGTTGTCATGCATAAGTGTGGACAATGGTTTCCTTAACTCCTCATCCTATTTTACTCCCTGGCTCTCAAAGCATCGAGGCTTACCCCTGGAGTCCATTGAATCTTCCAAGAGACTCCCAGCTTCCAGAGCTAATGGTGGGCAGTCAATATAAATGATTAATGAATTTTTATTTCGTTTCTAATATGACATATATTCATACTGCAAAAAAGGTTCTTTATGCAAACAGAGAAGATCAAAGCGAAATCAGGTTAGTTTAAGAGCTCCAGGTTTATATATACAAAAGCTTTGGAAACTGCATTAACTCGTTTGCAAAAGACGATGCAAAAAGAGATATCTGCAAAGGTCCCCCTTTTAAATGTGCAATAGATACTTTGGGAGATTTGACTGAACCCTGTGCTCTCTGGTGTGGTGTGCCTTTTTCAGCCACAGAGCTCATAATCCATTTTGCATTATGCCTTCTCTTTAAGGGAACTTGCCTGGTCTTGTGGACTGCTTGTGTGCTCTTACAGAACTTTCTATTCTATCTGTGGACTTGAAACCACAATCCCACAAGGAAAACAGAAACTCTAGATCTCTGAACGAATGCAGTTGTGGTTTGTTTGTTTTTTTTTTTCTGTCTTGGCTCCCTGTTTTTCTTCTCTTGCCAGTTTTAACCTTCACGTCAGACAGTAGAATCAGCAGCCCCCTGTTACCCTGGCAACAGTGGTAGGCTAATAGAATTGGGTTGTCCCAAGGCTCCATTCTGGCATTATGCTTTTGGAAGAAAAACAACAACATGACTATGAAATACAATTTGTGGTAAATTTATGGCATTTATTGGTAAAAGATAACGTATGTCAAATTTTCAGTGATTCAAAAAAAATTCAGCCACAGGAATAAGAAAGGAAGTGTGTCTCAGGATACGGATTTCTTTAATATATATTTTCCAGTCAGCTTTGCATGTTTCTCTTGACATTTTATTTTTTCATCAACTTAAAACGAATGACTAAGAAAAATTTAGCAGGATAGTCTCGGAGAGCATTGCTATTTACCTGAATAGATTTAAAAATCTGTAAGGATCTTTTACATTTTCTGCAAGCACATTCTCCTGGAAACATAAATCACCACTCTAGGGATTTGCATGGGATTTACATTCTCATGCTACCACATTCAGCACTGATGTTCTGTTAAAATCCACTGCTGATTTGAAAAACTGATTTTAGTTTTCTAGGCTGATGTTTCTAAGACTGTGACTCTATTTCTCTGTTCTCTTATTTCTATCCTGATTCTGGAAATATCTCAGGGATGAACTCTGGTCTTTATGATGCTTAGCAGGATACCTTGAGTATCTCTGGATCTGATTCAGTGTTTTTAATGCTTTATTCATTAATCTTTATTCTCACGTGCCACATACATTCATTCTATCCAACCTTTTCTCCATGCCATGGTAGTTGTATTTCCTTGGATGGTTCCAGGCAGAATTGTGAGCAGTATACTTCCCATGTGTAGGATAAATGTATGCATAATTTAGTTCATTGATTATCTCTTTATTGGGAATTAAGAGGTGTTGAATCCGTCCACCAATATCCTGGAGTAATAATGCAGTTAGTTTAAAAATCTTTCTACTGAGGGGATCCTGAGTGGCTCAGTTGGTTAAGCATCCAATTTCAGCTCAGGTCATGATCTCACAATCTTCATGGTTCCTGAGTTTGAGCCCTGCGTTGGGCTTTGTGCTGACAGCTCAGAGCCTGAAGCCTGCATCAGATTCTGTGTCTCTCTCTCTCTCTCTCTCTCACTCTCTCTCTCTCTGTCTCTGCCTTTATCCTCACACTCTGTCTCTTCTCAAAAATAAATAAACATTAAAAAATTAAAAAACAATCTTTTTACCGTAAGACATTTCTTATGGGTATTCTCCATAGTGACAATCTGATTGAAGAAGGATATAAAAGTGATTTTTCTCCCAGTTTGAAGAATCTTAGCCACACAGTACACATGAAATTCCTTATTCAGGGAAAAAGAGTCAAGTCCTTGTTTCATGCTTGAGAAACATACTTGCATAAGCCTGAGCTTATAGCTACTTGGTGCTAAGTGGATTGGATGTTTGAATCCCTTGGCTTTTATAAGCTGAAGACAGCCAAGTCAAGTTTTTAGCACTAAATAGGTAAACTTGATTTATTTCTCTTTGATTTTCTTTCTGGGACTCGGATTCTATAGGCAGAATACACTATTTACTCTGCCATCCAACAATTTGTAAAGTAGTGTAGATGGTGCCTTTAAGGACACCAATAACTTTATAGGACTCAGATATTTTTGCCTGAAGAGTAAACATTATTTCCCACCTCACATATGGACCAGAAGCAGGACAGAAAGAGATGGAAGTAATCATGTCAGTGGTTAGTTACCTCTCTCCTAGAATGTGAGGTCAGTTTGTTCTGACATTAAAATCCAACTAATTTTAATTCAGCAAACATTTTTCTGAGCACTGTTTATATGCAAAACACTCTGCAAGATACAGAGGGGAATCAAAGAAGAAAATTGAACTGTTAAAGTCCATTCGGGGAAGTCGTTTCTCTGGGGACTCTTTATTGATCTTCCTTCATCTGTGGTTGTGCTAATTTTAGAGAGTTTATATAATTATCTGATGGAAATGCTGGGCTGCATGTTGAATCCATAGCTGGGCAGCGTGGGATTCTGACACAGCCGCGGTTGCTCAGGATCCATAGTGACAGGAAGTAAGCCAGCACTGAAGCCTTCTGCCCCCAGTACAGCATTTAATATATGATGAACTCTCAGTCCGGAGATGTAAAGAGTGAACAAGGCTTTGGAAACTGGAGCCCTTCTCCAGGGTCTTAGTGATGACAGACTGGTTCAGCCTTGAAGCCCCAGAATCAGACGAAAAACAGAATGGGATTGCCTTGACTTCCATCAATTAGTTTCATCTGGTTCCATTTTCTCACTGTCCTCCAAAGTATATGTAGCTAGTTCAAGTAACTGAAAGAATTTATGGTTATCATTTGTTGAGCAGCATGCTAAGCAGTTCATATACCTCATTTTGTTTAATCTTTTCAAACACTCTATGCAATAGGAACTACTATCTGACATATGAGGAAACTGAGGCTCAAGGTCACTTAGAGGGTGGCTGATCCAAGATTCAAACCCAGAATCATGTATACCCACAGCCCCCATTCATAATCTATAAACTAAGAAAGCCTGCATCTTTCTTTTTATGTAACAATAAAATAGTCCTGTATTCAAAGAATAAATTCTTAAATGCAATTAGTTTCTTCTCTAATTAGAAGCTCTCTGTGCTTCAAATTAGTATTTGAACTGTGAATTTTGATTTGCAAAATCATGTTTGTTAAAAAGGATTCAATATTGTATATGCTGAAAAGTTTCAGAGACAGTTTATTTTCCCTATTTCACTGATGGTTAGTAAATCTCCTTCCCCCTCTAGTCACCATGTAGTTAGAATATAAAAATCAATAGGTTCTCTCCATCCAAACAGAAGTTCTGAGAACAGTACTGGGGAGTGAGTCATGGCTTATTGCTTCTCTGTTGACAAATGTTGCTGGAGAAAAGACAATTACTTTGTTAATGACTGTCAGAGTTTCTGCTTCACATTCAGTGATCAATTTTTACTGTTTTGAAGACCAAAAAACAAAACAGTGAATGTGATAGTTATAAAATAGCAGCAAATGGAGACATGTGCATATTTACTATGATTCAAGGGAATCTTAAAAAATGTGCTCCAAAAGCCAGGAATATGGTTAAAATTATTTTTTACCATGTAGTGTTAATCACACACAGAATAGTATGTGGGGCAATATTTGGAGATGGAATGAGTGAAAGAATAATTAAATTTTAATGTCCTGCTTTCTCTACAAATAAGGAAATAATTAGATATTCTACTTAAAAGACCGACACCAACAAGAAATATCCGGGCTTAGCTCTAGCTGCTAGGTTATCATTTCTACTGGGAACTGAACAAGGGGCATTTATTTTGTCCTTGAATTGCTCATTAATTGTATTTTCCAAAGTAGTTCTAGTTTGGTTAATACAACATTCTATCCTCTATTTAGATTCTAGAATTTATAACTTACTATTTTAAACAAACAGATGCCCATTGGTGTTAAACTTACGAGTATTGAAAATATTTCTATATTGGTAATACGGTTTATAAGTTTTTGGTTCAAGTTTTGAGGGGGTTGCATAAATTAAGGATTAGGTTAAAAAGGAAAAGTCTTGTTAGTATTGTCCTTTTTTAAAAAAAAAGTTTATTTATTTATTTTGAGAGAGAGAGAGAGGGAGAGAGAGAGAGAATCCCAAGCAGACTCTGTGCCATCAGCACAGAGCCCAACACAGGGCTCAAACCCACAAACTGTGAGATCATGACCTGAGCCGAAATCGAGACCTAGATGCTCAACTGACTGAGCCACCCAGGTGCCTCAGTATTGTCCTTTTGAGAAGGGCTTTGTAGGATGGAAGTCATAGTTATTTTCAGCCACTCTGCCTTTATTTAGTTCTTTGAACAAACCTGCTGCGTTTTGGTCTCAGGGCCTTTACACATGCCACCACAGCTGAGGAACTATCTCCAACTACTCCTGCCCACCTCAAACCTTTACATGAGCAATCTCTTCTACTGTCTCCTTTTCAGAGAGGCTGACTGTAACTATTTCATCTGAGAAGGCTCCCTTCTTTTATCATTTCTTGTTATACCCATATCTTTTTCTTAGTAATGCTTATAATTTTTATTATATCTTTATTTGTTTATTATACGTTATCTATTTCTAAAGGCACGGAATGTGCCTGTTGTGTTCACCTGTATAGATCCAGCAACTCTCTGATATTTATTAGGGGTTCGATAAATATTGTTAAATGAATAAATGATTGAAAGAGTACATCCGAAGGAAGAGATGAAGGAACTTCTTTCTGAAGGGAGGATGCTAACCTGGCAAAGTGATTTAAAAATAGGGAAAATAAACTGATTCTGGGAAAAGGTGGCTGATGGAGTAGTTAGAAGTTGCTATATTAACATCCAGCAGCTGGGAACCAATTGTAAGCAGAATAAGAGTGGAGAGTGCTGCTAATAGTATTGATGTCTTTTATTGGAGATGACTGGAAACTTGGCTATTTCAAGGAAATGGGATATATGTTAGTTTAAGGTACACTACACTGAGCTCTAGCTATTTTGTTTAAGCATATGTTACCAATGGAAGGCATGGGCATACTTTTACATATCTTTATATTTACCATAGTGTCTTACCGTGTCTTATCCTTGGGTGGCACTCAGTAGATACCGATGGAATACTCATTGCCTGAATGAAAGAATAGTTACAAAGCTATCCACTGAAAAGAGCACCTTAATTTTTAATTTTTTTAATCTTTATTTTTGAGAGAGAGAGAGAGTGAGCAGAGGAGGGGCAGAGAGAGAGGGAGACACAGAATCTGAAGCAGGCTCTAGGCTTTGAGCTTTTAGTACAGAGCCTGACGCAGAGCTCAAACTCACAATCTGTGAGATATGACCTGAGCAGAAGTCGGACGCTTAACCGACTGAGCCACCCAGTGCCCCTAGAGCACCTTAATTTTCATTTTAGCTTAAGATAAGTATATGAATCACAGTTATCAAGGCATAGTCTCACACCAGCAGATACCTCCTTATACTTGTAGCAGGCTGGTTTCCAGTTTACAGGACTTTCAGTTCATCCATAAAAGAGAGATGACTTTTAACTAATATCATTATTTTAAAATGGTATGTAAATATTAGATATGAATACATATGCATGTGTTTATGTACATACACAATGTATTTTTAATATGTATATTTAAAATATCACAAACTTTGGGGCACCTGGGTGGCTCAGTTGGTTAAGCGTCCGACTTCAACTCAGGTCACGATCTCGCCATCTGTGGGATCGAGCCCCGCATCGGGCTCTGGGCTGATGGCTTGGAGCCTGGAGCCTGTTTCCAATTCTGTGTCTCCCTATCTCTCTGCCCCTCCCCCCGTTCATGCTCTGTCTCTCTCTGTCTCAGAAATAAATAAACGTTAAAATATCACAAACTTTGAAACCATTTTATTGAATTCTCTCTATCCTCCAAGTCTGTTTATTAACTGCAATCTTGTGTAGCCACTGTCTTGCCTTATTCAGGCTAAAATTAGTTGTTTCCATCCAAAGGACGCATAGTGTATCAACACACCATCAAAAACACATTGAGCAATGTGTTCCAGATACTTCCAAGCACAGCTCACTAGGGTAGATATTGTTACCTTCATTCTACTGATAGGAAAATTGAAGACTTGAGAGGTGAAAAGAGTATTTTCACTGAGGTATGCTGGAATTTGAACCTAGGTTTCTTGACTTCAAAATCCTGCTCATGCTATATAGCACTCTGTCCAACTCAAACACCTAGAAAAATGGAGGTGGGAAAGATTAAATGGGGAATTCAGGACAAAAATTAACTGGGACAAGCACAGAATTTTGATTTTTTTTCTTGATTAGGCTCATACTCATGCCCTACCCTATGGTGTCTTTTAAAGATTTGGACATTCGGGCATAAAGCTGAATTATTTTTTTCTCTTCTTCCCCAATAAGTATTTCCTCACTTATGTTCTCTTTTTGTGTACTTTGACTACATACTCTTTTACTTTGCCAAGTTAAAGCCCCTTTATATTGTCACTTAGCTGATCTCATACTTGATCTTTCCCTCTCTCTCCCCCTTTCACCCTTCATCTGTCCCTCCTTCTTTGGCATTATATAGAATTCTCTAATATTTGCTCTCTAATTTGATTAGCCAGGAGGTAGAGGTTTCCATTTTTCTCCATCTTTTTCTTCAGTGAGAGCTCTATATGAAGAAAATATTCAGAATGAAAGTCCTCAACAGTGTTCAAAGTTGGGAAACTATAACATCACCAAAATACTACTTTTCGACTTGACAAAATAAAGGTTGTTGAAAATTGGTAATATGCACTGTTGGCATTGGTTAGAGACAGTAAAATCGGAATTCATATGCTAGTAGAAGTGTAAGGTATACAACTTTTCATATCAGCAATTGGCAATTTATATCAAAAGCTTTGTATTAAAAAAAATTCTTACCTCATCAATTTTACCCAAAGGAATTGATACTAAGGGACTACTTAGATATATGTACACTGATTTTTGAACAAGAACATTTAGTGCAGCATTATTTTACTAAATATTTTAAATAATTTAAACATCAGGCAATCCAGAAAGAGAAATAAAACGTGGTACAGCTAGTGGAAGGACTTTTAATATACACATCAAATTCATGTTTTTCAGAAATATATAGGAAATGACTCACTATATAATGGTGAATGAAAAAAGCAAGATGTTGAATATATGAGAGCACATTCAGGACTGATAGATGCCCTAACAAACAATCCTTAAATTTCCACCTCCACTGCTTAACACAATAAAGGCTTAGTTTTTGCTCATAACATAGTTTAGTGCGGGGCGGTGATGATTGTGAATCTGTGGCTCTGACAAGCTCAGTATATGGCTTCAAGGGTCATCCAGCTAGCAGATGGGGAAGGAGGAGAAAGGGCGTGGATGGGGCACTCTCTCTCTTAACTGCCTTGGTCCACAAATGAGGCATGGCTTTTGTTCACATCCCATCAGTGAAAGCTAGCACTTGTTCCTTCTCCTCTTAAACTGCAAGAGGCTGGGCGATGTAGTTTTGTGACCATCAGAGCATCCCGTCTTCATAGGCACTGGGAGATGTTTCACAAAATTATTAACATCTCCAGGGAGGTGATTTGTGACTCTTCTTTTTTTGTGTGACTTTATTCACAACATCGTGCTATTATTGTCTGAATTTTCTAAAATAAAAGTAAGTTAAGTTTATATCACATAAAACTATACATTAAAAAAAAAAAAAAACTTGAAGTTCAGTATGAGGGCCAAGTGTGGATCCTCCCTCTGGAGGTGCAAACAGGTTGGGACACTCACCACAGTGTATGTTTTAATATGGCCCTTGTATCTTTTTTTTTTTCTGAGAATTAATTTTTTTTAATATATGAAATTTATTGTCAAATTGGTTTCCATACAACAGCCAGTGCTCATCCCAAAAGATGCAGTACCCATCACCCACCCCCATCAACCACCCCCATCACCCATCCCCCACCCCCATCACCCATCTCTTCAATACCCATCACCCACCCCCATCAACCCTCAGTTTGTTCTCAGTTTTTAAGAGTCTCTTATGCTTTGGCTCTCTCCCACTCTACCCTCTTTTTTTTTTTTCCTTCCCTTCCCCCATGGGTTTCTGTTAAGTTTCTCAGGATCCACATAAGAGTGAAAACATATGGTATCTGTCTTTCTCTGTATGGCTTATTTCACTTAGCATCACACTCTCCAGTTCCATCCATGTTGCTACAAAGGGCCATATTTCATTCTTTCTCATTGCCACATAGTACTCCATTGTGTATATTAAACCACAATTTCTGTATCCATTCATCAGTTGATGGACATTTAGGCTTTTTCCATAATTTGGCTATTGCTGAGAGTGCTGCTATAAACATTGGGGTATAAGTGCCCCTATGCATCAGCACTCCTGTATCCCTTGGGTAAATTCCTAGCAGTGCTACTGCTTGGTCATAGGATAGGTCCATTTTTAATTTTTTTGAGGAACCTCTACACTGTTTTCCAGAGTGGCTGCACCAATTTGCATTTCCACCAGCAGTGCAAGAGGGTTCCCGTTTCTCCACATCCTCTCCAGCATCTATAGTCTCCTGATTTGTTCATTTTTGGCCCTTGTATCTTAAGAGATTCTTCAGTCATTCACCAAAGTGTCAGAAAATGCACTGAGCATGGTGTTAGGAGGTCCGTTCTGTATGCATGGGTGATTTGGATATAATATTTATTAATGCAGATCACCAGGACCTCTTTGCCTGATCTGGCTGGCTTGGAGGATTTTCCATTCCTCCCTCATTGTCCCTTATGTTTCCTTCCAAAATCCTTCCCTCTGAGAGAATTTTCAGCTAGCGGAAGTGGGAAGTAACAAGGCAAATGTTCTCTCTTTTCACAGTTTGTTAAAAAGTTATTCTTTAGCAAAACTACTTGTGCATCAAGATGTGTATTGAAAATGCATCTTATAAAATGCTGACAAAGTCGAAGAGATTATTTCATAACTAATATTAAAAGCTCTATGTTGGCAAGTAGCACATTCACTGCCCTTTTGAAAGATCACAGTGGAAGACAGAAGAAAGAAGCCCTGTGGGAGGACTATGACACGTCCCATCCTACACATTAGATTCCATACTTTATCTCTGGCCTCCACTCTGGACAGCAAATTGTAGAGATACTCTTCTGTTAAAGATCCTTTTCAACATTCATCATTGGCTTCAAAGTTCAGGTCTTTCGTTTCCTTGCCCCATACTTATTTATTGTTTCATTACCTGCCACTTTCTTGCGTTTGTCCTGTTAAAGAGTCCACCATGGCTGTTTAATATTTAAAGACTGGGATCATTTGCAGGTTTTAGTTTAAAGGTAACCATAGCACACGCACACACATTCATTATTAATAGCAGAGACGCACTGTAAGTTCTTAGGAATCTTCTTTCGATGTTAGTTTCATATGGGTGCTGCTGTTGTAAGAATGAGGCTCTGATATTGCTATGTGGCAAGGCGACTAATGCAATAACACTGATCCAGAGATTATGTGAATTGTTTATGTGGGTGGAAGTGATCATGCTAAAAAGGGACATAAAGCCAGAAAATGACAGGCCACGGAAAGTCCGGTTTCGGATTGCATCATCTCACAGCGGGCGAGTTCTGAAGGAAGTGTATGAAGATGGGCAACCATCAGGCTCCCTGGATTCTGAATGTGCCAGCATCTGTGGGGTAGATGGACTGAGTGAGTCTGATGGACAGCAAAACGGCCACATAGGATCAGAAGGTGATGAGTATGAGAACGACCAGGATAACTTGCTGGTGTTAGCGAGGGCTGCCAGTGAGAAGGGTTTTGGTACAAGAAGAGTCCACATTTTAAGCAAAAATGGCACAGTCAGAGGCGTCAAGTACAAAGTGAGTGCCGGCCAAGCTCTATTTAACAATTTGACCAAAGTATTCCAGGTAAGTCAATGCACTTTGCTTTTCCCGGGCTTTGTTCTTAACTCACCATCTCAACACCTCTGTGCCCTCCGGTTGAAAGCAAGCTTCTCTTATTCATGACGCCTACATACTTCATGAGTCACTCCCCCATCTAAGATATTGTCTCAACAGCCATCGATTAAAAAGAGGGTCATTATGCTTAGCAAATTAGATGGATTCTCAAAGTCATATTTCTAAGTGGTCTTTTCTTCCAGTGTGCAGTGACTAAAACACTGTGTCTGTTTCTTTACCAAGATGATGGTGTTCAAAGCATCTGAGCACAACTTAGGAGTTAATTTTTGGTTTATCACCTTCCAGATACCAGATTAGCACTTATCATCACTTGTATGGATTTTAAACCAGAGAACATTGAGAGCTGCATTCAGTGGCATTGGATTCAGTTGGAATGTTAGGAAGCTGTAAAGATAACTTCGACTTGCCCCTACTACTCTGGGGGTTGCAGCTTTTATCTGAGGTGCCTTTCTTCATTCATTTGCCCATGGGAACTCTAGAGTAGCACTTGAAAAAGTTATCCCTCTGTAAATGTATGGAGTGAGATCCAGATCTTATAGGAAAAATGTTAGCCTTTAAAATGTGATAGATTCTGCACAGTAATGTAGGAATGCATTATTCAGGTCTGGAGGCCTTTGGCAATGATATAATGTTTAGACAAGTTTTTGAAATTGCCCAGAAGCATTGGTAAAATGATTTTCTGTTAAAAGCAGGGATCATTATTTCAGGAATAGAATTCATAATCACTATCATTAAGGTAGCAAACCAATATTTTTCATTATAATACCATTATGTATTATTTTCAATATTTAAATAAAATCTCCTTGATGAATTATCCAGTGCCTCTGCATTATAGACAGATATAACAGTGGTAGGGAGAAAGGATTTTAACCAATAGTATTGTATTATTTTTCATTTCAAAGAAGTATTTGGAAAGATCACATCGCCAGGATTAAAAAAAAAGAAATTAAAGGGTAAAAGCAGTTAAAATCAAAGACTATTTTCATATGCAGAATTTACCCATGAAAGATTTCACTGATTAGGGATGAGGTGGGAAATCAAAAGTTAGAAACTGATGACTATGTTTGACTAATTTGGAGATCTTGTATAGACTTCTAAAATAATCTTAGTGGCCTCTGTGTTTTATCTAATGCAGAAATTATTATTGTCAAAGTATAAGCCAAGACTCTGTAATAAGTGTAAAAATGTTTGCATTTATTGTGATTAATTTAGCTTTTGATTGAGTCATGATTTGAATTGCTTTACGATCTGGAAGGTTATTTACAAAACTTCTGCACCAGTTATAGTACTGTGATTTGAATTTATTCATATCTCCCTCCAAAATTATTATTTATGGGTAAATACCTTAAATCTTCAAGAGAAAATGTTTTTCTCCCTATGGCTTTGTCCTGAAAGAGCTTATAAATTCACATATAGGAAATAGAAGAAATTCTATAATCAGATGTTATTACTACATTACTTTATAATAGTTAACTTGTATACTTTTCAATGTGTAATTCCATCACCCTTTTTCTTTTGAAAAAAAATCCAGTGAAACTCATTTTTTAATAACTTACCCATATTCCATTTACCCTTTGCTTCAAGAGGACAATAGTGATTACTAGCAGAAGTCCCTCATAGACTGGTACTTAACCATTTTTCTTTCTAGCCGGTCCTTCTTTCTGTATAATGTGGGCAAAGTAATCAGCATATTTCAAGTATTCACAAATTTTGGCCATCATCATTACTTTTATCATCATCATCATCACCATCGTCATCATGGAATGTTCTCTGATCTCTCCAGGACAAAACATAAGTTAAAGGATTTCCTCTCTTGGATGGGGGCTGCTAGTTGTGCTATTTCAAGGGTCTCCATTCACATCACTGTCTGTGTAAATAGCACCCCTCAGAGTTGTGCAATACAACCTATGCAGCATTATATAGAGAGCTTATTTGGATACTCGCTGCTTGTTAAAGGATAGGTGTCATAAGGAGTGACAAATATCTTAGACATGTGCTTTACGGTGACTGAGTAGGTTTCCATAGGCATCCCACAATGCAGTAGCAGAGAAGCCCTGGGGACTAAAAGCAGAAGTTACCATGAAGTTACTTCTATACATGGTTATGGGACCAGATGTGACTCTTCCCTGGATATCTGTATATTTTCCACATCCCTTAGAAAATAAGCAGCAAACCTAACTGGATGTAACTGTGATGTAGTAATTTCTCTCATGGAGGAAAAAGTGAGGAGTAATATTTTGGATATTTGATTAAGGTTTCAATGCACAATCTTATTGAAGCAAGGCACTATAATTGAAGACACAGGTTTTTCTTCCTGTTTTAAGTCATAAAATCTTAAAGCATTCAACTTGAAACTTGAGAGGAAACCCAGTTATAAATAAAAGCTTTCAAAGAACCGGTAAATAACTTGGCTTCCTCTCTGTTAGTTTCCCATTCTGTTACTCCTGTCTCATAAAATATTGGCATGGAGCTTGCAAACATTTCAGCTGTGCAGAGAATTGTCATTGAAATTATTTGCCTCAAATATTTTTACTTCTTAGGAACACTTATTTAGAAAGTTGTGTATAAAAGGGATATTAGAACAAATTCCCATTTCATGTGTTAATTAGTTTACTCTATAGAACTCTGGGTAATTGAGGATGTGCAATATTAATTACAGTTTTTGACGGTAGTAATGGACCATGAGGTAAAGAAAGGAAAGTCACTTAGATGTGCAGGTGGGCCTTGTAGAGGGCGGTTCATTGTTTCATTTGTGAATCTCTCAAAGCCTCCAATGCGTCTAGATTATAGCTCTTCAGATACAGGTGCTTGGTTTTTCCATTTCTCCTAGAAACAACAAGAATGTAATGCTCAAGAGAGGCTCATTTGGAAATCTGAGAACGTGGAATCTAGTGATGGCCTGGAAATATGCATTTATTAGAAGCTTTTTAGGTTGTTCATCCATACACTGAAGTTTGAGAATCATTGACCTAGCATGTAAAATGGAAATTCATCCAGTTCGCTAGAGTTAATAAAAATATTCCTTAATGTTCTTTATGTCTTCAATATTTAAGGGGGAAAACAAAGAAGTTACGTATTCATCTGTCATTTGTTCTTCTGATCATGTTAGATCACCAGGGAGGGGTTTCCTGAGCCAAAGATAAAGATATCCCGACAGACTTGTTTCCTCTTGTATCCTAATTTATCAATCAGTTGGTTTAGAAATGGTTCCTGAAATTACCAGTACATTCCGATGTAGGTGTGGTGTTTTAATTTTCTTTAAGAAATTCTGTAAGTGTAATTCTACCTAGATAAATGATTTTACTCGTCATTACTAGAGAATTTTAGAAAAAAATTATTTTGTATTTATTTTTTACAATTAGTCACTTTTACCTCATGCAAGACAAATTATAAGACCACTATGTGGCTCATAGCGCTCATCACTCAGGGCATGATTAGGTTCGAGATACACCCGTGGGGCCAGGACAGGCAGCGAGTGGCCCAGGTGCTCGGGGAGGAGACAGTGCAAAAACCAGCCTGTAAAAAGAGCTCAGGGACTTAATGATTTCATATGTGCCAAAATTACTTTGAGAAGTTTAAATACGACAGTTTTCTTGATTTGAATAAATTTATAGTAAAAAAAAAAAAAAAAAAAAAGATTTGCAATACACCTTGACCTTAGCAGCAACATATTTCCAAAGCTTCTTGGGGTGGGTCAATGATGCAGATAATTAAGGTCATTAGTTTTTTTTCTAATTTGTTCCTATGGGATTAAATTTCAGGCAGTAATTAAATATCAGTAATTTTGTCTTCATCCTATTTTCAAACTTGTATAATCTGTTGTATACTCAGTTATAGTCTTTTTTCTGTAATTTCTATACTTTTAATTCCCTCTTTTTACAAATTTAAAGCTACTGTATTAGAGAAAAATAGATGCCAAGAAGGACAATAGCTATCCCCATGTTATAATTTGCTGGTTCCTTTCTAAAAACTCAAACATATAACTTTTCATCTTTGTATTTACATGCACATCTGTGATTAATGTGTTTATATTTATAAGCATTTTAACATTTCAAGATAAGTAAAATAAAAATAATTTTACATTTGCAGAAGAATTTATATTTTGCAAATTTTTTCGGGGACATTATTTTACTTGATTGTTCCAAAGATTTTGTGAAATAAGGAGCGATAATGCCTGCTTGTAGTAACTGAGAAATCAAGTGTCTGGCCCAAAGCTAGTAACCTGGGAACCCTGCCTTTCACTGATTTGGCTTTGTTAGGTTTTCAAAGTACAGTGCTGTATACAAAAACACTCAACCTTACCTTTATTTTTTTTAATTTATTTTGAGAGAGAGTGCACAAGTCGGGGAGGGGCAGGGAGTGAGAGAGGCAGAGAGAGAAATCCCAAGTAGGCTCTGTGCTGTCAGGGCAGAGCCCAATGTGGGGCTTGAACTCATGAACTGTGAGATCCTGACCTGAGCCGAAATCGAGAGTTTGATGCCCAACGGACTGAGCCACCCAGGAGCCCCTTAAATTATATTTTTAAAATTTATCAAACCTTATCATCTCTATAACATCATGTGATTAAACTCTTTTCAGATTGCAAGGGTTGACACTGGGAAGGGATGACTGGGTTAAGTCCGGGAAGACCCCTGCTCAGCGTTGTTCACTAACTTTAGGATGAATAATTAACAGAAATTTCTGGCTGTACTTATTATTCATCTCTAGTAAACTTTATCTAGCTTTGGCAATAGAGTAATATTCCAATGAAAACAAGGCGATACTCTTGATGACTCCTTGGTCCCAGTGGTTTATTTGGACCACTCTGGAAAACAACAACAATAATACTAAATATTGATTAAGTACTTACTAAATACACTGTCCTTATTATTTATGTACATTGACATTTATTTCTCATAGCAATTTCATGAGGTACTATCATTATTAATTAATAATAAGTTGAGCATATTCTCTGCATATGAAACATTGTTATAGGATTTAAAATCTCATTCAGAAAAATTATTATGTAATGTTCTATCAAAATAAGCATCTATTAATGGAAATATTGCCTTTTTTAGCTATCAGGAATAGCAAAAGCTGCAGGATTTTTTATGCAATTCCAAATGATGCAAGAAACTACATTACAACCCCAAAATGGGTTGGTACAAATGATATATTTTTATGGAAAATTATATAATTGCAAACTGATACACCCGAAGTTCCTGTTGTTACCGGACAGAGAACCAGTTGCAAACTCTGGTTCAGCTGCTCACCTCGAAATTCAATACTCAAGAGACAAGTGATGGTGGGAAAGGAAAGGTTGCATTATTTAGGAAGCCTCAACCTGGGAAGATGGTGGACTAATGTCTTAAAGACTGTCTTCCCAGTCCTGGTGAAGGCAGAGGGTTTTAAAGGGGAAGGGTTGAGAAATGGGCGGGGGTGGGGGGGGGGTGCTAACATGCAGGAGAAGCTGATGCTCTGGCAGTTAATTATATGTCAACATGACCCTCAAAAGACTTGCTGGCATCAAAGGCAGCTGTTTTTAATGGGGTCAGGGCTTATCTTCCAAGAAAGCCTGGTTCTTTATTCCTCAAGGCCAGTGATCTGCAAAATCTCAAGGAAAAGGCGATTAGTTCTCCTACAGACCAATGGACTTAGGTTAGCAGGCAAGGAGTGCATGATCTTGAAGGAGTTAACCCTTCAAACTTGTTGAAGTGCTGTTATGATGCCTACCTTCCACATACCAATGCTTTGCTACCCTTGGCCACAGCGTTTGACACTGATGTTGATTAGGACTTCAGTAAATGTTCTTTCTTTGAGTTAATGAATTAAGTGAAATTCTCTTACAAAGTGATTATTTTTTTTCTTTTCCATCTCTTTTCAGTTTGGAGAATTCTCCTATTGGATAGGAATAGGTTTTGCGTGGTAAAGTGTTAGTTGCTCCCTCCATTCGGTTCTTTCTGTTGTGGGTTATCTTCTAGATTCAATCAATCATTCTTTTAATTACCATTTGCTACATATCTATTATGGAGCAGACACTAAGTAGATAATGTGAGGAGCAAGACCCAGCTTTTGCCTTCGTGGACTATTGAGTAATGTATTGTGAATTGTTGTGTAAAGTGATTTCTGGAAGAATTCAGACACAAAACTTGACTTTATCTTCTTTTTCCAGAGGCTTTTCCCTCTCTGTTTTCTTATTGGCCTAACATAGTCTCTGCTACCCATTCCTCGTTTCTCCCATGCTTATATTTTTCTCCATTTAGTCTTTCTCTTACTAGACAACCATTTTGTTACATTCCTTCCTTCAACTTCTCTTGCTTTCTTTCTAATTTAGGTCCATTTCAAGGCCCAAGGACTGAAGGGTAATCTATATAATTAATGACTCTTATCTTGATCCTACAAGGCTCCAGTAGTCAGTAACAGTGACTCTGACCATGAGTACTTATCCCAATTCCATGAATCTTACTACAGATTTCTCTCATTAGTTCAATGAGTATCTAGTTGGAATATTTCTCATTCTCTCCTATGTACTTGTATCATCAGGACATGGGATCATTGTGACATTTTAATTTGTGGAAGGCTGACGCTTAGTCCATTAATTTACCTAAATTCTGACATCAGAACAACATGCTGAGAAAACCCACAGATTTTACAAGATGACTTGAAACTGCTTAATGAACTCTTACTGATAGCAAATGGTTACCACATAATTAGGAAATTAGCACCTGATGCTTCCAAACATTATAAAAGCAATATAATAGCAGGGCTAGACAAACATCTTTGGGTGGTCCTACTCATGCTTACAGAGTTTCTGATACTTTCTTTGAAAACCGGTACCTTGAATTTTGTATAAAAGCAATATAAATATTTAATAGTCTATAAGTTGACACTATATAAATACATCACTTCCTCAATCACTATTGCCTGGAAGGAATTTTAGAGATTATAGATATGTTAAAATGTCATACAGAAATTTTTTAATGTTTATTTATTTTTGAGAGAGAGAGACAGAGTGCAAGTGCGGGAGGGGCAGAGAGAGAGGGAGACATAGAATCCAAAGCAGGTTCCAGGCTCCGAGCTGTCAGCAGAGAGGCTGATGCAGGGCTCAAACCCACGGACCATGATATCATGCCCTGAGCCAAAGTTGGATGCTCAACCAACGGAGCCACCTAGGCACCCCCATACAGAAATTTTTATTAAGGGACTTTGGTTCATGTACACAAGTCTATTCAAGTAATATTTAGGATCTCTTTGCTCAATTTTATTTTTGTAATAATTCATTATGTCACCTAATTTCTGACAAATTATTTATGCCTTAGAACATTTTGTTAGGAAGAAGTAGGTGCACATTTTGTTCATGTAATTCCTTTATAGTTAATAGAATAAATTGTAGAAGTATTTATTATTTTTTTGATTCCTAAACAACAAAATTGGTGTTAGTTCACAACCTCTGGAGCTTCCTGGGTTAAATTTGAAACAAGCTCCTGTACATGGAGGGCAGGAATTGACCAGAGAAAGAGACAGGCCACTCCAGATTGGTACGTGGCAAGTTTAATAAGCAAGGGAACTTACCTATGAAGCTGGTCTTGGGTAGCCACAAGATGAGTATATCTCCATACCCACTGGAATTTTAAAAGTTTATATAGAGGCCTTAACTGACTTCGGTTACAAATACTATTCAGATGACCTCAATAACACCTTACTCTCTCAAGGCTGCATCCTTGAACAGCTTCAGCTGTGGGAATGGTGGCTGGGGGCACACATTCCAAGGACAGGAGAGGAGGTGAGAAGCCTGTGACTGCCCATCAGTTGACAGCCATGTCCTCTTGATTAACTCCTCCAACAATTAGGCCATGGAAGAATTAAGTTTCCCCCCTTTTTTGCACCTTTTATGTAACTAATGATATAGAATTAAAGATCTTTATTGTATGAAAAGTTTGAAAGCTTGACTAGTCTACAGAGTGGGTAGAGTAGTGAAAGCCAGGTTGTTGATTTGCAAGAGATAGTTTTGCAAGAGAAAACCTGGGGGAATTATGTGCTGACAAGTCAGTGGAAATCAAACAAGGAGAAAGAATGCCAATCTGGTAGAGACTGAATGAGGGTCATTTTGGGAAAGGAGAATAGTTGGATGGGCTGTGACCTCAGGGCAAATTGGCAGGTTTAGAGATTGGAAAGTGGGCTTTGTGGATTAGAGCAGGGTCAGCATGGACAAGCTGTGGGATTACCCTGCTCATCAGTGCTCCAGAACCAGTCTGTGCTGGTAGAGCAGCTGTGCTTACCTGCACGTTACCTTTGGTGTAGAGCCAGGTTCAGTGTCCTCTCATGACTGACTCATGAGCACCTTCTTTTGACAGCTGTTAGCATACTGTTTGGGAAACATCTGGCAGAAGTGATGCCCTCTCATGTTTCAAGATTCTGTTGAGCTCAAGTAAACACTGCCCTTTTCAATGACACAGGACTCATGATTTTCCCCAGAAATAAAGAGCAAGGCCTTTGGCATCCAGATTAATTGTGTGGTTATGTGAAAAAAAAAAAAAAGCCTGCAGTATCCATATTTAGGGGGATTGAACAATGGTAATAATTATTCACCTAGTGTATTACTTTCCTATTGAAACAAATCGCCATAAACTGAGTGGTTTATAATAACACAGATTTATTACTTTATAGTTCTGGAGGTCAGAAGTCTGGAAGGAGTTTTATGGGACTAAAATCAAGCTTTCTGTAGGATTTTACTCTTTCTGGAGGCTTTCCGAAGAATCTGTTTCTTGCCTTTTCCATCTCTTGGAAGCTCCCTGGGTCCTGGTTCTGCATCTCTCTGACCTCTGCTTCCATTGTTATATCTTTTTTTCTAACCCTTCATCTTCTTTCCCTTATAAAGACCTTTGTGATTATATTGGACCTACCTGGGTAATCCAGGATAATCGTCCTATCTCAAGATCCTTAGTGAAATAATATCTGCAGAGCCTCTTTTGCCATATAAGGTGACATCTTCATAGGTTGTGGGGATTAGGACATGGATATTTTTGGCCAGCCATTAGTCTACCTGCCATACCTGGTAGGTACAGTAAACTTATTTTGTCTATGAGAAAACTAAGACTTTATGGTAGATTCAACTTTTTTCCAATGTGTGTCACACATGGATGCACTTGTGTCATGACTGCATGAGGATAAGAGAGGACTTCTACAGCCCTTGACTTTAGCGTTGGCCACATGACTCCCTTTAGACAATGGGATGGTAATAGATGTGGCGCATGCAAAAGCTTGAAATGTGCTTGCATGATTGAGTTTTCTCTCCTGCACTCTTTCCAAGAGAAGGCATGCTGCAGGAGGCTGGTTGGTCCTAGGAGAGTGAGAGACATGAAGAACAGACCTGGACCCAACCAACATTTTGAAGCCAAATCCTTCATAGCTTAGCCCCGATCTGCTGACTGCCAGCTAAACTGCAGACTCAAGAGTGAGCTATAAATGTTTAACGTTGCATTTCACTCTGTTTGGGGTGGTTGGTTAAGCAGCAGGAGCAAACTGGTACAAGTTCACAGATTCTGAGTACCTTGCTCAAAATCACACGATGGTGAGTGATATAACTATCAGAAAGTTTGACTCCAAAGCTTGGGCTCTTATCCATTAGGCAACTAGTGTCCAACCACTCATTGGATGCCTGAATTTTCTCTACAGCATCTCTGTCAAGGTCTTACCTAGCCTTTGGTGGGGATTTCTAGAGGGAAGAGATTCAGAGTCTTGGCAGGACAAGGATTCAAATCTCACTATCCTGTGGATATTGAACCTACTGAAACTGATCATACCAGGATAGAGTGAAGGCCATCTGTCACCCACTTGCATGAATATAATTTAAGACTAAAATAATATTTTTGGTGGCCACATCACACTGTTGTGATGTTGGCTTGTTGACTCATTCAAACATCTTTTCTCAGTGGAAAGATTCATGAGGTTAAAACTTTCAATCTCATAAAACATCTGTTTTTATTTAATGTAATACTCTTGTTAGTTTTTTTTTCTGTGTTTACATACAGGACTCTATATTCAACAAAATTTAATTTTATTGTGTTAGTCAAAGATATTAATCCTTTTGGACTCTGGTCTTGTAATTAGCTATGCCTTAGCACTTTATGGAGTTGATGGAACACAGTTTTGATT
Source organism: Herpailurus yagouaroundi (assembly GCF_014898765.1). NCBI lineage: Eukaryota > Metazoa > Chordata > Mammalia > Carnivora > Felidae > Herpailurus > Herpailurus yagouaroundi. Next base: position 132,531,360 of record NW_024412376.1, on the reverse strand, counting down.
GTGGCAAACTATCAGCATGGAATAGCACTGAGTAAAAAGAAATGACCTTATAGCAAATAAAGATCACTAATGAAGTGGCAAATGTATTTTATTAAGTATAAGAAACCAATAAATTTAAACTAGTGGTCTTTTTAATACAGAAAGAGGAGAGGAATGAAAGATGTGCAAAGAGGAGAGAAATGAATTATGTGTAAGTTGTTGTACCATAGACTGTATCAGCCTCAGAGGGTTTCATGGATTTCCTTTTAGTAGGATCTTTAACAATGATCTTTACACATTACTCATATAGTGCCAGAAACTTTGTTCAGGAAGGGAGCCATTTGTCTCCCAGGGGTCATGGATCCTAATTCCTACAATCTCAGGGAAATAACTGTGATTCTGGGAAGCAGATAACTTGTCATGGCACAAATTTTGTGTGGTGAGTCGGTCAGACCAATACTCAGTAGTAGTGGGTTTCTAGAGTCATGGAACTTCATTCACAATGAAAACACAGCAGCAAGAGCCTGAAGGCTGAAAATTTGCCTCTGTGAGTACCTTGTGCTTTTAACTGTAGTTCTAGGACAACATATAGTTATACACATTTGTCAGTTAAAAGAAAGTATTAGGAAATTTCAATAACCAATAAACCAACCAAACTTAACTAAGGTTACCACCTCTCTTTTGAACCATATAAAAAACTAAATCATGGAGCTTTGAGACACAGCATCGTAGATTCTCTTAATTAATCACAGCTGTCAGGGCTGCTCTTCTAATTGTGGGATTTTTCTTTATATATATATATTTTTTTCTTTTATTATTCTTTATTTCTTCCTACTTCATCATCTTCCATGGCCAGTTCTTTCTGCGTCAGTTACAAGTTAGCTTTCTCAAAAAGTGTTTTTCATATTTCTAAGATTTCTAGAGATGGAATTATGCCCCCAAACAAGTGACTTGGTGGTGAGAGCTTATGACGACTGAAGCAGACACAAAGCCTGTGCTGGAAATTAGGTAGCTGCCCACTCAGCCTGCACAACAGGCTTTCTCTCTCTCTTCTGTCCGTCCTTTCTGTTGGAGGTAAATGTGAGGCACAATAAACCACTGCTGGAAAGACCACTTGACTTGATTCTTTCCATACTGGATTCAAAGTGACTACTGGCTCCTATTTCGTAGTGTGGGCAAGAAGTCCTATACTAGTCATCACTGGGGCTTCTTTCCCTACCATTATGATCTGCAGGATATGCAGGCTTGAGGGGTCAGAAAACCTAGCCATGGTCCTGGTCTGTGGATTCTGGCACATTCATCTTCATTTCTGCTCTTCCAGCCCCTTGATGCTGCACTGATGCTGCTCACGGGCCTTTCACATAAATTGTCTCTCAGAATACCCTACCTCTACTTTTTCCCGTTCTTGGAACTACCCAACTTCATCTTGTGTATGTCCAGGCTCTTTTTTTTTAATTTTATTTTTTAACATTTATTTATTGTTGAGAGACAGAGAGAGACAGAGCATGAGCAGGGGAGGGGTACAGGGAGAGGGAGACAGAATCCGAAGCAGGCTCCAGGCTCTGAGCTGTCAGCACAGAGCCCAACGCGGGACTCAAACTCACGAACTGCAAGATCATGACCTGAGCTGAAGTCGGACACTCAACCGACTGAGCCACCCAGGTGCCCCGTGTATGTCCAGGCTCTTGAAAACATAACTCCATCAATTATTCACAGGAGCAGGAAAAAACCCAAATTTCTAAGAATCCCCACTTTTCTTTGTGAAAAATAAATAATTCCTCCATGAAGGGGTAAGAACTGTATTCTCTGGAGGGAGGTGACCTGGTTTCATATGCAGAGTCTGCTATTTCCTTGGTGGGTGTGATGGGGAAATTTACCTAACTTTTGTAAGCCCTAGTTTTCTTGTTGCTGAAATTGGGATAATGATCATGATTATTTCCTATGAACTGTTGCATATAAACCATTTTGCACAATGCCTGGCATGTTATAAGTGCTCAATAAATATTGTTATTACTTTTATTATCCACCTCAACAAACAGTGAATTGTTAGGGATGAAGACCTTCTACAAGGGCCTTCTAGCTGGACTTGGAATCAAATTGACATAATTCAGATGAACATGAGAAAATAAAATTTAAGAGTGTATGTAAGGGAATCCACATAGACCTGGAAATTCCAAGAACAAGGCAACATGAAGCTTACATGAACTAAGGAGAGAGGTAAAGTCTGAAGATACAAAGGGGAGGAAGGTCATTAGCAGGAAGGTGAAAGGAGATGTTTTTAAAAACAAAGGTTGCCCTATTACACAGATAAGTATATTAGGTAAAAGGGAGTCTCTGTTAATAACTCTTCCTGATACAGGCTCTCCTTTACAATGTAAATTTAGGCAGTTGAGGACCATGAAGAGAGCTTTTCTACATCTACTGAGTTTTGATGACTTTTAACTCAAAATGATGTTCATGCCAAAGTGGCCTATCTTGGGGAAGCCTGCCCTTGGCCTCTATAGAATCAGTCATTGTTAAGTACTCTGCTAGGCAGTGAGGGTGCACAAAGATGAACAAAACATGATTTCTGTCCTCAGAGGAATTAAGTTCTTTCTTATGAGGAATACAAACTCATAGTTACTATAGAATGTAGTAAGTACTCAGAGTTTACTGGGGGACAGAAGCAGGACATCTGAGTTCTTTTAAATTCAGAATCTTATAGAGATTCTGTTCTCTTCACATAACATCTTTTAAAGCTAGGGCTGCATGGGAACTCTGGGCCACTCCTTAAAAGGCATTATGGTACTACAAGTTTTGTTGGCTGAACTCACTTCCTTTTGGGAAATCTTAGCTTCTGCATCTAAACTTGGCTTAGCCTCTGCCACACAAAACTGTTTTCCTGAGGCCAGTTTCTGTGTTTGAGTTTCTCATTGGCTTTGGCCCCTAACTGGGTCTTTGTCTTGGATTCTGTCGTTTTAACTTCCTGTGACTACTTGGCCATGTGTTTGCCAGCCTGGCTGTGCTGCACTTGGCTGTGTACCTGTGAGCTCAGCCAGCTACCTAAGTGCCCTGTGTCTGAGCATTCCCGTACAACACCTGTCATTCTGAAAGCCTGGCCTGCCTCTTCTGGACAGAGGCGGGCTCTCTCTGTTCTTTTGTAATAGCCTGGATTGACTTGTTATGCCTTTCAACAATAATTGGGGAATTATTTGTAAATATATGGGATGTGCTCTGCTATAAGGCACAGAGTGGACTACTAGATATGGCTTAAAATACTTAGACATTTGTTATATCAATTAAGAAGAAGTTTAGAGGAGGCTCAGGTTGTTGGTGGCTTGATAATGTGATAAACAACTTCATTTTTCCTGTTCTGTGCTCTCATCCTTAGCTTGTTTGTGATGCTCCCTCATGGATTCAAGATGACTGCCATAGCTTAAAGCTAATCCAGAGGCAAAAAACAGAAGAAGAGGAAAAGCAAAAAAGAACATTCTTTGTAGGTGTGCCTTTTCTATCAAAAAGGAAAAAGAAAATTCTGGAAACTTTCTAGAAGCACTGTCTGACATTTCATTAGCTGGAATAGGGTCTTAGGGCCACTATTTGTTATAACAAGAGACTGGGAATATGAATATATGGCATTGCCTCTCTGGTAGAGCATGGGTTTGGAAATAGCTGTTGGATAGACAAGCAACAGTGCCTGCCACACCATTACTAAACAACTTTGGTAAGATTTAATTTTTATTTTATGCAATTTAAGTCACAATAGCTCATGCTACTTGAATTACTAAAGCGCTTTAATAGTGATCACATGTCATAATATTTAGTTTGCTTATCCTTGTTTTTTTCTGTCTTTCCAGGTTCATTTCCTCTTATTATTATTTGTTTTTTCAGTATTCATTCCTTTTAATTTCTGGCTGCTATTCATCTTTTCTAAGGCCTAGAGCTTTTTACCTGATTCTATTATTCTAACACTAGAACTTCACAGACATCAAATGATATTAGGGGTGGTAAGCAATTTATTATTAACTAACAGCAATATAAGTCTAAGCCTGTCAGCTATCTGCCATATCCATAGTAGGGCGCTAATTGTGTAATTTTAAACAAGTGCATGCCACATTTGACTTAAAGTGAGCAATCTAAAACAGAAAGGAACTTCCCTGAAGTAGTGACATTGCTTTGTTTTTTCCCTTCTGCTTGCCTACGTGGAATCAAAAACAAAATAAAATACTGAATACAATGACTGCAGAGTCACAGCGATCATTCCCAAGGCTTCTTCCTTCACTGCCTCCTTCCGCCTCCCCCTTCCAAGCCTCAGGGGCTCTGCAGTCAGTGAGGTGGAACTCATTTCACATTTGAGGAGAACAATGATAGGAAAGCTCTCTGCATGCAGAGCAGGGCAGACTCTCAGCAAGCCTGTCAGCAATGCTGCTCTGGATTCTGCTAGTCACAAACAAGCTTTTTAAAACACTGACTTAAAAGAATATTATTAGTACTGGTAATAAGAGCAACCCTTTATTGAATGTCTACATGTGACAGAAATTTTCTTAGGTACCTTTGTAACAATACTGTTTCTTTAATCCTGGCAAATTTGCAAGGTGGATATTAACTTATTTTACATAATAGAAGCTGACAACATCCCAGTATGATTCGAAGGACAATGAAAAAAAAAAAACATTTGTCCCCAATTATTTTTGTCTTCATTTTGATCTGCCGCCTGAAATCCTTTTCTATTTTTTCCCCCCACTTTCCTGCTCCAGCTAAGTGTCTTCTGTTTAGGTTGAAGTTTCTAGAAGTAGAACCTGAGATTGGGTTCTTGTGAAAAGTGATTTATTGAGGAAGTACTCTCAAAAGTAAGGAGTGAAGGAAGCAGGTTAGGGCAGGGGAGGACAGCTCAGCCAGGGAGTGGTCTTGGCTGGAGACCAGCTGTAGTCTGGGTACTCAGAATACAAATTGTACCATGGATTTGTTTCCACCTTGCAGTAATGGGCTGCCATTTTGTATGCTTCTGTCTGTCTGTCATCACCATTGGCTGTCCATGTATGTGTGTTTATGTATGTGTGTCAGGGCATCATCTGTTCTGCTGAGATGTTTATCCAGAAAGGGGAAGATGTGAGTTTTTAGCAGCCAATATTCATGCTGCTTGGGGGGTGGGTCAGCCAACCTTGTGAAGGGAGTTCTGGGTGCATCCACTACAGTCCACCTCTTGCCCTATTCAGATTTACTTTCTTCTTCCATCAAGTTCATTTCATCTAGGCATAGCCTTGCCACAGTCAGTGGGACAGTTAGTGGTATATAAATTATAGCCCCCACGCTGTCGTTGGTCTCAACGTGATAACTGGTATTTATTTTCTCCCTCTTTTACCATCCATTTTAGACCCCCTCCTCCTACCTAGCTAGCACTTCTGCTGGTCTAGGTGGTTTGCATGAGTGGGTGGCCCTTATTTTTAGTCCTTGTGGAGTCTGAGCCTCTGATCACTATGCCCTTGTCAGGCAGTGGTTGCTGTCCTTGACCATTTACATTTAAAACCATGTGAATACCAAGAGAGGCACCAGAGTCCCAGCTATATTTTTATCTGCCCCTAATATGTACCAGCAGTTCTATATCTTTGAGAAAATCAGGGTCAATTCCTTCTGCTCATATAATGATTCCTTTTTATACCAACTAGATTACTGTCATGGTGAACCTAAGGTGACTAGATATCAACTGTAGTTTTAAGTTTAGTGAGCCTTTCACCGTGTTACTTGGTACAAGTATTCCCTTCCGGGACCAAGAACTTAAAACTAATAATACCTAAAGTTGTACTAATTCCTAGGCCCCAGGTGAAGGCCTAGGAATGATGGCGAATGGAATCATTCCTACAGCTTTCCGTTGGTTCCTGGACCCATGAATTATAGGTATTAGAAATATAGCACCATATAATAACCACCATATAAGCCTAACATAGTACTGGCTTAAGGTATAAGTGGCATCCTGAAGAATGATGCCCCTTTCCCACAGGGTTTCATCTCCAAGCTGATATATCATCTGTACCTTCAACATGATATATCTGTTCGGTGGCAGGTTCTGGATGATATGACACATGGTATGACATGGTCTTGGTCCTGATCCTGAACCCTAGGGGTTGGTGCTATGTCTTTCCTATTGGTGCTATGTCTTTTCCTATTTCCTGGCTAGTGATTTGGACATAATGCCCTCTTCACTACAGATACTTTAATAACATGGAATCTGCTGTGTTGTATGCATGAACCACAATTCTCGGTTACTTGTATTTCAGCCTGCAGCTGTTCTTTTTGTCACCCCTACCCCAAACTAACAACCTTCTGTGCCACTTGATAAGTGGATGTGTGTCTTCTAACACCTGAAGAGGTCCACAGAGCACTTTATTTCTTTCTTAGAGATAGAAGGGACAAAAATAATTTGCCCTTTCCTTTTGAGAGGAGGTTCCAACATGCCTCAAACCACCAGACTCCTAGATAAACTCTGTGGGGTTTATCTCCCACACTCTGGAGCAGTGTATCTTATATTCAGGTGTTTAGTATTCCTTGCTCATCAGGTCTCATTCAGAGGAGTTATTAATGCAGGTGGACCAGTGTGGGGCTCTGCGCAATGTCAATAGTTGGCTGCCCTTCCCCCCTTCAGTCTCCTGGATGAAGAGGCTCCCATTCATCTGAAGGAATTATCCTCTGTTCGGAGGACAGCAGCAGAGAACAGTTAGCAGCCACCAGTCATAGTATCTGAGGACAGTGGACCAGCCTGGCGAAGGGGAGGCGTAGGAACACACCCTAGCACCCACCACACACTATAAACATAAAATGATGTTATCTGGAGACAAAGGAGGAGAAGCATTGGGTGGGGAAGGGATCAAAATTGAGGATACTAAGATCTCACCAAAACATTGCAAAGAAGAGCCGTGGAAGGCAGTTGCATTGCAATAAAGAGAGGAAACTAGGGTACTGGTTGCCAGAGTTCAGAATAGCCCCAGGGCTTTCCTGTGGAAGTGGCAGCAGTGTAGGGGTGGAGAGAGGGTTGTTACATATTCAGAGAATTAGCAAGTCAGTTGTGAAACACTTGGCTGTTTGAAATTGGCTATGGTGGGAGTATTCCCAGCACAAAAATCAGCTAACATGGGAAATTAGGGCTTTTATCCTCTCCCTGAAAATAGTTTACCAGCTCATCATTGTTACTAAAAAGTTTCTGAAAAGAATATCAAAACAGGAAAAGGTGAAGGGTAGGAGAGCCCCCAAGCCCCAAACTCTCCCTACTTAATAATTTACCCTGGAGCTAGAGTTCATCCCTGCACATTTTGCTTTTCCGCAAATGCAATCAGAAAGTGCCATCTGGCTAGCCATTTTTTTTGAGGCCATTATTGTTATTTTTTTCTCGTGTAAAAAAAAGTCCATTTACTTCCGGGGTTTTCTCAGTAACTTTATGTTGCCATAGATATGAAGAAACTCTCCCCATTCTGTTTTTCCGCCTCCTGTGGATTTCGTCCTTGTGTAATTGAAAAGCTAATCATGTTACTCCCCTGCTGAAAACAAATCAATGGTTCTTGGCAGCATTTACATATAAAATCTAACTTCAGAGTCTGCTGTATGACCTGAGTTCTTCTCAGAAGCAGAATATGAAACGAGGACTTGCGTGCAGGTCGTTTATTGGAGAGGTGATCTCAGGGCAGGAGGGAGAGATGGAGAAATGTGAAAGAGGGAAGGGGATAGAGCCACGGCAAAGGTACATTGATTACTGCCGTGTTTAATGAGGGTCCTTCGATCCTGCATCCTGCTGGGGCCTTCTGAAGAGTATCTAAAATGCCTTTCAGAATCCACATCAACTGGGAGAAGCATTCTTTTATGGTCTCTTTCCCTTTGGTGAGGATCGCCTCACAAGATCTATATTCCCCCACTCACCACACACACTTGTAGGCTACACATGCCTAAGAGCTGAGTGGTCTTCTTTCAGTGCCCCACCCCAAGGAGCCAGAGAAAAGTCCGAGCTGGAAACATGGCACTGAGTCACAGTGAGTATCTGTCGATACCAAATGACACGAAGCTCATATGGATCTGTTTCTTGAAGCCAATGGGAGGTGGCACAAAAGAGGCAGCTGATACATATGGCGTATAAAGCCTTCCCTGCTTTTCCATTTTAGTCTTGTAGTCCCATCTCCGGGCATGGTCTCCCTTACAGCCCGTATGTACTGATCCCTTACTCTAACCAATCTTTGCCATTCTGTATCATCTGATTTTTTTCGCTTTGCTTTTGGTACATGCTGATCTCTCTTCTTGAAATGCTGCCACTTTTCTCTCTTGGTTAACTCAATCTTTTAAACTAACCTCAGACGTGCCTCTTTCCTGGAAGCTTCGGTGCTTGCCCTCAGTTAGGTTCAATGCCTCTATAACTCTCAGAACACCCTCATTACCGCTCTACTAAAGCCCTATTGCCACATACTATAACTCTAACACAGAAGTCTGTGTACTACTCAGCCTTCCACACAGGTCCACAAGGATGGAATTTTAAATTTCCACATCCTGGGTGCCTACCACAGTACTTTGCTGCATAATACATGTCCCATAAATACTTGTGGACTAAATGAATGTGTGCATTTTGATTTTGCAGTGGACTGCATCTCCTAAACAAAGAAAATCTAATCTGAGGCCATTCAAAGAATTGAAACATGCATATATTTTGAAAGAAGTTTTCTAGGTATCCAAGTATGTCTTGGATATATACAAAATCAACAAGGCAATAACAATGAAACTGTAAAAAAAAAAGTCAAGCAATAAATTGGTGATTATAAACAGAAGGCTCCTGCTCTCATGAATTAGATTTGTAAGACACAGACACATAACGTTATGAATAATGATAAAAGAGGGGAAAATAACCCACTGAGAGATGAAATATTATAAGGTAGTATAATTACTAGGAGATCAGAGGATTCTGGAATCTTCTGCAGATAGAAGGGCAAGGAGTTTTCTAGGCAGTGGGGGAGATTTGAACTAGTATATGTAGTGGTGGATAGCAGTGACTCTGGAAGAGAACCCATAGGTTCAAACTCCTAAGTCACATATCACCCCTTATCTGTGTCATCTTGGGCAAATTATAGTTGCCTCATCTATAAATTTGAGTTAGTAGTTATACCTAATTTATGTGGGTATTGTGAGGATTAAAATAAGTAATACATTTATAGAGATTAGAACAGGGCCTGGCATATAATATTTGTATTATATATATATATATATATATATATATATATATATATATATATAGTATACTTACCTTAGAAAATGGGCAGGTGAGTCTCTTAGCAGAGACATAAGATATGTTTGGGAGTCAATAAAGGGACTAGTTTACTTGTAGCACAGAGTTCGTGTGGGGGAAATGGTGGGAGGTAAAATTGGAAAGCTATTTTTGATTCTTACTGAGAACCCAAAGAGTCAGTATAGCCAGCTATGAGAGCAAAAATAAGGTAAGGTGACTGTACGTCTTAGTTTCCCCTGTGGTTTAATTACTGCCTTGTTATAATTCCTAGGATACCTGTCACTTTCAAAAGTGTCTTGTTTGGATAAAAGATACCTAAAAAAGTGATATTTAAACAAGGGTCAAAGGGATTTGTGGAGATTATCTGGCATAAATGTATAATATGCACTACAGAAAAATATAGGTTGTTAAGAGACTGTTGTGCGTTTGTTTAAAATCATATTTGTTTCCATGGAATCATAAAAACTCAGTATTGATGGGGACCTTGAGAGAATTTGATAGAATTAATTCTTCATTTTTATATTGGCACACTGTAATTTGCTTTCAATGTATTTTGAAATGTTCAAAGAAGTATGTGAAGCCAAATTCTTTGCATAAATAACAACAACAAAAAACAACACACACGCAAAATAGGCGGAAGTCAAAGCTCGCGACAAGGAAATTATAGATAGCTCATGTGCATGGGAAGTTCTTTACTTCATATTCAAATGGCAGCCCTGAACTATTTCCATATGCCAGATTTGGAATTGTATACATTAGTCAGTACTTTGGTTTGGACAATGACAACACCATTATGTGGCAGTGTTTGTGGGATGATGTCAACATTCTGCACTTTGCCCTTATTATCTAATGAGCATAAGTGAGAAACTGGGAGACTTAAAGTGCTGATACTAGTGCTACGAACTATGGTTCTTATAATTTTAATAAGGCAAAATTTGAAATCATCAGTTGGCTTAAAAAAGCACCTATCAGTCTAGTGTTGAGTCAACCTAAGTCCACTCACTGGGCAGGAGTAAGAGATGCAGGACAGACCTTCCATGTGTGAGCCCTGTTACCCTGTGCTCACTTGAAGCTGGTCAGAACCCATGCAAAGCTGGTCACCTCAGTGGAGAATGGGATATGAGAGATGTGACATGGTGAAGATCGGAAGTGGTATGTGAGAGGTGTCTGATACAAAGTCTTTTTTAGATTGCATTGGTATTTTCATTTCACCTGTACTGACTTTTTCCTAGAGTTCAGTTCATTTTCTTCACACATTTGGAATTAGGGTGTGTAGAGTCACCTTGAATGAAAGGATATTTCTTTCTCTCTCCACTGACCAGTTTGGTACCACTGCTTTATTTGTAGTCTAGAACCACATTTTAAATGGTTACTCAAGACTGTTGTTGTCTAGTGATACTGGGTATGTTTTATATCAGTTACAAAGCCAGAGAGTAGCTTGGTTCAGGTTCTGTTTGCAAGGCTCTGTCTTGCCACATTTCGTATAAACTGTATTTCCAGGCAGCTAATGAGGTGATTCTCCCTGCCTCCCCCCACCCCCGTGCCCCAGGTACCTGTCATGAGATGGTAAGTCCTAGCCTAGCCCAATTTCTGGTAATGAATCTGGCTTCAGTCTATTGCTGTGGGAGCTATGTGACTTCATTCCTACCTACCACTTTGTTTCTGTTCTATTTCTAGACCTTGACATGACTATACTTTTTTGATTTATTTTTAAAAAATCCACTCTTTTTTGGGGTGCCTCGGTGTCTCAGCCGGTTGAGCGTCTGACTTCAGCTCAGGTCATGATCTCACAGTTTGTGAGTTCGAGCCCCACATCGGGCTCTGTGCTGACAGCTCAGAGCCTGGAGCCTGCTTCAGATTTCTGTGTCTCCCTCTCTCTCTCTGCCCCTTCCCCGCTCATACTCTGTCTCTCTTTGTCTCTCAAAAATGAATAAATGTTAAAAAAAATTTTTTAAAAATTAAAAAAAAATCCACTCTTTTTTATTTTAATCTCCCATACTACTTGGAACATTGAGCTGGGGCATATCTATACCTAAAGCTACAAAGCTATCTTGACTGGAAATCTCTTGAAAAAATTATTTTGAACAGATAATTCTCCTTCCAGGCAAACTACTAATCAAGTGTAAGTGTAAAACAAAAATGTTTCCATATGTGCAAAGGCTCAAGAGAGTTTGCCTTCTTCACATCATTTCAGAAAAAAAAAAAAAAAACAACTAAACCTGCACTTTTACAAAAAAGAAAGGTACAAACCAAGAGATGAGAAGATTCAGAATTTAGGAAACATTTGATCTAATTCAGGAGAGCAGTAAAGAGAAATACCAGGAAGAAAGTCTTCAGGCAAGATGGGATTCACAGGATAAATAGTAGTAAAGGGAAGTCCCCAGGCATAAAGTGGGTTATCTGAGATGCACAGACACATTAATCAAGAGAAAAGAAAGTAAATTATAAACAACAGGTAAAACCACAGAAGCTGATTAGTCATGCTCCAATATGTAGCACACGGAAATTTATCACTTTGAAATGGTCCTCAGCCTTTTTTGGTCTTTCACGCCATCTACGTTTTGAAGAATACAGTTATTTAGCAGAATATTCCTCAATCTGGGTTTCTCTGCTGTTTCCTCATGATTAGAATCAGGTTATATGGGGCGCCTGGGTGGCTCAGTCAGTTAAGCGTCTGACTTCAGCTCAGGTCATGATCTCTCGGTTTGTTGGTTTGAGCCCTGCGTCGGGCTCTGTGCTGACAGCTCAGAGCCTGGAGCCTGTTTCAGATTCTGTGTCTCCCTCTCTCTCTGCCCCTCCCCCACTCACACTCTGTCTCTCTCTGTCTCTTGAAAATAAATAAATGTTAAAAAAAATAAAAACAAAGAATCAGGTTATATATTTTTGGCTGGGGTATTACATAAGTGATATATCTTTCTGGGGTATCACATCTGAAGGCACATGTTGTCCATTTATTCCTTTGAGTAATATTCATTTTGGTTTTTATTATGGTGTCTAATATCTCCACTGTAAAGTCATTTTTCTTATTTTAATTAATAAATACTTTATTGGGAGGTACTTTGAGGCTGTGTGATTATCTGGTTACTCATCAAACTTCCACAGCAAGGATTAAGCACATGTCGATGATTTTTTTCCATGAATAAAATTTTAGAATTATGTTTGCAAAGTGATGATTTCCCCCTATAGTTATTAGCATTCTTCTGTAAGAAAGATTCTCTCTTCTCCTTTGTTTATAGATTTATTTATCTATTTATTATCAGTATACAGACTGTGGATTCTTATTCACTGGGTTATAATCCATTGCTGTCCTTATTCATTTTAATACTCTAAATGTTCCATTTTTGTCCAGTAGGAAGGAGCCCCTTAAACTAGCACTGGTGTCTTCTTGACATGCCCACGTCAAATTTTTAAGCACTTCCTTACTTTTTTGGCATAAGGTAGTCCAAACTCACTTTATACTTTCTCTGCTCATCCCAGGAATCAACCATTTCTTCAAAGAGCCCTGGTACATTCTGGTGCAGAAGGGTATTAGGAAACCAAAGTCTGGATGGTAGGTTTGCTCACAACTGCTGGTATGTCATAACTCGCCTGTCCTTTCATTGGACAAAGTTAATGATGGTGGTGGAGGAAACCCTGTTGTAATTTGGATGTATTTTTTTAAGTTAATTCGAAGCTCATGCTATTCTTTGTCTCCTAGCAATGCTGAGGCATGGAATGTGTAGTTTTATTTTTGGTCCTTGTTGATCTTATTTTTAGGGGGAGGATGCGTACAATGATTTGGATTCAGGAAGCCATCACTATGAGTGCCGACCAGACCTCCAAGATTTAGTCTTTTGGTGTCTTCCTTACCCAGGGCATTTTCAGTCTCCAGGATAATTAAAATTTAGATGGAGATTTTACAATGCATTAATGTACATGCTGATAAAAACTTTGAGCCTAGAAATGTATGCTTTAACTCCCTATAATCTTTTACCTTAATAGTGTGTGGTTGCTTTGGAGTCAGAGAAGGAAGTTTGGGAGGAAATACAGTCAAGAATTACTTCCTTCAAATGAACATTGATGGGAGGATAGCTCTTGTAATTTGCTTTTATACATTGCCTTCAGAGGCTGCTGCTGCTTTCCCAATACATTTGGCATTCTCTCTCTCTCTCTCTCGCTCTCTCGCTCTCTCTCCTTCTGCGTACATGTGTGTGTGTATCCAAAAGTGTAATCCTTGGCATTTATGAAAGTCTAATCTGATTTTATTGCTGAAAGCAGAAATATATAGAGGAGGGAAAAAAGTATCCCATTTCCTGCGGTATTGACAGCGCAAATGAGGACTTAGTGTTGCATTCCAATGAGATTGTGGCTTTCATTAATTTCACACCCACGGCTGATGAATGAAAATTGTTTTGTTGTATGAGGCAGACTGCTCCTGCAGAGTAATTAATCCCCAGTGCAGGGTTGGAACAACTGCCACTGAAAATGCTGTATGTCTGCAGCTCAGCCGAGACTCGCCGGTGAGGGCTCTCCTGGCAACCACGCGCGACTCTATGATTACTTACACAGGGAGAGTGACAAATGGAACCACTGACACTCGTTTTAATTAAAGACTCCAAAACAGGTGGCCAGGCGGGACGGAGAGGTACAGAGGGCTTCCTAGATAAGAGCTTCGTAGAGCAAATACGTTTCACCGTGAAAGAAGCTGTCCTGGGTGGAAAGGCTACCTCCTATTTCTGGCCAGAACAGGAACAACTGGGATGATGAAGTGCAAACCGTAGTCCTCTGATAGGGAAACAAGATAGGAATTAGACAACGTGATAGGAAGAAATGAAGTCCATGAACTAGTCACCTTAATATTTAGTTTTTCAATGTTCTGAGATCTAATATGCGTTTTAAGATTCCAGCATAGCCGGTGCTTACTTATATCCAAGTACAGATAGACTGGTTTGAAATCTGTTTTCTATGCACCTAATACTTCTCTCAAAGTCACTGTGGTGAGTGCCCCCTCCACTTTGTCACACCAGCCTCGCCTTCGTGAAGGGGTTAACCTGGGATCACAATCATATATGCCTTGAGCAACTCCAGCCCTCACAAAGTTTTGTTTTTTTCTTGGAGCACTAAAGTTCCCAGAAAGAGTTAAGCCCCCTTGCTTCTCCACATGTCATGTAAGGAGGTGTGTGCTTCTCCACATGTGCTTCTCCACATGTCATGTACATGTCATGTCATGTCATGTAACCTCCACACCTGGAGGTACACCATATGAAACAGAAGTTTTGGTTCCACCAGACTTCGGGAATCAGAATTGCATTTTAATAAGATGCCCAGGGGATTCCTGTGCAAACAAAAGTTTGAGAAGCACTGCGTGAGAGGACTAACTCTCACCATTGACTTTCCGGAACCCTCCAGTTTCTCCTCCTCATTCCAGCTCCATTTTCTGCCTCTCACTGTTACTGGTCACAGGGATGGTTCCTGAAAGTTTCAGGTTTGTGTGTCTTGTTCCCTTAGAACATAGATTCTGTGTTCCCCAAGAGCATGTCTTGTATCCGCCAGCATGCCATTACACTTGGCTTTAGTAACTATTGGCTATAATTGATTAACTGATAGATTTGATTGATTGGAAAGTGAGAACTGGAAAGAAACCCATGAGAGCACCCCCTGCTTCTGCCCCTGCAGGTGCCCATGTGGTCTGTGCTGAAGCTCTTTGTGCTTTGTGTTGAAGGACTAGATGGCAACACAAAGGATGCTTGTCCCCACGTCTGCTGCCTCTCATCAGTTAGTAACAAATTCCTATGCTCTAACCATCTCTCTTCTAATATGTGAATTCTTTCCCAGTAGGTGCCTGGGTCTACTCACATGAATAAACCACTAGGTCGCTCTTCCCTTGTATGTCTTATACTATACATGCTAAACCTCAGTCTGAATCTGTCTTAGGTTCAAGCTGGGAGCTCTACCAGCTGACATTTTAATGATAACTATCGTATGACTTAATAATATTCTGGGTTAAAAAAATACCTCTACTAGCTGCTGATATTTTTAAATCAGGGAATTTTACATAAATACAGATTAGTAGCATCTCTTGACACATCTGGGCCTGGCTTTCCTCAGGTGACATCAGATAGAGCTGTGTAGTGGCCGGTCGGTCAGAGAGGGTTGCACCTTTCAATATGCCACTTTTTCTCCTTTTTATTATGTCCCTAACTCCACCTTCAAGGATCCTTGGTATTTATCCTCACATCTACACTGTTGTTGTGGTTTTTTTTAATACCTGGCCCAAGTCCCTCATTGCCTGCTTATCTCATGGGCATTTGAGTTTGACGCCATGGTCCAACTTCTTAGTCTACTTTCTTGGACATGGCATTTTTATTTATGTATTTTATTTTTTATTAAAGAATTTTTTTTAATGTTTACTTATTTTTGATACAGAGAGAGACAGGGCATGAACGGGGGAGGGTCAGAGAGACAGGGAGACACAGAATCTGAAGCAGGCTCCAGGTTCCGAGCTGTCAGCACAGAGCCCGATGCGGGGCTCCAACTCACGGACCATGAGATCATGACCTGAACTGAAGTCAGAAACTCAACCGACTGAGCCACCCAGGCACCCCAGACATGGCATTTTTAAAGCATGCCGTTTTCTTTTGCTTTCCATTTTATAAGGATGCCCTATAAAATGCCATTCTTTTCCAGGGTATATTTGGGGTACTGTGATCCCAAGCACAGAAAAATTCAGACCTTTCCTATCAGCGCCTTCAGCATTGGGAGCTTGTCAGAGTGTGAGAAGAACACATTTGAATGATATAGAAACCCACAGGCCATGTTTTCTTGGTTGTTCTCACTGGACTCCTTAGAATACACTACACCTTAGAATGGCACTGGCCATTTCCAATAACCTATAATGTACTGGATAAAAAAAAAAAATCATTTCTCAGAACTCACTATTTTCTACTTGGAGCTTAAAATTTTAATTTCTAGAGATAGAATTTTCTGTAATAGTTCTTCTCCATTTATATTTTGGATTTGGAAATCTATCATTGACTTCCGTATCTCTCAAGGAGTCTGATGCATCTTACTGCTGGTTTGCTTTGGGAGATATGGAGTGTGTAGAATTATCACGTATGTCTCCAGCATGCCTTTGGAGTGTCTGCGCTGTGTGAAGCATCATGGCCCTTGTGGCACAAGGGAAAGGACCCTGTACCTTCCAGAGGGAAGCCGAAAGTCTGGCCTGTGTGTAAAGAGCAGGCAGGGAGTTAGACACTGCTGACCATCCAAGGGAGAGCTTTTCCACAGCGTGCTACCTCTGCATTTCTGGCAGAAAGAGTTTATTATAGGACATGGGATACACTGACAAACGGCTTTTAGAACTGGTTGCCTTCCCTGGAGTCAGCAATTGGAAAGGTGAAGGGGGAGGGTGGAGTGGGGGGAGAGAGAAGCACCGGGCACAGACAGTGAATATATTCCTTGGCAGTTATCCCAACTAAAGAGAGTATTTTAATGTTTCTAATCATATGCATACCCATTCAGCCAAAAAGGCTTTTATTTTACGGCTTATGACGAACTCGTGTGAGAACTAATTTGCTTCCCCTGTCATCTGCACTTAATGCACACATCAGGAAGAGCAGCATTCAAAACCCATTACTAAATTATGATATATATGTTGGGACAAGGTGTCACATAGAAATAGCAAATAGCAGTGTGATGTGTGGTAATCATACCCGGAGGAGCTGGAAGCTTAGAGCATCTACAGAGCACCCATCGAAAGGGTGCCCAGGTTCTACTTCAGATCCCACCTCTGTGCAGTGCATGGGAGTGAGTCCTCCTCTCTATCAAATTGGGTTAACCCTGAAGAGTCGGTTTCCCCTTCCCTCCTTTCTTCACTCCTTCTTTCCCCCCCTTCTTCCCTCCCTCTTTTCCTCTTAGTTCTTGCAAAAATCTCTGAAAAGTAATTTTCAGAAAATCAAATGTTTTGTTCTTTTCTCATTCCCCACACTAAGTCATTACATTAGTCCTGATTAAATCTTTATTATAGATGATCCTAATAGCTCTTCTGTCTGGTTTTTCTCCTTCAGTCTTCTTTAGCAAGCAGAGGCCAATGAATTACTGCCAGTTGCCTTTGCTATGGGGTTATTTTCCAGGGCTGCAATAATTTCCTTTTAAATCTGTATCCCAGAAAATAAATGCCAGTGAGCCCTCCACACAGGTTCCATTTGTACCCACATCCCCAGTTTTACCCATTTCTAGATTTT
Source organism: Herpailurus yagouaroundi (assembly GCF_014898765.1). Taxonomy (NCBI): domain Eukaryota; kingdom Metazoa; phylum Chordata; class Mammalia; order Carnivora; family Felidae; genus Herpailurus; species Herpailurus yagouaroundi. The sequence continues at coordinate 132,513,927 of NW_024412376.1, read as the reverse complement.
CCTTTTTTCTCTAAGGTTCATCTAAATTTGGGGCTTCGGAACTATATCATGGTTTTGATTACTGAAGACCCCACTGCAGGAAATACTATGATGGAGGACAGTGGGTCATTTTCTAGTTAGAATGTTGGGGTGGAGCATCTTGTACATAGGAAACACACACACGTTGGGACATATAGTCCATCTTTAAAGAGTTTTTTGAAAAGTCTGAATTTGGTGAGATTTACACAATATATGGTTTTATTCCTTTTAAATCACTGTCTTTAAAGATGTTTCATCCAACCTCTCTTTTTAAAAATTTCATTAACATCTCAGACAAATTCCATGATTATTCCAAACTTTTCTACACCTAGAGCATTGCTTGTCTTATCCCATTTAAGGATTTTCTTTCTCTTTCTGCTGATGTGACTTGGGGTGGAAGGATTTGGGGGGATGAGAGGGTGTGGTCTTCTCATAGACCATACCATCTGCCTTCCTTTCCCTCACCCTCCTTTCTTTTCCGAAGTACCCATCCTTATGCTTCAGGAAGGAGAGACGTGATTGAAACTGATTAGTGTTTCTCATTTATATCTTGGCTGACACTGGGTGGCTTTCCTGGATGCCTCTCTATTACCTCCCCCTAACATCTGTGGAGCCTGGGGTGAGTATAGACGGAGGCTTAGACACCCTGTGTGTAAATATAAAAAGTTATGTATCAAGCCAACAAAGTGTTAAATAAATATATTTGTATACTTCTCATGATATACCTTCAGAATGACCTTCAGGACCAGGTTAAAATTTAAAATTCTTGAACCCCTTGTATTCTTGTGTGTAAACATGGGATGAACTGTCCTGTCCTTCTCTCCATCCATGGCCCAAGGCCTACCATCCTTATCTTTCCAGTCCTGGAATTGTTTTACATTGATCACGGCCTTGCACACTTGTGTGTAGTTGTTGGAGTCAATATGTCAAGCTCTGTTTGACTTCTTGCCACTTGCTGCAAATATTCACCCTTGGCCACTCTTTAGGTGGAGGGGTTGTGCTTCTCAGGGAAGAAATCTTTGTGGGCTCTAGAAGCAGGCTTAGTTAGGACCACCAGGAGAAAGAACTCAGTGTATCATTTGAAGAAGGTACCGGCTTCAGATAGGCACATCCCTTTGTCTCTTACCTTGTAGGGATGGGAGTGGCTATAGGAGGGCAAGAATTGGGGCCTCTAAATAGCAAGCTAATGACTAGCTACTGTACTAATCCTCTCTACCCCCCTTTATCTTCTGTTGATATAAGGTCGGGGGGGTTGAAGAGAGTGGAGAGGTGGTTGGAAGATAGCAGAGCTTATTTATCTGTTTCTTAATAAACCCAGGAGAGTCTGTTGGTCCCCAATTATTGGGTAATCTGTGCCTCTGTGTTCTCAGCTTATAGTCTTAGTGGCCATTCTAGGGCCGATAAGAAAGCCTCTCAATAATTTAATATGCATGCAAACCAAATATCTTTTCTATTAGAGTGGGTAACTTTGCCAATTAAAAAGGAAAGGACTGTTTAGACAAATATTTACCTTGATCTTTGCTTTCTGTGTATAGAAATTTTCTTTTACTTCACAGTATACAAATAGTGTAATTGTAATTTGGCTTAAAAATGTGTTCCTAGCAACATGCAAATTACCAATTTAATCTCTTCTCTTCCTAGCTTCGCCCCATGCTTCTGCACCACCATCTGTCACCAGGTTGGCAATGCTCATACACAGTATCCCTACAAACACCAATTCCTAAAAAATCTCCAAAGATGCGTCAACATGTTTGGTTTTCTTATGTAATAGATATTGCTTACTTTCTAAGCATCATTGCATTGGCAAGGAATCTACACCTTCTCATATGGTGCCTTCACTCTGATATTTCTCATTCAAGGCATCACTTTAAAAAGCTAGGGACTGAGCATGAAGTTGTTACGGGGATAGCCTTGAATTCACTCTATTAAAATGTAAATCACAAACATCATTGTTACTATTGGTAAAAATTACCACAAATTGTACAACTGATTATGATACTAAAAAGACAAGCAATTCCCTTATGATCTAAAGTAGAAAAGGCAAAAGACAGCAGGACGTTGTAATGAAGACAGAGAATCTGACCTGGGCGGGGGGGGACCCTAATTTATGAAAGGTCCTAGATAAATGGAACAGGTCATATAATTCACTTTGAAATACAACAACTCAGTAGCTACTACCATGCTTTCACATAGATATAATACTTTTAGAAATATTTACGTGAAACAAGGTGAGAATTATATAATAAACACACGTGTATGCACATATGTGCATGTAATGTGCCAGGAACAATGATTGATAGATTAATGATTTTACCTGTATTTCACACTTATTCCTTAAAACAACTCTGTGGGAGAAATAAAGGTAATTCCACTTTATATATACTGCATACTCAGAAAACTTACATAATCTGCCCAAGTTCATTTAAAATGCAATGAGCTAGTATAGCCACTATGGAAAATAGTATGGAGGTTCCTCAAGAAATTAAAAATAGAACTACCATATGGTCCAGCAATCCTACTTCTGAGTATGTATGCAAAGGAAACAATATCATTACTTGCAGAGATACCTGCATTCCTATGTTTCTAGAGCAATATTTAACAATAAGCAAGGTATGGAAATAACCTGTCAACAGGATAAAGCAAATGTGATACACACACACACACACACACACACACACACACACACACACACGTATATATACATATATATTTATATCAAATCGAATATTGTTCTGCCTTAAAAAAAAGAAGGAAATCTTATCATGTGAGACAACATGGGTGAACCTGGAAGGCGCTATGCTAAGTGAAATAAGCCAGAGAAAGACAAATACCACACAGTATCACTAGTATGTGGAATCTAAATATGTATGTATATATTTATATATAAATATATAAAGTTAAACATTTAAGTTCCATATATGTATATATTTTCATATATATGGAACTTAAAGAAATAGAAAGTAGAAAAATAGTTGCCAGGGGCTGAGGGGTGGAAGAAATAGAGCTTGGTAAAAAGATACAAAATTTCAGTTATAAGACGAATAAGGTCTGAGGATCTAATGTATAACATAGTGACTATAGTTGATAACACCATATTGTATAATTAAAATTTGCTAATGGAAGAGAACTTAAATGTTCTCACATACACAAAAAGTTAAGTTTGTGAAGTGATGGAATGTGTTGATTAATGCAGTGAGGGGGAATCCTTTCACATGTACACATATACCAAATCATCACATTGTGTATTTTAAATATCATACAATTTTACTTGTCAATTACACCTCAGTAAAGCTGGAAACATGGGAATGCAAGCTGGTGCAGCCACTCTGGAAAACTGTATGGAAGTTCCTCAAAAAACTAAAAATAGAACTACCCTACAACCCAACAATTGCACTGCTAGGCATTTATCCAAGGGATACAGGGTGCTATTTTGAAGGGACACATGCACCCCAGTGTTTATAGCAGCACTATCGACAACAGCCAAAGTATGAAAGAAGCCCAAATGTCCATTGATGGATGAATGGATAAAGAAGATGTGGTATATATATATGTGTGTGTGTGTGTATACACACACACACACACACACACACACATATATATATATATATATATATATATATATATACACACACACACACACACACAATGGAGTATTACTCGGCAATCAAAACGAATGAAATCTTGCCATTTGCAACTATGTGGATGGAACTGGAGGCTTTTAAGCTAAGTGAAATTAGTCAGAGAAAGACAAAATAATGACTTCACTCATATGAGAACTTTAAGAGACAAAACAGATGAACATAGGGAAGGGAAACAAAAATAATATAAAAACAGGGAGGGGGACAAAACAGAAGAGACTCATAAATATGGGGAACAAACTGAGCGTTACTGGAGGGGTTGTTGGGGGGGATGAGCTAAATGGGGGTAAGGGCCACTAAGGAATCTACTCCTGAAATCATTGTTGCACTATATGCTAACTAATTTGGATGTAAATTAAAAAAAAATAAAAAATAAAATTAAAATAAAATAAAAAAATAAAATAAACATTGAAGGGCGACTGGGTGGCTCAGTTGGTTGAGCGTCTAACTTCAGCTCAGGTTATGATCTCATGGTTGATGAGTTCGAGCCCCTGCGTCAGGCCCTGTGCTGCCAGCTCAGAGCCTGGAGCCTGCTTCAGATTCTGTGTCTCCCTCTCTCTCTGCCCCTCCCCCACTCATGCTCTGTTTCTGTCTCAAAAATAAATGAACATTAAAAGTTAAAAAAAAATAAACATTGAAAAAAAAGAAGGTAGCTCTTCATTGTCACTCATCTTTGCAGGAGGTGATTTTCTTGCATTTAAAAATTTCTTTTAAATTTTTTTTCTACTGATGTCCCTCTTAAATACACAAACACTCACCTAGTCCATTTAAAATTTCTCATGTTGGGGCATCTTGTTGGCACAGTCAGTTAAGCATCCGACTCCTGATTTCGGCTCACGTCATGATCCCATAGTTTGTGAGATTGAGCCCTGCATCAGGCTCTGTGCTGACAGCGTGGAGCCTGCTTGGGATTCCCTCTGTCTCCTGTCTCTCTATCCCTCATCCCCTTTCTCTCTCTCTCTCTCTCTCCCATCTCTTTGCCACTCCCCACTTTTTGGTGCGCTCTCTCTCTCAAAATAAATAAACTTAAAAAAATAAAATTTCTCATGTTATGGGGATTCAAGGTACAGCATAGAGAATATAGTCAATGGTATTGTAATAGCATTGTATGTACAGATGGTGGCAACACTTGTGAGCACAGCATAAGGGATATATACACTTGTTGAATCACTGTGTTGTACACCTGAAACTAACATTGTGTGTCACCTGTACTTAATACATTATTTTTAGACAAACAAACAAACAGCCAGAAACAATAAAAACAGAAGAAGCAATGAAACTGTGTTACAATACAGGAACTTCTAGCTCCAAAATCAATTTTCCTTACCACTATTTCCTTCTCTCCCATTCTCTTTTACTTCTTTTCTTAACAGGAAGGTATGAAGTACTTGGTATGTGCCAGGTATGTTTCCAGGGGCTGTGTGCGCACCAGGGGCGACCCAAAGTTCCTGCCTTTGGCTTGCAAAGGCAGATAGTAATCAAATAGCGAGCTAAAATAAATACATAATGTACCTTGAGGTGGTGGTAAACTTTGTGAAGGAAATTTCCAAAAGGTGAGACAATTGAGAATGAGGGATGAGGTAACAGGTAGAGGCAGGGGTAAAACTGTCTTTGAGATATGGAGGTCAGGGAAGTCTAGCAACTGATGTGCTTCACAAGGCATTGGCTGCCCTATTGAAGTGTGTAAGTTCCACATGGCCCTGTAAACAAGATGCATTTGTCAATGGAAACCCTTAGTTGCTTTCGGCTATCTGCAATGTGTCTGTAGCTCATGGGTTTTGTTAGCAATGTACGCATGTTCATCCTTCATGAAAAAGAAGTGTGTGAGATGTTTCTAAATGCATAGGAATGATATTTGTCTTTCTCCATCTGACATATTTCACTTAGCATAATACCCTGTAGGTCCATTCATGTTGTCACAAATGGCAAGATCCGGGGGCCCCTGGGTGGCTCAGTTGGATAAGCCTCCAACTTTGGCTCAGGGCGTGATCTCACAGTTCGTGGGTTTGAGCCCCACGTCGGGCTCTGTGCTGACAGCTCAGAGCCTGGAGCCTGCTTCAGATTCTGTGTCTCCTTCTCTCTCTGCCCCTCCCCCACCCACACTCTTTCTTTCTCTCTCTCTGTCTCTCTCTCAAAAATAAATAAACGTTAATTTTTTTTTTAAACAAATGGTGAGATCTCAGCCTTTTTTATAGCTGGGTAATATTCCATTACATATATGGAATGCATCTTTATCCATTCATTTATCAATGGACATTTGGGTTTCTTCCATATGTTGGCCATTGTAAATAAGTTGTAAAAAGCATCGGGATGCATATATTTTTTCAAATTAGCGTTTCCATTTTCTTTGGGTAAATTTTCAATAGCAAAATTGCTGAATCATAAGGTATTTCTATCTTTAATTTTTTGAGGAACCTCTAAGCTGTTCTCCAGATTGGCTGCACCAGTTTACATTCCCACCAAAAGTGCACAAGGGTTCCTTTTTCTCCACATCCTTGCCAACACTTACTTACTTGTTTGTTTGTTTGTTTGTTTATATTAACATTCTAGCCATTCTGGCAAGTATGAGGTGATATGTCATTGTGGTTTTGATGTGCATTTTCCTGACGTTGACCTTGTTCCCCGTGTCTGTTGGCCATCTGTCTATCTTCTTTGGGAAAATGTCCGTTCAGGTCCTCTGCCCATTTCTAAATCAGATTATTTGTCCTTTTTGGTGTTAAGTTGTATAAGTTCTGTATATATTGGATATTAATCCCTTATCAGATATGTTGTTTGTGAATACCTTCACCTATTTAGTAAGTTGTCTTTTCGTTAGGTTTCCTTCACTGTGCACAAGATTTTAACTTTGGTATAGTCCCAATTGTTTATTTTTGCTTTTGCTTCCCTTGCCTCAGGAGATATATCTAGAAAAATGTTGTGACAGCGGATGTCAAAGAAATTACTATCTATGTTTTCTTCAAGGAGTTTTATGGTTTTGTGTCTCATGTTTAGGTCTTTAATCCATTTTGAGGTTTTTTTGGTGTGCGTGTGTAGATGGTGTAAGACAGTAGTCCAGTTTCATTCTTTTGTATGTAGCTGTCCAGTTTCCCCGGCACTATTTATTGAAGGTACTATCTTTTCCTCCTTGTATATTCTTGTCTCCTTTGCTATAGATTAATTGGCCATATAAGTATGGGTTTATTTCTGGGGTCTCTATGCTGTTCTATTGATCAGTGTGTCCATTTTTGTGCCAGTACTGTACTGTTTTGATTACTACAGCTTTGTAGTATACAGTAAAACCTTAGTTTGTCAGCATAATTCATTCCAAAAACATGCTTGTAATCCAAAGCACTTGTATATCAAAGCAAATTTCAAGAACCATTGGCTCAGTTGTGATCATGTGACATTCAACATCACGTACTACTCGTATTACAAGACATCATTCTTTTATCAAGTTCAAATTTATTAGAAATGTTTGCTCATCTTGTGGAACACTCACAGAACAAGTTACTCCCAATCCAAGGTTTTACTGAAATCTAGGATTGTGATTCCTCCAGCTTTGTTCTTCTTTCTCAAGATTGCTTTGGCTATTTGGGGGTCTTCTGTGGTTCCAGATACATTTTAGTATTAGTATTAGTATTAGTATTAGTATTAGTATTAGTATTAGTATCTGTAATTCTTTGAAAAATAGGGTTGGTATTTGGATAGGAATTACATTAAATATGTAGATTATTTCAGTTAGTATAGACATTTGAACAATTTTAATTCTTCTAATCTGTGAACATGATATATTTTTACAGTTAACAATGTATAATATCAGTCACTGCAAATAGTGATGGTTTTAAATCTTCCTTTCTGATTTGCATGCATTTTATTTCTTTTTATTGCCTGATTGCTCTGGCTAGGACTTCTAATACTATGTTGAATAAAAGTGGTGAGAGTGAGCATAGTTCTTCCTGATGTAGGAGGAAAAGGTTTCAGCTTTTTATCATGGAATATGATGTTAGCTGCGGGCTTGTCACATAGGACCTTTATTGTGTGGAATACATTTTTAATTGTCCATCATAAAAATCAATCCCTAAGTAACACATTGGTTTTCAGTGATTTTCTTCTTTCCATTTCTTCTGGAGTTACTTCTTCTCCATTCATTTATTAATTCAACTCATGCTTATTGAGCACCTCCTATGTTTTGTGGTACATCTCTTGCTGCCAATGCAAAACTTATTGCTGTACAATGTAAGCTCTGCAGTTTATGAGTGAAAGAAAACAAACTATTTCCCAAGCATTATTATTCTTCTGAATTTTTTGTCTCTACTTTTATACCATTATTGACATTACCTAGTATGGAATGGGACCCTCTTAGAGAACATTAGTTAGTTTGAACCATTCCAAAGGACCTAGAAATGACCTAGTTTAGTTGCAGGGTAGGAACGGATCAGCTAGTAGTTTTACACTAAGACTTTGGAGAGTTGCCTAGGTTTTACAGTTTAGTATGAAATGCACTGTGTTCTGTTTCAGTATTGTGAAGGGTAGTTGTCTTGCTATGAGCTGAATACCATGACCAAGGAATCTACAGCAGAACCAGATGTGGACACAGATACTAGACTTATGAGGCCAAATTTGCGGGGACAGTACTCTAAATCCCTCCTGTGGCTATACTTTCATAGGTCTCAAAGGAGTCCCTCTGAGGCTGGCACCTGACAGTATCCAACTTATATTTGATAAATTTGCTATGAACTTATGTACAGATACTTAGTGAATATTTATGTGCTAATTACCATGTTAGGCATTTTGAGGAAGTAGGAAGGTGTTTAAGAACCAATTCCTTCTCTCAAGTTCTTTACATGTCACTTGGAAGAGACAGGTCAACTTGTGAAACAATAGTAGTAGCAAAAGATGGCTTAAATGCCTGGATTCAAGGTAGAAAGGAATGCAAGTAAGTAGAAAAATAACTACTTGGAAAGTTGGTGACCTAAGATAACCTTGCTTTGAAATCTGGGAAATGAAAATAGAATAAGCATGTGCTTGGTTGGGGGAGGGGAATTTTCCAATCCAGGGTAAGTGTTTGTTTTAGATTGGATTCCCCAGATAAGGGTTTGAGTGTACCTAATGTATTTGGGAAGTGATCACAGGAAGCCTCCGTAGGAGAGTGGAAATTGAGACAGAGAAGGGAAGGAAGCAAATAAACATTGTTGTTGAGCAAGTTACTGCTCTTGACAACCAGAGCTCAATCCTACAATATAGAATGCACTTCAAAGGGGCAAGAAATCTGAGATATTTATTTGCCACCCTTCATAAATCACTGGCTGAGGGCTGTTATGAGGAGGTATTAACTCCCCAGAACTTCCAGCTTAGAGAAAGCCAACAGGTAGAGAGTCACAGGTGTGTGTCCTAGAATCAGCAGCAAACCCTGGAACTATACACCATGGTGAGATAGGTGGGGCTCCTACTCTTGGAGCATGTGTGGGAAATAGTCCTACAGAGGCTCTCAGGCTTGGCATTAAAAACATTCTGATACTTAAGTCTATTAGAAGTTAAATTTGCTGCAATAGATGTAAAAGATACACACTCAGCAAATGGCACCAAAAGATATTAGTCCGGAGGATATTCAGGAAGTTTGGTTTCTTACGTCCCTCCATTTTCTCTTAAGGGATATGTTTATGTTAGCAGCAGAGGCCTTCTGCCTCCCGAGGATGAGCCCCTGCTGGGCAGAGGCTTACTACAACTTCTAGACCAGTAACTGCTTTACTTTGTGTTCTGGATTCTTTTATGAGATGGCCAGTCAGGTGTGGCCACAAGAGAAGACAGAGGACAGGCTCAGGAAAGCAATGTTCTTATACTCACAGCTTCTAGGGACAGGAGGCATGGAGTGTCATGCAGAGCTATGTGGAAAAGCTACCAGCGTGAACATGATGCAGAATATAGGAATGAGGGGAGAGCTTGGGCCACAGCTTTTGTTGGGGTTTCCATGGAGAATGTAAGGTGGGGCAGGGTAAACAGTTTAGGATTAGCTAAGATTAGCTATACGAATAACTTTGGTGGACTCTCAACTATGGGAGTGGTCCATAGTTGTCCTAGTGGTCCTGGGGTAATTAAGGCAGAAGAATATTGCCTTGGGGTATGCAGACCAGAGAGAGGACTTAGGGTTCTTGACTGGTTAGTTTGCATATGTAAGGCATGCTCTTGGCCAAATCCTTTATATCTTTAAAAATTGGTCAGCCCCAGAAGGGGCAGTCTTTCCCCAGCCAGAAAAAAATTTAAGATGTCAAAACATTATAATATCTGGAAAACTAAAAAATGCATACAATACACTCTGGAACTCCAGATACTACCTTATTTCGTTGTAGAAATTGCTCACCTGGACTTCATGTCTGTGCTCTGGGTACAATTTCTTACTCTGCCACCAGCACCCTCTTACTATACTGCCCATAAGTTATACACTAACAACCAGCTAGCACATATATGCAGTCACTTTGCAACTATGAAAGTGGTGTCCAGTCTATGAGCAGGAGCCATCATTTATGTCTCAGATGGCAAGGCCTTGAGAAGGATTCATCCCAGCAGGCAAACCTACCACACCAGGAGGTTTGTGCAGCGATGTATACCAGGGTGCGTGGGGGGAGCAGAGAACCGTAAAAGAGAGTGCTTTCAGTAGGCGCTCATGAGTCATAGCATGAGGGCCTTTGGCAACAGTGTTTTCATGGAATCTTCTCATCACAAACCTTGTCAGTAGACAGGAGAGACAGATGGAGCAGGAGAGGAGAAAGATGATAGTCTCAGAATGGCTGCCGAGACAATGGTACTCATTAACATATATGAGTTCCTTTATGAAAGCCTAAATTTGTTTGCAGGAGGATTTGGAGATTGGCTCTGTGTGTGGAATGGTGGACTTGGTAGTGGGTGTGAGCAGGTGGAAGGCTGAGAAATGCTGTCTCTTATAGTAACATAAGGGTAGGCTGCCTGGGCATCTCCGACATTTTCTGAATTATATAGGTCATATTTTCATGTGATATTCAAATAAAATGACTGAGCCCCCACCCAATGAATGGTGGGAAACACAACATTCCTTAAAATCATCATCAGTAGCCACAACATCACCAACAAAAGAGTTCCAGGCATTTTTTATTTTCTCTCTCCATATATTATCTAAAATAGTCTCATAATAACTCCTTGGAGTAAATTCTATTATAATTTTCATTTTAGAGGTAAGGAAACAAGTATAAAGAGGTCAAATACTTATCTAAGACCACGGTTTTAGTCTGCTTGGGCTCCTATAACAGAACCATAGATTGGGTGGTTTAAACAACAAACATTTTTTTCTTCTAGTTCCAATGGCTGGGAAGTCCAAGATCAAAGTGCCAATATAGTTGGTGCCTGGAGAGAACGTACTCCCAGGTTCATAAACAGCCATAAGTCCTCACGGGGAAGAATGGGAACAAAAGAGCACTGTGGGGTTTCTTTTAAAAAGGCACTAATCCCATTCATGAGGGCTCCACCCTCATGACTGAATCACATCTGAAAAGCCCCACCTCTAATACCATCACACTGGGGGCTAGGTTTTCAACATATGAATTTGGGTGAGATTAAAAATATCATCCATTGCATTCTGCCCTGGCCTTCAAAATTCATGTCTTTCTCACATGCAAAATGCATCCATTCCATCCCACAAGCCTCCAAAATATTAGCTCTTTTTTAGCATCAACTTTAAAGTCCAAAGTTTCGTGTAAATATCATTTCAATGAGATACGAGTGAGACTCATCCTGAAGCAAAACTCTTCTCTAGCTGGGAAACTGAAACCAAACAACTTATGTGCTTTCAAAATACAATGATGGGAGAGGCATGGCATAGACATTCTTATTCTAATGGGAAGAAGCCCACATTCATTCATTCATTCATTCATTCATTTAAGTAGGCTCTATGCCCAACATGGAGGTGGATCTTACAGCTTCAAGATTAAGAGTCACACACTCTACCGATTGAGCCAGCCATTCCTATGGCAATTGTGGCTTTTTCTAGCATGTATCTCAAACTCTTCCAGTCTCTATCATTACCCAGTTCCAAAGCCACCTTCATTCACGTTTTCAGTTTCTTACAGCAGCACCCCACTTCTCAGTACCAATTTTTGTCTTAGTCAACTACACCATTGGTAGACAGCAGAACTGAGCAAGCAGTCTCTAGGGCCCTAACCTCTGCAATCTGATTTTTGGTGTTTAGTGGATTCTCTGTGTCTATTTTATATCCATTCTCTATCACTTTTGTTTATCTGTCCTTCTTGACCCTCTGTCATCACCCTCACACATTTCTTCATTCCTTTAAAATTTCATTCACATAGGTCAGTTGTGTGTAGGAGATTGTCAGTTAAGTTTTGGAGACTGAGGGAAGGGGATTCCAGGCTAGCCCAATGCAGGTGAAGCACCAACTTAAGACTTCTTATTAGATATGACAGTGCTAAACATCCATCAGTCATTCTCTATTATGCAGTTTTTCTCTAGTCCATTTCTCTACCTGAGTCGGGTCTTATCTCCTCTTTCTTAAGGTTATTCCTTGTAGCAGATTAACTTCAAACTTCTAATCTCCACCAAGCAGTGGGCCTGTGTTTGCATACCCAGAAGTTTGTTTAGAGCATGTTAATTTTGAGATATTCATTAAGTTCCCCATGTTTCTTGTCCTTTTTTTTTTTTATTCACCTATTTGGTTTGCTAGCCTCTGGCACTCAGATCATACTGCTAATATTGACTCTTACTGAAATTGAGACTGGGAGCCAAAATAGGAATTCATGTTTTTTATTGCACTGGTTTGCTCAGATTGGAGTATAATGGAGTCAACAAGGTCTAGGTTAAAAGCTAAGGCTTGGTGATAGTAGCTCAGTAGTGGATAAAATCAAGTAATGTCTGATTTCTTCTCTCTGTATCTTTTCTTGTTTGTGTAACATGTACATTAAATGAGCCGGATTTGTTATAATATGAGCTCAAAATACCTATGCTCCATTTCCCTGATGTCTTTCAAACATATGAGTTAGTTCTTCCCTCAAGCTTTGGAAAATTTTCTAGCAGATTGTGTAACTGTATCCCTTCTTAAGTAAAAGGTCTTCTGGCTTGGTCACAGGCTGTCTCAATAAATACAGTGTCCAATCTAGTGCAATAATAAAAACTTTGAACTACATTCAAAGTTACTTTTTCCATCCTTCAGTTGTGATCTCCTGGGTCTGGTAGGTCTGCTGTGGGGAGTGGGGTGAGAAGACTTCATCTCTGTTTCCCGGCCTTGTTCTCCTCACCCATCCATTAGACTTCCTTTACCTTCTTTAGGGTTTGCTTTGTTTGTTTGTTTATAAAGTTTATTTATTTATTTTGAGAAAGAGAGAAAGAGAGAGTGTGAGCAAGCGGGGGAGGAGCAGAGAGGGAGTAGATCCCAAGTAGGCTCCACACTATCAGTGTGGAGCTGGATGCAAGGCTCGAACTCGTGAACCATGAGATCATGACCTGAGCCAAAACCAAGAGTTGGATGCTTAACTGACTGAACCACCCAGGTGCCCCGGTTTAGGGATTTTGTTGTGGGCAAAGGTGAAGTCTCAGGTGGCTGATAAAATGTAATCTGTGATGTTATCTTCTAGAAGTTTCACCTGTCCAAGGCTGACTCTATCTCTCATGAGATGCCTCTGTGTCTGTCCGTGATATCTGCTCTGGGTCCTTTCAGTGGTTATCCTCTGCATGCATGCAGCATCGATCCTACCAGGCCTGCACAGATTCCTTCTTCAGCCTCTGGCATCCAGCTGCTTGTGGTCTGTCCCTTGGAGGGTTCTTTCCACAGCAGTGTACTTTTGGGCGTGATTCCCAGCAGCTGCAGGCAGCTTCTTGATTCAAGGTCCAAATGTGGTCCACACAGAGAAAACACATCAACCCTCCAGAGTTGGTTTCAGTGCAGTTTGTTGTCAATGTCACTTCTTAATCATGCAGCAAAGGTCTCTTAGCCATCCTCTTGTCTGTAGACATTTTCATAAACTCCAAGAGAAAAGAAGCCAAACTCTCTCTATTTCTCTTAAAGTTCCCGTTTGCCTCCAACTAGATAAAGGACAGAGAAATGCCACAACCCTCCAACAACACATTCTAAGGAAATACTCTTCTCTTTTTCCTTTTTGGTTTCAATTCTTTTATATACTTAAGGTCAGTGAAGTTAGGGTTAAAGCTAGTGTTAGCCCTTTTGCGGGCTCTATGCGTGTGGATTGCCTGGGGATGCTGTTAACACATAGGAAAGGATCTGATTTTGTAGGTTTGCATTGTGGCCTGGGATTCTGCATTTCTATCAGGGGCCCACATGATGCTCTCGTTGCTGGTTAATGTAGCACACTGGTCACCCATTTTAGAGAATATCTTTTTAGAATACAGGAGTCATTTTTGCACCTATGAATTTATGTCCACTTTAGGTCACAGTTAAAATTGTAACAGAAGGAGTGCCATCTCATTCTTCTGTCAAATGCCAAATGGTGAGATATGGACCAGGAAACCTTTTAAGTATGTTATTATGCTGGATAAGTAGTCTCTTATCCAGGTACTCTATTAGCCTGTTAGCAAAACATTTACCAAGTGCCTCCTCTGAGTCAGGAGGTCTTCCAGAAGCTGAAGAAACTACTGTGTTGCAATATGTAGACAGGATTCTAGCTTATTCATTTCACTTGCCACTCCTTTTTGGAAAGTCAACATCAAAGATTGGAAAGCTGGTAACCAATGTCTTTCCTGATTTAGTATCATCCATTGAAATTTCAAATGTGGTTGAAGGCGTCTCAGAATTCATAAGCTAAATATTTAAACATGGATCAAAGTCTCTCTCTTTCTCTCTCTCTCTCGGTGCCTCTCCGTCAGTTAAGTGTTCCACTCTTAATTTTGGCTCACGTCATGATCTCACAGTTCTTGGGATCAAGCCCTGCATTGGGCTCTGCACTGACAGTGAGGAGCCTGCTTGGGATTCTCTCTTTCCCTCTCTCTCTGCCTCTCCCCCACTCATGCTCGCTCTCTCTCTCTCTCTCTCTCTCTCTTTCTCACTCTTGCTCTCACTCCCCCTCCCTCTCTCAAAATAAATAAATAAGCTTTAAAAACTCTTTTAAAAAGTCTCTTTCTCTGGCCTGTAAAGCATACAAAGTAAGTTTACTTATCATCATGAGTAGATGAGCATCCCCAGAATGCAACGACTAGGCCACATGGTTAAGGATCAACCACAGGTGGCTCTAGAATAAATAAACGAATATTTTTTGAGCAGCAGCACAGGGCACTGTGCCACATGTGGGGCCTCAAAGAAGCATGAGGTGTCTCTGTCATAGTTGAGACCTCATAGTTATTTGTGGTTTATTAGTTGAGAGAGAATTTATTTCCTTTTGCCCTGGAAAGACCAAGGCTAAGTACAAAAGGAGTTAAGTGCTCCTGAGTTTTAGATAGGTGACCACAGTTGGAGATGCCTACCTCCCAGTAAGGTTTGCTGGGAGAACTTTCTCATTCATTGACCACCATCCTTCCCCTTGAGGTAGAGAGGGAAAAAGTGTGCTGGTGTCTCCTGTTTTTTTAAGCTAAGGAAGGTTAGGGGAGAGAGTGATGAGAGAATAATCTGTGATTTTAGGGAGACTCAAAGGAGAGACTACCACTTTGCTCAACTTAAATAGACATGTGCTTCGTGAAAGAACCTTCTAAACTGCCAACATGAAGCACATGAAGAGAGAATTAAAGAAAGATGGCATGATGAGAAGTTACTAAGCAGAGAGGAAACCAGGAAACACTCAAGA
Organism: Herpailurus yagouaroundi; assembly: GCF_014898765.1. Taxonomy (NCBI): domain Eukaryota; kingdom Metazoa; phylum Chordata; class Mammalia; order Carnivora; family Felidae; genus Herpailurus; species Herpailurus yagouaroundi. The sequence goes on along the minus strand of NW_024412376.1, from coordinate 132,498,524 downwards.
GAGGACACTCTTCCACATGCCTGGCTATTGAGGGCACTGATACTGGAGTCTTTCTGGAACCAGTGCTTTATGGAGGGAAAAGGAGACCATGAGTCAGGGGGATATTGCCTGAATCCATGAGGTGGAGATCATCCAGAAGTGCTTCCATTTTACAAGGGACTGCCAGAGTGGAACAGTGCTGTCTAGGCCTGTAAGCGCTGAGCCCATGTGCGCCTATCTACCATGTGGCTAGAGTCTAGCACTATCTAGCATGTGGCTAGAATAGCTGCCATGGTACGTGGAGGGGAAGCCAGCATGCTCACACCCTTTCCCTCTTCCTCTTCCTCACCTATAAGGAGGAGGAGCTGGTGCTCTGAGAAAGGAAAAGGGGAAGCAAAGAGCAGACTACATGGCTCCCTGTCTTTCTCCCAAGTGAGTTAGATGCAAGGAGATATGTTGCTGAACAGGGAAGAGGAAAAGGAGAATCTGCTTTAGGTTTTAGAGTGAAATTTTAAAACCAGTAGTACTACTTAAAATATCTAAATGATGTCATTCTAAATCTGAAAGGGGAAGTTCTAGAATCCTTAAGGAGACCTCTTCTTTTTAGTGCTTTAGTGATAAAGCACCATCTGGGCAGTTAGCTGAAAAAAAAATAGAACAGTTTGATGTTGAGTTGAGACTCTGCAATATACCCATTACATATGTATGATATGACACCATAGATATTCAAAAGTCTCCACATGGTTTAGCATATTCTAAGTGCAATCTTGGTAATAGAGAAAATGAGCGATAAACAAGGGCAGAGGAGGTGCACTGAACAATTTTGTAATGAGACAAATGTAGCTCAGTTTGAACACCTGCCTCTGTACCACACATACACATGGAATCTCTCTCTTTATTTTATGCCTGAACGCATGGATTAGCACTTCTTTTCATAGAATTCATATAATTTTCTTGAGAATGCCAACCTATAGAGAGGATTTTGAGGTTGCACAGGAAGGAACAATTTCTCTCTCTCTTAGCTAACAGGATACTACATATTTTCCAAGCCTGCACTCTGTCATGTGACAGAGTTAATTTCTTTTTACTTGGCTTCTGTTTTGTTTTTTATAAAATATTTTCGCTTACCTTTTGTCCATGTTTGTATCAGATCTGCTGTGTGAATAAACTTTGAAAAAATCAGAGCCATAAATGTAACAGATAAAACTGGTGCCTTGGATGAATTCATGTGCAAATACGGCTTGGGTAGGAGATGGCTGGTGATGACAAGACTCCATCAATGAGCCCAGAGACAGCTCAAGAGCCCGGACAAAGATTATGCTTGTGGTTAATGACACTTTTCTGGGAGATATAATAAATTTGGTTAAGAACATATCCTCCCCAGAATCTGAGTCTGAGATTGGGATTTTGGTCGGAGATTGTCGGGGGTCCTCCATATTCTTGGCCTCTCGTGATAGGAGAAAGATTTTTAAACAAGTTCCTTGAATATGCAGATGATACTAGAAATTCTCAAACCATGACTTCTCAGGAACATGTTAATGCAACAAATATTTGTCATGTGTGTTAAACATTACATTTGGTAGGTTACCATCAAGTGAAGAACTTATTTTTTGCTTTCCAACAGTTATGTAAAAGAAAAGACACATGCATTCAGAGACACACAAATAATAGTCAAGTTAGCACTTTCTCTACTGAAGTATATGGATTTCTAGTGCTAAGAGATGGTCAGGAAAAACTGGGTAAAACCAAACAAAAACCAGATGGTCTGTGGAACACATTTTAAGAAATACTGAGTAAAGTCATTGGATTGTGCAGTCAGTGGCAAAGTTAAGTATCATAGACATTAGGGGGAACAAAGACGAAAGAAATGGCTAGGGCCAGGAGAGATCAGGGAGAGCTTGTGCAGTATGATAACTTAAGTTGGTCCTTGAAAGAGGGAAGACTTTGGAGAGGAGGGAAGGAAGGAGGCATTTCAGATAGTCAGGTAGGCGCAATGTCCTACGCAAGTCTCAGAAATGAAACTAATCTCCAGCTGAAGAGAAAGGAGCTTTGTATGAGGAGAGTTTTGTGGTGAAAGAGTCCAAAATATGGGCTGGACACGTCATGAAGGATAAATAGACTGTAGAGTAGAGGGGTGTGAATGCCAGGAGGAGGCATCTGATATGATTAAGAAAGGCATTTTGACTTATTTCTATTAAAGTTCTTTTTCCTGAATGATCTGAATGCACTTTGTTATTTAAAAATATGGTGTGATTTCAGATGTTAAGATGTGCTTTGTGAAAAACTGCATGATGGCCATAAAAAGTGTCTTTACTCTAGGACTTCCCAGTTTTCTATGCTAAAGTACGCTGTAGCTTTTCAAGAGAACAATGGAATATTTTGTTTAAAAAAAAAAAATGAAAAACCTCCTGTTTTACTCTTCTGTTTTTCCTATAGAAAAAAATTTGTAGTTTTATGAAATTAAATATGGAAAATGCTCTACCAGGTATTTTTCTGCTCTTCTCTTGGAGGAGGAGAAGAAAAGCAAAACTATCCTTCTTTGGAGTGACTCTGTTTCTTTGTCAAATAATAGAAATATTAGAAAAATAAGACTGTCATTTTACTTACAATTTCCATAAAAAATTAGAGTATACTAGAATGTGCTGATGTATGAGACCACATACCAAGCTGAAAATTAGTCTTTAATGAGGGAACAACAGCCAATTCTCTGTTTTTAATTAGTTATATGAGTTATAGCAAACTATTAATATTTACATTAATTTGTGAGCTTTTCATTACTAGTGTTAGATTTTTTCATGTTTATTAATGTTTGTTTTCTAAAAATTAAATGTTTTATTTAGAATAGTTATTTTATTTTATTTTTTTAGAGACAGAAAGAGAGCATGAACAGAGGAGGGGGTAGAGGGAGTGAGAGAGAATGAATCTCAAGCAGCCTCCATGCCAATGTGGGGCTCGATCCCATGACCCTAGGATCATGACTTGAGCTGAAATAAAGACTCAGATGCTCAACCAACTGAGGCACCCAGGCGCCCCTATTTAGAATAGTTTTTACAAAACAATCATGGCGATAATACAGAATTCCCATTTATCCATGGCTAATTTTCTCTATTATTATTAACATCTGAAAATTAGTATTGCACATTTGTCACAATTAGTGAAGCAATATTAATACATTATTAACTGAAATCCATGATTTATTCAGATTTCCTCAGTGTTTACCTAATGTCCTTTTTCTGTTCCAGATCCCATGTAAGATAACACAGTACATTAGTTTCTTAAACTTAACTTGGGTTTGATGACTTTGTTAATTTGGGACAGTATTGCACAGATACAGAATTTCTCTCAGGATTTGTTTCATGTCTTTCTCATGACTAGACTGGGGTCATATGTTTTGTGGAGGAAGGTCACAGTGGTGAAAGCACCATTTTCATCATATTTTGTTAGGATACCCTCTATCAACGTGACTTTTCACAGTTGAAGCTGAACTTGACCGCCCGGCTAAAGCAGGGCTTGTCAGGTTTCTCCACTGTATACTCACTCTCTTCCCCTACTTTTTCTGCTGTACTCATTGGAAGGAAATCACTCTGTGTAGCCTACACTTAGGGAGAAGGAATTAGCTCTAACTGCATTTCACAGGGGTTACTCTTTCCCCTTAGCCTGGCAGAGCCTGGGGGGAATCTTTCTTGGTTCTTCACTGTGAGAACCTGTTGGGGTTCCTGGAAGTAAAACTTACGAGAGTCTGGAGATCCCCCTAAAACAGCAGTCACACTATCATGTTCATCCACACTTGGCCTCCAGCAGTATCACAATTACCATTTAAGTGCCCTACCCATTTATGGCCCCAAAGACTTTGGTTCTAGGTAAACAGAAGTCAGCTGTGTCTCTCTGAATACATCTGTCTCTCTGGGTTTCAGGGTGGCAACTTGCCCTGCAAGCTCAGTACTTTGATGGACCCTTCAAGTCAGTGATTTTAGTTTCATCTGGCTTTCACTTGGAAGGGACAACTTCCAAGCCTTTACATGTTGGCGCTGAAACCAGAAATCCAAACTATCAAGTTTTAATGATGATCTCGTTTGGTATTTTGGATTAAAATAAATAGTTAATTCCTGTGATCTGATGGCAGCTATAGTACAGTTCAATAAATGGGTCGAGGAACAGTGTCCACTGGTTTCTAGAACTCTCTTCTACTTCCATTATTCTGATTCTATGACTTTATTCACTTTCAGGTGACATTGATAAAGCACTTTTTTAAACATTTATTTTGAGAGAGAGAAAGAGAGAGCATGAGCTCTCAAAAAAAAAAATTTATTTTGAAAGATAGAGGGAGAGAGAGTATCCCAAGCAGGCTCCACACTATCAGCACAAAGCTCTAACTTACAAACTGTGAAATCATGACCTGAGATGAAACCGAGAGTAGGATGCTTAACCGATTGAGCCACCCAGGCACGCCAATAAAAACACTTTTAATTTAATTGTAAAAGTTATTAACATTTTAGATAACCCACTTTTTATAAAAATTTACTTCCATTCTTATTCTCTAGCTTGTTAATAACAACTGGTCCTCTATGTACACAATGCTAATTCAGTAATTTAGAGACATCAAAAATAACTTTGATTATTTATTACTTTAATGGAGTAAAACATTAAATAATGTTAACATATAAAATATTTCCTAACTTTCACATATTATTTTTATCCTTCATTAAGTCTCTTGATTAAGGTTTGTAACTTGAATATTTAATCAACTTTGAAATTAAGCCTCGTTTGCTCTGTTGCATCGTGCTTTTCTAATTTTTTTTAATGGAATTTTAGGCATTTATTAGAAATGAGATTTACGAAGGGTTTTTTTATGACATGGAGAAATGCTCCTGACAACATGTAGTATAAAACATATCAATTAAACACCTAAATTAAAAATAAAATCAGAATTATGCAGTATGATGTCTGAATTCAAAATGCGTGGAACACTAACCAGGAGAAAATATGTCGAATGTTAAGAACGGTACATTGCTTCCAGGGAGCAGGCTCACGTGAGTACTAATTGTTTCGCTGGTTTCTTTATACTTGAAAAAGGAATAAATCCAAAGCAAAATTAATGTATCTTAAACACAAAACTTGAGGATAACATAAGGCAATTGCAACATGAAAACATAAGGATTAGTGTGGACAAGTTATTTAAACTCTCTATGCTTTGATTTTCTTCTCTGGAAAAGAGGGATTGTAACCATATACCCACCTCACTGAGTAATTATAAAGATTACAATGAGTTACTGTAAGTAAAGTCTTTAGCTAAGAGCCTGGCGACAAGTAAGAACCCGATAGATGTTAATTTTTGTTATCTTTACGACAAGGTGATTTCAATTACCATTACTTGTTATTTTAGAATCACGTATGGTTAAAGCGGAGAGGTACTTGAAAAACTATCTTGTTCAGGGATCATAAGTAGCTTGTGGGCTAACTTTAGCTTCCAGAGGTTTGGTTAACACACTGTTTTAAAATTATTTCCAATTCGAATGCCTTTTGAGAGGGCATAAAATCCAGTCCTGATAATCCCCACTACCGCTGTCATCTTCTGTTAATGCTTTACCTGCCCAGCTCCTGAGAAACCTTTGGATTTGTGGCCCTTGATCTAGTCCACTCCTCTCATTTGATAGAGGCTAGTGACTTCTGGAGGGAGTGAGTTCTGAAGGGATCATATAAAGGCCCCGAAGTTGTGGCCAAACTGGAAATAAGATCTGGGACTTTTGATTCCTAGGCCAGTGTTATTCCCATCACACCACACTGTCTGCTTCAGTTGGGATTGCTTAGATCAAGTCCCTCTTTAATGAGAATAGACAGAAGGGCCTAAAATAGATCAGTCATCTTATAGTACATGTCAGCAGGGAGAGTGTAAATTCTTAAGGATGCAGTTATCCTCACAATTAGAAATAAAACAAAAAGCCAAACAAAGCAAAACGAACAGAGCTTAAGGTATGTGGCAATGTCCTCTTCCCCTTTTTAAAATGATACAGGTGGATCAAGTTAGGAAACCATCAAGAAGCTTTTTCTTATCCTTAAACCTGGCATATCCTCTAAACTAAAACAGCAACTTGAGCACGTCATTTGAAAAGCTGCTCACAAGGTTTTCAATTCACAACCTGTTCTTGTGCTGTCTTTAAAAGAGGAAGTAAATTTTTAAAAATTAAAAAAAAGGGGGGGGCAGTGCCTGGGTGGCTCAGTCGGTCTGGTCGGCTCAGGTCATGATCTCATGGCTTGTGGGTTTGAGCACCCAGTTGGGCTCTGTGTGGACAGCTTAGAGCCTGGAGCCTGCTTCAGATTCTGTGTCTCCCTCTGTCTCTGCCACTCCCCTGCTCATACTCTCTCTTCCTCTCTCTCAAAAATGAATAAACATTAAAAATTAAAAAAAAAAAATAAAAGAGGAAGTAAAAGTAACAGATTTACATAACTACAGAGAACAAACTGGTGGTTGCCCGAGGGAAGGCGGTGGGGATATGGGTGAAATAGTTGAAGGGGGTTAAGAGGTACAGATTTCCAGTTATAAAATAAGTAAGTCACAGGGATGAAGATTCTGCATAGGGAATACAGTCAATAATATTGTAGTAAGTTTGTAGGGGGACAGATGGTAACTACACTTAACTGTGGTATGCATTTGGTAAGGTATATAATTGTTGAATCACTGTGTTGTACACTTGAAGCTAATATAAAATTGTATGTCAACTGTACTTCAATTAAAAAAATATGAAGTTCTGTTTGTACTTCAAGGAAAGAAAGAGAGAACAGCTGAAGTTATTTGTGTGGGACTAGAGCATCATAATTGGAAACTTTTGGTCCTAGGCATGATAACAACAATGAAATCATTCTAATAAAATATAAGAGGAGGAAATTATACCCTTAATTCTGAATACTCTGGATATGGTGAATCGGATGTAATGTGAAGCATATACAAGTAGAAAAGTTGGAAAAGTTGAGGTTTAAGTCAAATGAGTTGAGTGTTTTAGCGATCATTTGGATTTTGTGTAAGATTTCACTCTATCTTTGGGGTGCCTGGGTGGCTCAGTTAGTTGAACGTCAACTTTGGCTCAGGTCATTATCTCATGGTTTATGAGTTCAAGCCCCACACCCGCTCACTGCTGTCAGTGCAGAGCCCGCTTCAGATTCCCTGTCCACCTCTCTCTGCCCCTCCCCCCTGCTTTCTCTCTTTCTCAAAAATAAACATTAAAAATATTCACTCTAGCTTCTGTTACATTTCCTTCACAAAATCAGGCAAGGAAATAAGAGTGCAGGTGCCTGAGCCTGACTTACTGTCAGCTCCATGGGAGGTTTTAATTAGGAGCCCTTCTTTCAGTAAGAAAGAGAAAAGGGTGTCAGTCTCATCCACTGATAGTCACCAGAATTAGGCACAGTTCCTATGGAATGTTTGTTCACTCGCGAAGGAGCACAAATAGACTATGCTGTTTAAAAATTCCGTTTTGTGGCAAGAACATCCAGAGACTTCAGGTTTTGGTGATTTGTAGACTGTAGTGTGCATAAGAATTCTCTGGGGTTCTTATTTCAGTAGGAGAGCTACTGCTCCAGAATCAGTGGGGGAGGAGCCTGGGACCTGCATCCTGGGGATTTGATGCAGGTGCTCTAATGGGCCATATTTTGAGAAGCGATAACAATGTATCCTGTTTCCTATAAGAATTTTAGAAAATTTGATTCTCTTCCTTCCTCCCTTCCTTCCTTCCTTCCTTCCTTCCTTCCTTCCTTCCTTCCTTCCTTCCTTCCTTCCTTCCTCCCCTCCCTCCTTTCCTCCTCTCCTCCTTTTCTCCTTCCCTCTTTGTCTCTTTCTGTCTTACTCTCTCTCTCTCTCTCTCTCTCTCTCTCTGTTCAACTTTAACACAGGGATGGAAGACTTGAAAATCTGAATATTGTCTTTTCACAACTATTTGTCAGACGTAATGCCATTCATGACATAGGAAATCATAGATTGAAGGGTAAGGGGAGAATAGGAAGATGCTTGAGAATGAAAGAAAGGCACATGGCCTCGATGGAAGGGCTGCAATGTGGCAAGTTAGTGGAAGGCACTGCATCATCAGTTTGGGAGGTAGACGTACTAGTGTTCAATTCTGTTTTTCCACATCATAACCCCATGATTTAGGGCAAGTCGTTTTATATCTCTGAGCCTCAGCTTCCTCATCTTTCTAAGATATAAAAACATTTACATTACATAGTTGCAATGTGTGCGTGTGTGTGTGTGTGTGTGTGTGTGTGTGTGTGTGTATGTACCTATGTATATAAAATCAGTAAGTTACCAGGAAGATTTGAAGATTTTAGAGAGGAGATATTGCAAGGGGTAGAAAATAGAATTAGACAGGTTAGGATATAATAACATAGACAAATGTGATGAGAGTTTAGTGTTGCAGGAGGGCAATAAGAAGAGAGCAATAGAGATGTGTGAGAAATTTATAGGGATGCGACCACAGTAGAAACTGGTTTATGATTGGATCTGATCAATAGAGAGGAGTGGTTGGAAGGCAACTCCAGGACCCAGTAGAAGATGGACAGACCAAAGCCAGAGGTGGAAGTTCAGGGAGAACATGAATTTGGGGAAGAGTATGACCTTAGACTTGCTGAGTTTGAGGCAATGTCCAGATTTTAAAAAGGAAATGCTTCTTAGACTAGCTCAGGTGAGAAGAAAGGAAAAGAAATATTGACCTGGGAGCCAGGAGCAGGAAGGTGGTAATTGAAGGCAACCAAATAGGTTAGTCCTTCAAGGGAGAGAATTTATAGAAAAGATATCAAAGATTCAAAGATTAATTCTTTTTTTTTCAATGTTTATTCATTTTTGAGAGAGAGAGAGAGGGAGAGAGAATGAGTGGGAGAGGGGAAGAGAGAGAGGGGGACAGAGGATCCAAAGCGAGCTCTGTACTGGAAGGAGCAAGCCCAATGTGGGGCTTGAACTCACAAACCATAAAACCATGACCTGAGCTGAAGTTGGATGCTCAACCAACTGAGCCACTCAGGTGCCCCTCAAAGATTTATTCTTGAGAATTGCAAGTAATTAATAGCACTTACTTATGCATGGCTGTATAGACTACGGTAATGCCATCCATTTTGTTTGATCCCCATGAGTTGGGTGATGTGGATGCAGGAGGGTTTTAACTATTTTATGAATGTGGGAATCAATTTGTTATAGGCCACTTTACTACAGATTAGCAGAGATGAGATTCACAACATAGGTTTCACCCCTCAAAATTCAGAACTTTTTTAAAATTTATATTATTTTTAAAAATGTTTTTAAATTTTTTAAATGTTTATTTTATTTTTGTGTGAGAGAGAGACAGCATGATCAGGGGAGAGGCAGAGAGAGAGGGAGACACAGGATCCAAAGCAGGCTCTAGGCTCGGAGCTGTCAGCACAGAGCCTGACGTGGGGCCCGAACCCATGAACCAGAAGATCATCACATGAGCTGAAGTTGGTGCTTAACCGACTGGGCCTCCCAGGTGCCCCCCGATTCAGAATTCTTCATACCATGAAGTCAAGAGGGAAGAGATCAGCCAGCCGTTCCTGAAGTCTTCAGCCACTGATTCTATTCGAACCTAGGTGATATATGAGTGTAGAAATAGGCTATGTCCCAAGCACGTGAAAACTGCTAAAAAGTCTGATTTCCCCTAAAAAGTTTGTTTTTATTTCTGGAGAGAAAAATGTCATCACTAAAGTTCGTCGCGTCTGCTGAAACCCCAGGTATTGTAACAGCATCTTTGGTTGGTTGTGACAAACATGACCAACTCAACACAAAAAATACAGGAAAAGGAAGTTATTTATCGACTCATGTAAATTAACCGTGGCCATGACAGGGGTGGAGAAGGAAATGAAAAGGGAAGTGCTGTTGCAAACTTCTCTTTTCAGTCTGTTTCCTTCTTCCTTTCTGCTTTCTCCATATTTGGGGGTGATGAGAACACCATGTCTGGCATCTTCTATACTTGAATTCTGATAGCTTGAGAGCCAGAGAGAAAGGTGGTTTCTCTCTCCGGGGGCTGGCTGAGGGTGTGACTGTGCCATGCAGGTTTGGAATTGTGAGTTGATCTCTTCAGAGGGTGGTTGTTCATGTCTAGAGACTTTAAATACCATTTTAGTAGAAGCAGCCAGGTAGACGGTGGATGACAATAGAGGCAACAGGCTAGCCTTTCCTCAGGCATGGCTAACATCTGCACACAAGCATTTAACCCCATCTTGATGGAGACTAATGTAGAATAATGATGTTCTCTATTCTATTTTAAAGGTGGTTAGCCAGTTTTTATCCTACCTCATGCTTCATATATGTATATGTATATGTATATGTGTATATATATGTATATGTACATATGTATATATGTGTGTGTATATGTATATATATGTATGTATATATATGTGTATATTTGAGTACCACTTTATTGTCTTATCCTTCAGTATTTCTAAAATCATTTATTTGAATGACACTACATTATTTCATCTTAATTGTAAACACAAGTCTTTTGGTCTTTTTTCTTCCCTTTATTGAAAAAAATAAAATGAGGACGAGTGAAAGCATCCTTTGGCGGTTTGTTTGAATGCATCCTGTTGGCTGGCTATGCAACAGTCAGCCTTTAGCTTTTGGCCTGGCAATGTACTATCAATTGAATCAGAGATGACTACTACAAAATTATCCTCTCCAGAATTACATACACCTACTGCAATGTGGATTGCAACTGTGGTGTGGATTCAACTGGAATCCATACCCCTAAAGTAGAGAGGCTGTAATGTCGGTGAGAAATTGTACGAACCTGAGTTAAATCTGTACAAGTGCGGACAGAGAGAAGGAGACAGACATGAAACCTACAAAGAAAGAATTGATAGGACTGCTTCATTTGTAGAGTATGGGGTTGGTGATACGGGAAATCTCTGGAGGAACCAGGACTGTTCCCAGATTTTAAGCAACTGGTTTTAGGTATAGTGGCAATGAAGAGGTTAGCTTCAGGCATTCTGAATTCTAGTGTAGAGGGCATATCCAAGTGGAAATGTTACATAGGTAGCTGGATATCTAATCTGGATTGCTGGAGTGGAGTCTGAGCTGAGGATATACCCCTGAGAGTTCATCAGCCTTCAATTAGCTATTGAAACTTGGATGAGATCATCCAGAGAGAAGGAGGTGGACCAAGCTGAGAGCCCAGGGGAACCAGAATTCTTGGAGGAAGGAGGAGCTCTAGCAAAACACAAAGAAGGAACAGCCAGACATGTAAGAGAAAATCTAGGAGAGGTGGTGTTACATATGCCAACGAGAAAAGATTTTTATGATTACGTGCCTTGAGAAAATTTGCAATCTCTCTGTGACTTTTTTATTTTGTCGGTGAAAATGGAATAATCATCTCTGTTGGCATTGTATGTTGTGAGGATTTTAGTGACAATAAATGGATTCATTTACATGATGCCTGTAACATAAAAAATCATCAATGAATATTTTCTTGTTTCCAGTATTGATCAGGTTACTAATAAAATTATTCACAATGAAATTTTCCACTTAATGGGACTTAGTATTTCGTTCAATAATTTAGTCATATTTCTTTCCTAATAACTGAATCTCCAAAATTCGATAATCAGCTCGAGTCAGGAGCTCTGGTATGAAAGCAAGCAGTGTCTGCTGAAAAACATTTCCAGAAATTATTTTCTTCCTTCCGATAATACTATGATTAATCTTATCTAAAAACACCTGCATTTCTTATTTGAATATGCAATCAATATCAAGTAAACTTCCTTCACAAAATTACATTGGTCATCTCAAATAGTACGGTATATACTTGAAAAAATATATGACTTGTAAGGTTTTGAGCATTATTCTTCCTTCACATCTGCTTCTGTGGGATTAATGGGCTTCACAATTTAGTTACTTTTATTAAGGCAACCTGATTTGGGGAAATTTGAGAAGACATGGAAAAGCAACATTTTCTTGCCTTTGAAATCTTACAGTTATTTGTTTATCTCTTTGAAGCTGTACTGAAAAATTAGTCAGTTGCTTTTGTGGAGAACACAGACAAATTCAACCTCTGGCTTTATGCAGAAATTTTAAACATTTTCATTTGTGTTTTCCTTTTCATGTAACACAAAGTACCTCCCTCATTTTGTCATGCTTAGCAACTGGTTTTTCAGAGCAATTTCTAAGGCTTGTTTGGAGGAAGCAAAGCATATTTTTAGGTAAAAGGTAGAAAAGGGAGACAAAGCACACTGGTTAGATAAGGATCAGACAAATCTTTTTTTTCTTTCTTTTTAAAGTTTCTTTATTTTGAAAGAGAGAAAGCATGAGTGGGGGAGGGGCAGAGATAGAGGAATACAGAATCCCAAGCAGGCTCCACACTGTCAGTGTAGAGCCTGATGCGGGGCTTAGGCTCATGAACTGTGAGATCATGACCTGAGCTGAAATTGAGAGTTGGCTGCTTCATCAACTGAGCCACCCAGGCACCTGACTTTTTTTGTTGTTGTTGTTTTGTTTTTTGTTCTTGCTTCTTCTTAAATATCCTTTCCATTTCTTCAGTAGCAACTTGGAGAAAGTTCTACTCACAAGTGATTGTGTCGAAGGTCTTAGAAGAACAAGGTGTTTCATACCTACCTTACTAGAATTACCTTATTTTGTGTTTATAAAGCAAGTTGCTAAGCACAATGAGGAAGATATAGTTCAATAACCAGAAGTTTGAGCATATTCTTGATATTGCCATACCTTTGTCCAAGTTGGACTAAATGATCTCCATTTTCCTTTCTGTTTTAAGATTGTATAACTTGAAGTCCTTTATTCCTGTACCTATGATCCAGTACCTTAAAACTATCTATCTCTACTAGGCAGAATAATGGTTTCCCACCATCACCCCCATCCTGTCAAAGGTGTTTTTGTCCCAATTCCTGGAAACTGTGAATATGTTACCTGACAGCAAAAAGGACTTTTCAGATGTAATTAAGTTAGAGATCTTGAGATGGGAAGATTATCTTGGATTATTGGATGGGCCCAATGTCATCACAAGGGTACTTACAATGGGGAGGCACAGGGTACCTCGATGGTTCAGTCCATTGAGCATCTGACCCTTAATTTCAGCTCAGGTCATGATCCCAGGAGCTTGCTTGAGGTTGTCTCTCCCCCTCTCCCTCTGCCCCTCTACCCTGCTTACCCTCTATCTATCTCAAAAAAAAAAAAAAAAAAAAAAAAAGAGGCACAAAAGTCAGTGAGGAGATGTGGCAATGAAAGTAGAGACTGTTACACTATACTTTGAAGATGGAGGAAGAGACCAAGATCAAGGAATGCAGGTGACCCCTAGACCCTGGGAAGAGGAAGCTAATGGATTTTTCCCTAGAGCCTTAGTGAGAGCATAGCCCTCCTGACACCTTGATTTATGCCCAGTCCCATTTGGAACTTCTGACTTTCAGAATTGCAAGGCAATATATTTTTGTTGTTTTAAGCCACTCACTATGTTTGTGGTAATTTTTTACAGCAGCCCTAGGAAACTAATATACTATGTATCCAAAATCCATATATATATGAAACTTTAGGATTCATAAATCCTGTATCTCTCCCTCTAATATTTTGTTCTCTATGGGATGAAATGGGATATAGATACACTCAAGCAGAGTCAGTATATGGCCAATAGCACCATGTAAAGATTTGAGTTCTATGATTTACTCAGATCAAATACTAGCTCCATCATTTGCTAGATTTCTGGCTTTAGACTTGTCACATACTTCTCTGTGTCTCAGTTTCCTCCTCTGAAAAGTTAGGATAATGATAGTGCCTCTGTTCCTTATAGAATTGAAGGACTCAATGCTCAAAAAAATACATATATCAGCTTCATGTGGCAACTTCCAAGCTTTCCATAAGTACTCTCCAGCAGTTTCTTCTCCTGTGTGCAGTGTTTGGAATCTGGAGAAGAGCATACCTAGGTGAGGTTGGAATCATGACAATAAGAATAGTCAGGAGGACATATGAGTTAAACCTGGATATCCCAGGAGGAGGCAGGAATAAGGATTTGCCTGAGGCTGGGTCCAATTTTCTCGACTTCTGAGTTTTCACTGCCTTTGTTGCTCTTGGTTTTCAATCTATTCTGGGAATTCCACAGAGACTAAGATCACTTCTCTTCATCACACTGATATTTATGAAACCATGAAGCTGAGATGAGATGCAGGTATTATAACCTCTAAAGGAGATTCCTGTCACATCCCAACCCATTAAAAGGGATTGATCTCATTTAGCTGATTATTCAGCCTTTTTTTTTTTTGACGTAGAAAACTGAGGAAGATTTTAATCTTTCATTGTTTGATTTTGATTTATTTATGATATGTATATATTTGGGAGAACGGAAGAAAAAGGGCACCTATACCTTTAAGAAAGAGTGCCAGGTTTTTGTGAAGTAAAAAGATGAAAGGCATTAGGAAAATGGTGAAGGCACTCTACCCACTTATTATTCTGATGTTATTGTTCAACACTTTCATCTCTTCTGGTTTTGCAATGTGAATTTTTCAGAGGATGAGAGGGAAAGTTTTTTTTTCCCCCCACTGTCTCCATTTGCAGGATGTTCCTAATTCAGTTGCTGCCTGGCTTTTCAGTGTTGTAAAGCACATCAGCCGGGATTGGATGTTCCTGAATGTGATTTTGGCACTCACCTTGATGGCAGTTTTATCTGCAGAGATGAGCAGAATAACAAAGGCCAATAAATAATATTTCTGACGATGTCTGTAGAAACCAAAATATTCATATGGGAGGAGAAGTTTGGTTTGGTAGGAAGGTGGTTTCCATTAGAGGCTTGTTCCTTTTCTCTCAACTGGATGGCTGGGCAGTGATGACAGCTGCTGTGTTTGTAAAGTATTATAATTTACAGTGTGTCTTCAGGTGCATTTTACATATGATCCTACAACTCCTTTGTCAGCTGGATTATATCTATTCCCATATTAGAGAAGAGAAAAACTAGTTCCAGAAAAGTAAACTGATTTCCCCAAGTTCTTGCAGCTACTAAGTGCCAAAGTGTTGGCTCAAGATGGGTTCCCCCCCTACTACATGTTGCTTCCCCCCAAAAGTTGATTCAAGTAAATAAACTGTGAGTCTCAGTTTCCTCCCATATAAGGTGTGTGTACAGACTCACTAGACTGGATGCAGCATCACAAGCTCTGAATGAAAGAAGCAATGCAGGTAATGTTAATGCATGAAATTGTCTAGATCTAAGGGAATGACATTACACGCAGCATCAGGAGACATATGCCACTAAAGAGGGTAGCTGCCACCAAGCTTCAGTTACTGTTTTTGTACAAGAATGCAACAAAACTAATGTTGTCAGATACTGTTTTTTGAAGAACAGACAAAAATCTATATTTTCAAGTGAAACTTCCCCATGCTTGATTAATACAAAGTTGGCAGAATTGAGACATTTTTCTAAGGTCTCTATGGCGGAGGAGTGGGGCACCTTCATTTTCATTAACTCAGATGTGCTATGAAATCAACATTGTTTCAGCTTAACTTTCTGGAAAAATACATTTTGTTTGTTTGGTATGAAGGATTCATTAGGTTCATTGACTTTTCAGTTAATGTCTAGGCCAACTCAATAATTGATTTGGACAAGTAGATAATTCCTGAGGTGATAACTGAAATTCATTAACTTATATGGTCTTAGAGCATTACAAAAACAGAAAA
Organism: Herpailurus yagouaroundi; assembly: GCF_014898765.1. Taxonomy (NCBI): domain Eukaryota; kingdom Metazoa; phylum Chordata; class Mammalia; order Carnivora; family Felidae; genus Herpailurus; species Herpailurus yagouaroundi. The sequence continues at coordinate 132,482,887 of NW_024412376.1, read as the reverse complement.
CACACTCTTCAGAAATCTTTGCATGCAAAGATTGTGCCCATGCATTTCTTTCATGCCACCAAGGGGGCACCCAGAGTTAGAAAGGAGGGATTTTTATGGCATCTGATGTATATGTTCCGCTTTGTTGTTTTCACTCTTAGAATTGATGGTGCATCCAAACAAATGTAACTGGAAATTTAACTCATTAAAAAGATTTAATTTTTGATCATTGTGTAAATATGAGGTTTAACTTTGCCGTTCAGGCTTATGAGGCTGATGACATGTGAATTTGGACTTGGTGTTCCATGAAAGGGAGGTATGTGCAAAGTGACCTCCAAATGCTGAAGGAGATGGGAGACTGAAGAAAAAGGCAGAGAAGTCTAACTTGATAAGAAATGTCTTATTAAGGGGTTTATGGACAGCAGTCTTGGGCTTCTGCCCAAGATGAGGAGATGTCCACAACCCCACTTCCTGTAAGACCTGCTTTTGTCTCCCAGAGGCTGGGAGTACTGATGAGGAACAACTGGGGGGAAATGTTTGAGAATAGTTGTGGGTCATAGTCATAGCACCAGGGCAGATCAAGAACACTGTGCTTCAAGGGTGTACTTAAGGGTTATTATGTGTGTGATTAAATAAAAAGAAAGAATGTGGAGGCGGGGGATGCTGTGCTCAAGGCTTCAGGTCTCTGAATGGTTATCATGGCGGAATTGTCCAAGATGAAGTTAGTCTGATTCACATAGTCGGTTATAATGACGGGGGTGATAGTGCTGTTGATGGTGTGTGTCGATAACGTTTTGTAATAATGGTAATACTAATAATCAAAAGGTAACATTTATTGAGTGTTTATTATGCATCAGGATTCATGCCAAGGGCTTTTCTATTCAGTAAATCATTGAATCCAAAAACATCCTCATGAAGGAGGCATTTGTGTCCCTATTTTATAGATAAGAAAAACTCAAATTTGAAGAGATTAAATAACTGTCCAAGAATGTACAGTTTTTAAGAGGCAAATTCAAACCAAGTTCTAATTAAATGTGTGGGAAAGAGACCAGAAGGTACTTATTGAGCATCTATGACGTACCGGGTCATATTTTTGGTTCTTAATTCTTGTAAACAAAACTACAAAACTTAGTTCCTGCTTTGGCAGGGTAATATTTTATTTGGGGGGAACAGACAGCAAATCAATAACCAAACACAAGGTAATGTCTAGCAGTGCTAGGTACTATAAAGGAAAGAATTGGGTATGAAGGTGGGTGAAGGTCTGTGTAAAACAATGACATCCAGCCAGAGATAGTAGAATGAAGTGGAGGGATGAGTGAGGGGAATTTCTAGGACTGTCCCTGTGACAGTTCGTCCATGGTATATTTCATCACTCAGTTCTAGAACAGTATGGCCCATTGGTTGGGTGTATTTAAGAGGGGTATATAGTATCTTCCTGTGGCAAAAGCAAGGACTTAGGAGGCAGACCCAGGTTAAAATTTTGGTTCCATTCCTTTTTTCCTGAGGTATTTGGGCACCTTAAGTTTATTCTAAGCTTTAGTTTCCTTATTTGTAAAGCGTGAATTATAATCCTTATCTCTTGATAAATGAAAGTTCTACATGTAAAGTCCCAAGGACTACATATCTATGCAGTCATACAGTAACTAATAATTATTATAATTATTTTTATAATCTGTGTCTTATAAAGGGACACAGAGAAGTTCCCTGGGGGGTGCATCTCAGAACATGCATAATAGCTATAGGGATTTACAGAATAGCATGGAGAGGGAGGGGGAGAGAGAGAGACAGAGACAGAGAGAGAGAGAAAGAAAGAGATATAAAATTCTCATCCTGTACAAAGGCCCACAGCCCTGCTTCCACAGGCAAGCACCTACTCTTTAAAATGGCAGTTCCAGGGGGCACCTGGGTGACTCAGTTGCTTAAACATCTGACTCTTCATCTCAGCTCAGGTCATGATCTCGGGGTTGTGAGTTCGAGTACTGCATTGCAGTGCTCTGTGCTGGGCATGAAGCATACTTAAAAAATAAACAGATAAAAATAAATAAATAAATAAATAAATAAATAAATAAATAAATAAATAAAACGGTGTTTCCTGGAGCCAGTTTCGCCCATTGCCTGCTAATCAAAAAGTCTGTCTGAGTCTAGTCCCAGTTTACCTTCTGACATGCTGTGTGGCTCTAAACTAATCATTTCACCTCTTTGTTCTCAAGTAGAGGAGGAAAGATCTCTACACCTTTCCCATCTCCAAGGAATATCTTCAGACTGAAACAAGAAAGTTTAAAATGCCCCTCTTGTGATGTTACTTCCTGTTACATGTATGAACATAATTTAGGAAAGAGTTAAACCTCTTTAAATCACATTTATCTCACAGGTGATGAATTAGGTCTATAGCCACCTGTATTTGGGCAACAGCTTTATCCTGGGGAGATAGTAATAAAACCAGAGGGTGATTTGGTGGTTCATCTTGGCTCAGTGGAAACATGTGGATTTTGGAAAGATGTGCATCTGGTTCCAGTTTTCTAAATTACTGAATTTTGATTCTGTCACCCGGTTTAGGACACTTATCCTGAGCCTAGCTTTCTCAGTCTACAAATAAAGCAGGCAATAACAACGTGTAAGCGATTGTAAGGATTATGAATGTAAAGTTCTAGCATTCTATCTGCCATTGATGTTTTAAAATGTTACTTTTGGTTTTGGTTTTTACTTTTGTTTAAGACCTGAATTCCTGGAGGTGTCTGGGGACCCCTCTTTCAGGAGGCCTTTTTAAACCATTGCCAGGCTGGACAGGCAAAGGATCAAATGGAAATAACCCACTGGATTTCCTCCAGCCGGAGGAGCTGGGTCTGCTCCAGGGATCCTCTGTCAGGGAGCCGTGGGGACTAATTCTTGGCCTGAATTCCAGTGACAGCTCCTGTGGGCATGGGGGCTTCAGTGGGCATGGGGGCTCCAGAATTGCCCCAAGATGATGAAGTAACTGGAATACTACAATTTCACAGTGGCTCTTACAAGGCAGGTGCAGGTTGAGGACATAAATTGGCTATTGCGTAACCTCTATGTCTTGTGCGTAGCAATTTCCGTCCCTTGCCAACATATCTGCATTTGCTGCAGGCTCTGGTGAGGCTTCAGGTCACTCCTAAGATTCATCTGTTTAATCAGTGGAAGGGAAGAAGTGGCCTGCCTTTATGAATATCTAGGTCGGCTCTCTCAAAACAAGCAGGCTGCAAATCCCAATGGCTTCTCAGCACTGTCTCAGATGCATCCATCCTTCATTACGCTATTCCCATGGTAACCCCTAGGAAGGGAGAAGAAGGACAGTAACCATTGAGCGGCTATTTTTAGATTTCTGGCCAGATGCTTTGACAAATCTGTTGAGGGACAGAAAATGACACAAATGTAGAAGAGGTTTTTTTTTTTTTTTTTTTTTTTTTTTTTTTTTTTGCCAAAGACAATATCATTTAAATTCATCTTATAAAACTGGAAAAGACTTTGGGAAATCATTCAAACTACTTCTACCTCTAGGAAGATCTACTTCCAAATCATACCCCCAAAAATTGTTCAATAAGGTCTTTTTAGAACACTTTACTTAACAGCTTATTCTAATAGATAACCAAATTTCCTACCCTCATTTTATCCCGTATTCAGTCTCAGTTCTCAGACCAAGGGAGTTGGGAATAAGACTCAGTATGATTGCTCCAGTTGTGGGCTACACAGCCCTGAAGGAATCATTCATTTAGACCCTGCTATACACATTTTGTGCAACTATCTGCACTCGCCCTGCTGCACTTACTTTTTTTAAATGTAAATTCCTCCCTTCCTCCTTAAAAACCTTCGGGAATTTCCCATTGCTCTGAGGTTGAAGCTCACAGATCTTTAAGGTGGTTATAAAGGTACAACATGATATAGATCCTGCATACCTGTCCAGAATCATCAGTACTACTGTAGTTCTCTTTGTGTTTTGGCAAAAGACTCTTTCTTTTTTTTTTATTTTTAAATTTTTAATGTTTATTTATTTTTGAGTGAGAGAGGGAGAGATAGAGCACAAGCTGGGGAGGGGGAGAGGGAGACACAGAATCCAAAGCAGGCTCCAGGCTCAGAGGTGTCAACACAGAGCCCGACTCAGGGCTTGAACTCACGAACCCTGAGATCATGACCTGAGCTGAAGTCAGATGCCTAACCGACCGAGTAACCCAGGTGTCCCAAAAGACCTTCTTTCAGAGTCTCAAACATGCCGTCTTCCTCCCATCTCAAGGTCTTTGCACTTACCTATAATACTTTACCCCATGCTTTCTTACCTACTTAATTTCTCTAACTCCTTCTTGTTCTTCAGAGCAGAGCTCAAATATCAGAAAACACTTTCTCAAACTCTGAAACAAGAAAAGGCACATCTTCAGTAGCCTCTGATAACAACTTGTGCATTTCCTTTCCAACACTTAACAGGTTGTGAATCTATATTTATTTATGTAAATAAAAAAAAAAAAACTATGAGCTTCAGGTTGTTAGGGAACAATATTGTTTGTTTACCATTATATATCTAGTACCTTAGCACCATGTTTGGCAAATAAATGATTCTAGTCACTGAATGAATGACTAGCGGTTATTTTAAAGGGACATAAACTCAGTTTCTCCGTCAGGTCAAGCTGTCAGTGTAATTGCACTGGGGCTCCTTAAAATGTAATATGAATCCAAATTCCCCAGAGAACTTGTTAAAATGCAGATTCTGACTCAGCAGATCTAGGGTGAAGCCTTTTTTTCTGCATTTCCAACTGGTATCTAACTAGTAGAACTTGGTTGCACATTGGAATCACCTTCAGAGCTCTAAAAAAAAAAAATCACAATTCTGAGATTTTCACTCCTGGTGATTCTGATTTAATTGTTATGTACTTGGCCTGGGCTTTGGGCATTTTTAAAAACTCCCCAATTTATTCTAATATCCAACACATTTGGAGATCCATTGATTGTAGGTGAAGCTCATTCTCAACAGGAGGTAAAGGGATATCTTTGTTTCCTTTTACATTAAACAGCATCCAACATGGCCACTAATAGGGGTCCATCTTATTACTACTTTTTAAATGCGTGTCCCTTAGAGACACAGAGACACACAGAAAAGTGGTACAAGCAAAGAGAATCCTATATGAGTTGGTTACTGTGACGGCAGAATGTCCGATCTTAAACTCTCCCACCTCTACTCATGGGGAAAATGTATGTCTTCTCAAATATTTCAAAAGTTACTTGTAGCTACTGAAAAAAGTGGAACATGTTGGTGGAATCAAATGTGGATCTAGCAGCCTTGCAGCCCGAGGAACAATGCATACTTACGCACATAATGTCATCAGAGAAAAGGGACCCTGAGTGCACTTCCAGGAGCTGCAGTATTTGTCGTGAGTTTCTTGATTCCCTACTTGCCCATAACCATGAACATGAAGATAACCCATAGGTTCTTGGGCATTTTGTTTCTCTCTTTGAAAACCAATGCTTCTTCATCTAGAGCATAGTAACAATCCCCCTTTCTTGTCATTAACTCCACTCATTTTTTTTCCTACTGATTCATTCTTGTTTGTGTTTTTAATCTTACAAATCCCACAATATGGAGTGTAATAGTGTGTAACTGAGCACAGTAGTGCATGTCAAGCCCTACACTAGTTGTTTTCATTTTCTTGGTTACTTAGTCTCCTCAACAAACCTGCTAGGTAGATCACATTTGACAGTTGACAAAACTTACTAGTTTGAGGCTTACTAGTTCATTAGCTTCTCCAAAACACAAAGATGGCCAGTGGCAGAGTCTAGATGTATCTAATGTTTCTCTACTCCAGTATTAATTAACAGTGTATAGGTCAAATTCAGCCTTCAAATACTTTGGTCCACATGGTCTGAATACATTTTTAATGAGGTTCTGGTCATTTAGAAAGAATAAAATTTTCCATAAAATGCCAGATTTTGGGGTACCTGGGTGGCTCAGTCAGTTAAGTGTCCAACTCTTGATTTCAGCTCAGGTCATGATCTCATGGTTCATGGGATCAAGCCCTGCATCTGCCTCTGTACTGACAGTGTGAAGCCTGCTTGGGATTTTCTCTCTCCCTCTCTTTCTGTCCCTCTCCTGCTCATGCTCTCTCTGTCTCTCTTAAATAAATAAATTAATAAATAACCTAAAAAAAATCAGATTTCAAGCTTATATTTAAAATAATCATGTCATAAATAAATAAATAAATAAATAAATAAATTAATTAATTAAATAATCATGTCTGACAACAGTGAGTAACGTGCCTGACAGCCTGAAGCTTGCCTAAAGCTGAGTGACATTTTTTATCTTTCAGATGACTTTTTACCTCTCACTAATATCTCTTTTATTTCTGGTCTGGCCCCGCATTTATGACACCTGTTTGGTCCCTCCAAGTCTCTGGGTTTTCAGCTTAGCGTGTAAACTCTATTGAGGGAAGCAGTGATTCTTTCATCCCTGATATATTGTGTCATCAGGAAAAAATGTCCTCTTTCTTGGTGAGGTGGACATCATTGCCTTGCCATCTTAATGACTTTAGACCTTTTTAGGACTATGTGTACATTCACCTCTGATGCACTGTTCTGACTTCTTTGAATACAAAGTGGTGGGGCTTAGTATCCTACCTTCTGATTCTAGCATTTAGTTGTCTGGACTGGTTTCCAATCAAAGGTTTGCCTTAACAGGGGTTTGTAAGTTGCGTCCTTGTGTTTCAACAACTGTGGCCCAATGAAAACTCACATATCCCTTGGTCTCATGGTATAGTTGTATTTCATTTAGTCTCCCTCAAGAAAGACTGTGACAAGGAAGAAGAGGATCTTTCCTAATGTTGTCAGGGCCTATATTGTGTGGCCCTAGCAGTACTGGGCAGGTTTTCTCAGGAATGCAGTCACTGACTTCAGATGTAGCAGGAAATATAGAAGACAAGATTCACACACAGAGAATCGTCTTGCTTGTGAGAGTTGCTTGCCTCTGTTGTAGTGTACCTGTTTCCTTCCTTCCTTTCCATGCCTGGCTCTGACCCGCTGGCCACTATGGTGTTGGTTTCTATGCACTCCCTCTGGGTCACTGCAGACCTTTCTTGCTGCACATTGGAGCTCTGTTGCTCAACAGGGTGCATGCACATTTGCTGTGCTACTTAAACCTCAGAACAATCCTATAATATACATCTTGTTATTTCCAGGAAATAGTGGCCCAAAGACCACAAAATTTGTTAAATTGATAAGTGGGAGGATTTTCAAATGGTGAAATACTAACCTTGACTGTTCTGTCACATTTTTTACTTCGGGTTTAAGAGGCAGATCTAGTAATTGAAAAATGTCTACAAAACACAAGAGAGATCATTCAATCATTCCTTATTTTACCACATGGTATGCCATGTGAGACATCATCAATTGAAGATATACCATTATTTGATTTGCCACTGAGAACAGAAAAAACACTGTGAATTAAATTATGCCATTTAAATTATGTTGAGTGTTATCCACTTTTTAATTACAGATCTTCTAACATAAAAACATGTCTTAGCATTGACAAATACGGCACTTCAACTCTGCTGCATACTTTTAATGTATAACACACTGAAATGCTAATTGTCTTAAAATAATAAGATGTAAGAAAGTAAATGCAAATATTGACACTATACTACAATGTTTTTTCTTCAGCAACCATCAACTGACCTAGAATTTGACCGTGTAGTGATTTATACCACTTGCCTTCGTGTTGTACGAACAACCTTTGAAAGATGTGAACTGGTTAGAAAGATCTTCCAAAACCATCGAGTAAAATTTGAAGAGAAAAACATAGCTTTGAACGGTGACTATGGAAAAGAGCTAGATGAGCGATGCCGGCGTGTTTCTGAAGCTCCTTCCCTCCCTGTCGTGTTCATTGATGGCCATTACCTTGGGGTAAGTACTCCGCTAAGGAAAATCTTCTTTTTTATTGAACCCAACCAGCATTGTTAGAAATCTATAAGCCTATGACAAGGCAACTTGCAACACAACTCCTGGGACATTTGCTATTTTTTTGGAGTTCAAACCAAAGGAATTGAAGCACTTATTTCTGTCCCAAATGATGTGTTGCTAACAGTGTTCATCCCTACAGAAGCATGGTGAGATAAAATCAGCATTAAATTGCCTTTTTGAATAGGAATACATTTTTTAAATGTTCAGTTGACTTGAGTTTTGCATTATGAAGCTTGACATGTGAGATAAAAACTATTTTTTAGTGCACACAAGAAAAACAGAATATTTATAAAGATGTACATTTGTGAATTCTCTTATACCCCATTATCGAACACTCAGTTTCCTACCTAATGAAACTGAGATGGTGGTCCTGAAACAAAATCAATAAGAAATGGGGCCTGGAGCCAGAATTTTATCTGCTTGTTGTTAAAAATTATTCTGAATTTTGGTAATTTGTCAGTGTGAGACACAAATTTAGGCTTACAGGAAGAAGAGAAAACTCCCAGAGAAGCCAGGAAACATGACTGCTTCATTTTTCTTTGAATAATACTGTTAGCATTAATTAACCCCCATCGATCTAAGAGCACGCACAATCGCACAGTCATTAAGAAGCCCGAGAAGAGGGCTCTGGACAGTGCACTTTAGAAAGAGTAAGAACAAAGAGCCAAGGGACACCAGTGGTTGAGGGGGTGGGACTGACTCCCCCAGATCACTTATCAGGGAACAAAGAGCTGCTGTCAAAAGGCAGATGGATATTTGGATCTTGGCTTTGTTTCGCATCTGGTCTTAACCCTCAGCTTTCAGGGGAGGTTAGAAAAAATCCAGAGCAGGAAATGCTCATGTTTTGTTACAGGGAAACTATTCTGATATTCTGTCTAGAGCCATCACTGTTAGAGACAGCCTGTCATCTTATCGAAAGATAAATGCAGTGAAGCCATGATTCCTGGGTATGACTTCTGCAATCCTACTTTTAACCTGAGCTGGACACAGACTACATTCTAAGGCAGAGGACTTTTGATTTGATGCATTGAGCCTCTTTTATAATATTTCAACATGTACCCTTAGGTCCCAGAAAGCTACAACAATGGCAGTCATGAGTGATAAATTAATAATAATAGTAGTAATAATGATACTATACTGCACTCTCAGCTTTACACATTCATCTCATCGAATCCCCAGGATAGCCTTAGGGAACAACTCTGCTCTACTGGTTGAGAAGCAAGACAGCCTTGTTTCAAATTCATGCTCCGACACGTCTATGTGATTCTGGGCAATTTAGAAATCACTCTGTGCCTGGGTTTTCTCATTTGTAAAAGGAGAAGCGTAATAGAACCTTTCTCACAGACTAATTGTGAGAATTTTACCATATATAATATATACAAATGCTCAATTCTTGTGCCTGGAACAAAGTATGTTTTTAATAAATAGTAACAACTTTATCCTTATTTTGCAAAAGAGAACATTAATTATTTTGCTTCAAGTCACAAAGCCAGTCAAGTGACAGGGCCAGGACTCAAAGTTAGGTCTGCCAGACTCCTCAAACCCCAGCTTTTTTGGCACATCACCTCAAGGAAAGGGATCTTTGATACTTTGTTTGCTGATGCAGTGTTAATACCTAGAAAAGGGTTTTGGCACAAAGTGCTCAGAAATGTATGTTGAATGAGTATATGATGCTCTATTGTCCTTTCATATTCTTTCCTTCTCTCTGACATTCTCCTACCATGAAAGGATCTGATAAACTCACCCACACCAGGAGGAAAAAAATCACTGATAAGGGTTTTGGTCATTTGCCTTTTAACCCTGGAAAAATTCTGATGATGGTAGAAGATATTTCCCTTTGTGGAATTTTGGTTTCTGTGATCTACCCAATTAAACATAGTGGTGACTGCCTCCTTATACAGGTGGAAGGTTGGCTTTACCTGATGCACTGCTTTTGACCATACTTATCTTCTTCCTACTTCTAAGATGATCTAACAGGAAGTAATGCTATGTTTCTTTCCATTTGATGGACAGAGGGAGAGTGTGACAGACAAGAGAGGTGGGGTGCAGATTTTTTCTCAATTGCTTTTTTCTGTGATTACTTTATTAATACAGTGGCCTAGAGAAGGAAAGATCACAGAGGTACTACCTTATTGCTTCTGCAATTTGAAGCTAATGCCCCAAATCTGGAAAGAGACCAGAGACGGATTTCTTTTTCCTCTTCATTTTTTTCTTATAAAGGAGATTTACTTCTAAATCTATAATTTAAATGGAGGCAAACACCCCAGAAAACAACTTCTACAACAAGCTCCCCTCCTACTACAAAAACCCCTTTATTTAAATTCCAGTGTGCAGTTGTAAATGTAACAGTGCTGGACCTGGAGAGAGAGCCTTTTCCCTGCAGAGTTCATTCATCTGAAATGGAAGGATGCCCTCTGCTGGGTTTTGGCACATGGTGAAGCATGATTCCTAGGGAGGAAAAGAAGCTGATGTTGGTAGTTTCCTTAACATCTGTGATGTTTTAAACGGTCACACGAAACCATTTGATTTAGCTTAAATTTAGATGAGTGAGAAAAATCAACAACTGTTTGAAAGGAGGGAGAGAGAGAAATCGAGAGGGGCAGAGAATGAAGTCAACAGAACAGAAACAGGCATATGGAGGCACACTGTGGGAGACAGTGAGATGGGGTGGAGAGAGCATGAGGCCGTTTTGCAACAGCTCCCTTATTTTCCTGCATCATTGCTGCCAGACCCAGGGATAGGTGGTGCCAGACCCAGGGATGGGTCTCCACTGCAGGGACCTTAACAGAGTACAATGGGAAAGAGCAGAGGAATTAACAAGAATGCTCAGCTCTTTTTTCCTGATGACCCTCATTCCCAGCCAGACTTCTATGTAAAGATAGAAGCAATGAAACAGTCAAGGGAAAGAAATTGCTTTAGAAAACAAATCTTCACTGTCCTTGCATGCTCCATCGGGGGAGGGAGGGTCAAGGAGCTAGTTGGGGGCTGGGAGGGGTGGAGGGTGGGGAAGCAAGTTCAGCTTGAAACTTTTAAAGCAATAATCTTGTTGATTTGGCATCAGGAGATCTTTACACAAAAAAATTGTGTTCCTGAAGTTTGGACATAAGTTATCTTAGAAATTCTAGTAGGAAATAGGTTAGAAATAGTGTGTTGATTCTGGACCAACCATAAAACTTTTACAGTAGAAATCTATAAAACTCACATTGGAACTGAGCTATAAAACATAGAATGAATCAGAGTGGAGACTCTGGTAATGAAGAGGAGTAGAAGAGCTGCTGATCTAGGCAGGTCTCTTAAACTAGCTGATATTGAGCTGTGACTGCTTGATAATTCAGTATCCATTGAAAGTGCTATTTTATTCAGTTCAAGAATGAAGGAATTGTTACCAAGCATAGGTAGTTTATAGACTAGAAATATAGGCTCTAAGCAAGCTTTCAGAGAGAACTTGTATAACTTCTCTGCAGAAATGGGCCACCAAAGAACCCTGTGCCACAATTAGGAAGCTGCTGGCTCCAGAAATGCCTCTGGATTTGGTCCTCTCCAGCAAAACAGATGATTTGTTCTCTGCCCCTTTTCCTACATAATTCTGTTCCTAAGTAAAGTCTCCAGTGAATGAGTATATCTGTGGTTACTGAATCAGTCACATATGAAAACAACGGAGGACAATGGGAAATGTGACTTTTAGGTTTCTAGCCTTTACAGTACAGGAAGACGCTTTAGAAGGAGATTGGATTGGTTACGAGTGAGCCGAACCACAGTATCTGCCAGATGCACTGTTTTGTTTGTTTTAATCAGATTATTGAGGTACAATTTACATATAATAAACTGTATCCATTTAAATTATAATTTGATGGGTTTGGGCAGATATTTACACCCGTGAATCTATTAATACATTTGAAATACAGAGCATTTCCACCCCCACACCCCCCAAATATTCCTCATGCCAATTGACAGTCCCTTCCTCCAACCCCTGTCCCTTGGTGACCATTAATCTTTCTGTCAATATAGTTTTCTATTCTAATGTCTTTATCTGGTTTTGGTGTCAGGGTGATGATGACCTCATCAGGTGAGTTTGGTAGTGCTCTAACTTGTGCAATTTTAATTTCTGGTTCTCTTTATTCTTTGGTGTAGAGTATTAAATCATTCAGCATCACTTTGCTTTTATGTGAAGGACTTCTTATACACTATTATTGTAGTGTGGGTCTGCTGTAGATGAATTCTTTCAGCATTTTTATGTCTGAAAAAATTCCATCTTTGGTTCTTATAAGATACCTTTGCTGGATATAGAATTCTAAGGTTGAAAGGATTTTTTTTTCTTTTAGTACTTAAGGGACATTGCTCCTCTATCTTCCATTTGCATTACTTCTGATAAAACATATGCTGTCATCCTTATCTTTGTTCCTCTGTGTGTCTTCTCCTTCCCCTTGCTGCTTTTAAGATTTTTCTTTTAATCACTTGATTTCAGAAACTTGATTATGATACATCTTGGTATAGCTTTCTTCATGTTTCTTTTGCTTAGGGTTCATTGACATTCTTGGATGTGTAGTTTTTTCTTTTAATCTAATTTGGAACAGTTTCAGCCATTATTTATTTATTTATTTATTTAAATATGAAATTTATTGTCAAATTGGTTTCCGTACAACATCCAGTGCTCATCCTAACAGGTACCCTCCTCAATACCCATCACCCACCCTGCCCTCCCTCCCACCCCCCATCAACCCTCAGATTGTTCTCAGTTTTTAAGAGTCTTTTATGGTTTGGCTCACTCCCTCTCTAACTTTATTTTTTTCTTTCCCTTCCTCTATGGTCTTCTGTTAAGTTTCTCAGGGCCACATAAGAGAGAAAACAGATGGTATCTGTCTTTCTCTGTATGACTTATTTCACTTAGCATAACACTCCAGTTCCATCCATGTTGCTACAAAAGGGCATATTTCATTATTTCTCATTGCCATGTAGTATTCTATTGTGTATATAAACCACAATTTCTTTATCCATTCATCAGTTGATGGACATTTAGGCTCTTTCCATCATTTGACTGTTGTTGAAAGTGCTGCCATAAATATTGGGGTGCAAGTGCCCCTATGCATCAGCACTTCTGTATCCCTTGGGTAAAGTCCTAGCAATGCTATTGCTGGGTCATAGGGTAGATCTGTTTTTAATTTTTTGAGGAACCTCCCCACTGTTTTCCAGAGTGGCTGCACCAGTTTGCATTCCCACCAACAGTGCAAGAGAGTTCCCATTTCTCCACATCCTCGCCAGCATCTGTAGTTTCCTGATTTGTTCATTTTGGCCACTCTGACTGGCATGAGGTGATATATGAGTGTGGTTTTGATTTGTATTGGCCTGATGCGGAGTGACGTTGGGCATCTTTTCATGTGCCTGTTGGACATCTGGATGTCTTCTTTAGAGAAGTGTCTATTCATGTTTTCTGCCCATTTCTTCACTGGATTATTTGTTTTTCGGGTGTGGAGTTTGGTGAGTTCTTTATAGATTTTGGATACTAACCCTTTGTCCGATATGTCATTTGCAAATATCTTTTCCCATTCCGTTGGTTGCCTTTTAGTTTTGTTGATTGTTTCCTTTGAAGTGCGGAAGGTTTTTATCTTCATGAGGTCCCAATAGTTCATTTTTGCTTTTAATTCCCTTGCCTTTGGAGATGTGTCAAGTAAGAAATTGCTGCGGCTGAGGTCAGAGAGGTTTTTTTCCTGCTTTCTCCTCTAGGGTTTTGATGGTTTCCTGTCTCACATTCAGGTCTTTTATCCATTTGAGTTTATTTTTGTGAATGGTGTAAGAAAGTGGTCTAGTTTCATTCTTCTGCATGTTGTGTCCAGCTCTCCCAGCACCATTTGTTAAAGAGACTACCTTTTTTCCATTGGATATTCTTTCCTGATTGGTCAAAGATTAGTTGGCCATACTTTTGTGGGTCCAATTCTGGAGTCTCTATTCTATTCCATTGGTCTATGTGTCTGTTTTTGTGCCAATACCATGCTGTCTTGATGATTACAACTTTGTAGTAGAGGCTAAAGTCTGGGATTATGATGCCTCCCGCTTTGGTCTTCTTCTTCAATGTTACTTTGGTTATTCGGGGTCTTTTGTGGTTCCATACAAATTTTAGGATTACTTGTTCTACCTTTGAGAAGAATGCTGGTGCAATTTTGATTGGGATTGCATTGAATGTGTAGATAGCTTTGGGTAGTATTGACATTTTAACAATATTTATTCTTCCAATCCATGAGCATGAAATGTTTTTCCATTTCTGTATATCTTCTTCAATTTCCTTCATAACTTTCTATAGTTTTCAGCATATAGATCTTTTACATCTTTGGTTAGGTTTATTCCTAGGTATTTTATGCTTCTTGGTGCAATTGTGAATGGGATCAGTTTCTTTATTTGTCTTTCTGTTGCTTCATTATTAGTGTATAAGAATGCAACTGATTTCTGTTTATTGATTTTGTATCCTGTGACTTTGCTGAATTCATGTATCAGTTCTAGTAGACTTTTATTTTTTCAAATATTATTTAGATCTTCCCTTCCTTCTCTTCTTTTCAGAGGCTCTACTTACATGCATATTAGGCTGCTTGAAGTTGTTCCATAGCTCACTCCTTTTCATTTTGGATAGTTTCTCTTGCTATGTCTCCTAATCTATTCCTAATCTTTTCTTGTAAAATGTCTAATCTTGTGTTAATCCTATCCAGTTTATTTTTTTTAATTTCAGGAATTATAATTTTATCTTCAGGCATTTAATTTTTAAAAAATATATATTCCATATCTCTACTTAACATGTTCAATATATCTTCTAGCTTTTTTAACATATGGGATATAGGTATAACAACTTGTTTTAATCTCCTTGCCTGACAATTCTAATATCTGTGTCAATTCTGGGTTGGTTTTAATTGATTGATTTTTCCCCACATTGGGAGTCATATTTTCTACTTCTTTACCTGCCTGGTAATTTTTTTATTGGATTCTGCATATTGTGAATCTTATCTGGTTGGGTAAAAGTATTCCTTGTTGGGATATTTTTGTATTCCTATAAATATTCTTTTTTTTTTTAATGTTTATTTATTTTGAGGGAAAGAGAAACCAAGCAAGCAGAGAAGGGGCAGAGAGAGATGGAGAGAAAGAATTTCACACAGGCTTCACACTGTCAGCGCAGAACCTGATGCAGGGCTGGATCTCACAAACCCATGAGATCATGACCTGAGCTGAAATCAAGAGTCAGATGCTTAACTGATTAAACACTCAGGCGCCCCTGTATTTCTATAAATATTCTTAAACTTTTTTGCTGAGATGCAATTAAGTTACTTGGAAAAAGTTTGCTATTTGGGGTTCTGTTTTGAAGATTTTCAAGACAGAATTAGCTTTAGTCCAAAGCTAATTATTCCCCATTATGGAAGCATAATATTGTGGGATCTTTATCTAATGCTCCACTGATTATTGGGAACAGGCATTCTTCTCAGACCTTTTCCTGAGTACTGTCCCTTTTATTCTTTTCAGGTTCTTTTGCTAGCCTTCCGTACTTGCCTTACATGCATGTGCTGATGAGTACACTGCTGAACGCAAGCTGGCTCTCTGCACATCTTCAGAGTTCTCCACGAAGCCCTTCATTCTCTAGTACTTTGTCCTGTAAACTCTAGCCATCTTAGTCTCCTGGGCTTTTAGTTCTATTTCCTCAACCCAGAGTGTCTACCAGGTTCTTAGGTTCCCTTTTCCTGTACACAGCTTGGAAAACTGAAGAACTCACTTCATTTATTTCCTGGCTCCCAGGAAAGATGAGTGGGAGGATGAGTGGGGGGTGGGGAATGTTTGATAATTTTGGTTTCTTTATGGGAATGTGTTATGATATTAAATAAGTAGTGTCATAAACCACCAATGTAACCAATGTAAAGTTAGATGTTTTGTTAGGTTTTGAAACCATTCTATTTTAAACCTCTTGAAAATATTTCCCATATATATGAGAAGTGGTTTTTAAATGTTGGGGCCATATTCTTCTTTGAAAATCTGATGAAAGTTATAGACCTTCTCATTATACATGTACACAATCTTCTTTACAATATAAGAGCTTTCTGAGAATTTATCCCTAGGTAACTAACTTTTCAATAAAAGGAGTACTTTGGAGACGGTGCCTACTGGAGTATATCTCACTTCTTGGTTGTCTTTGAAGATTTTACTTAGTAATGTGACCCACTTCTTCACAAGTAAGTACAATCATATCTCATGCTGATATTTTTGTATTTAATTATGGAATCAATGAATTTAGAACTTTATCTTATCTTCTTTTTTTTTTTTTTGGAAGTCATCAGTATCCTTTGTGGTCATTTTCTTAATCATTAGCAATTTCATCGGAGGTCCAAATGGACGGAGAATCTTCTGAACATTCGTCTACCCCTGTTGTCTTGGATCTTATTTGTAATAGACACAGTAAATATTTAATCTTCAAGCCTCCTTCATCAAAGTCATAAATTATTTCTTCCTGGCCTGTTCCCTCCACTTCAGAAAGCACAGGGTTAGAGAAGTCTGAAATTTAAGCCTAAGTCAGGTTCTTGGAATTTAAATTAGGCAATATTTTCTTGTGTGATTGCTTCTTTGTCCTTTTTTTTTTTTTCTACTTAATTGAGGATAGTTTTTGTTAGCAACAACAATGACAATAACAGTAAAAGCTAACTTGAATGATATACTCTGCCAAGCGTTTTGCCTCCTTGTTCTCTTGTACATTGTAAAATAGTACGGTGAATAGTACTACTATCATCTTTCCCACCCCAAATTTCGTACCTGAAGAAAAGTAAAGCTTAGCGAATTTACGAAACAGTTTAAATACCTTCAGATCACAAGTGGCAGAGTGAGGATTCAGCTTTGGGTGTGTCTGACTCTAGAGCTTGGACCCTTTAAAATCAAGGCTGCAAAGTTCTTAACCTTCATCTCCCTGGCTTTCAATTCTACTATTTAGCAGCATAGTCACACCCTGAATTACTTCATCAGGTGAAACTTCTCCACATTCAAGATCTTAAACTTAGAAACATCCTGCTGTGGCCCCAATGTTCTGTCCTTCTGTCTATCCCCTTGTCTCTCTATTGAACTTGTTCTATCATCAGTGATATTGTGTGTCCTTTTGCCTTTTCTACTTCTCTCAGCTTATAGTCACAATTTTGGTTTCACTTGTTTCCCTCCCTTACTGTATTCAGGAATATGGTAATACTTAGTCTGTTATCACCTGCTGGACAGGCTCTGTGGAGCTCCCAAGTTTGTCCATTCCCAGTCCTATGCAACCCCCTTCATCCGTTTTTCCTCTTTTCCTCTAGTATAACCAAGGGCATTATTGGAGGATATCTAAAGTCATAGCAAAGAAGTCTCCAACGAAGTTGTATTATCAGCATTATCTAGGCTCATTGTCTAATTTTCATATCAATACTTTGTTGGTTTTCTTTTGTGACCCACATAACCAACTGCGCCAGTGTTTTCTAATTTCACCAAACAGAAGTCCCATTGCCATCTTCTGCTCTCTCTTTATCACATCCATTATTATCTTTCTCTTTTTCTAGTCTTCAAGTCTATTTGCAGCTCTAATCTTGTAGGGTATTTTAATTTTACAGATATTTTACCTAAACATTAAAAAAAAAAAACTAGCATAGAATGATGCCTCATCATTAGTTACTTATTTCAGTTCTCTGGTTTTGATTAGTGACCCCACAATTTTCCCAGTCACAGACACTCAAAATATCGGTTTTCTTTTATTCCACCATCTTTCTCTTACTCATATCTGATCACTTGCCAAGGTTTACACTGTATCCATTGGGATCTTCATTTTCACATTTTGGGAGCTCCTCCTGGAAAATAAGAGTAGCAAAGTAAAGTGGAAGCAGACATCTGGATACAAGAGTAAGTTCTTTTCCTTGCTAGTATGGGTATTGGTCCAGTTATTTGGTCAATTTCTTTAAGATGAAGATAATAAAATAACTACAACATTGGGAATTTTGAGAATTAAGTGAGATGAAGCACAAAAACTCACAGTGCCTGGAACATGGTGCACTCTAACCCTTTGCTAATATTATTAAGGCAAAAGCTTTAGAGAAAACATATACTTAGGATGTATAGGTGGGGAGAGATAGAGATAATAAAAAGAATTAAGAGAAGGCTGGGTCAATAAATCATGAGAGGAGAAAAGGTGGAGTATATTCTGAGTCTATCCTCAGACATCAATGTCCAAGAGGTCTGATTCATGGGGGCAGGATGCTGCACAGCATCTGAGCTTCTGGTTAGTGGTAGTGTTTTTAATATGAAGCAAGTACTATGGTCAAATGCCATTCAGTGTCATGTGAGCTGATATGTGGGCTGTTAGAGATATTCCATCTCAGTTCATGACACTTTTCCGTAAATATTAAACATAATTATTTAAATAGTGTTGGGTGCTTGGGTGGCTCAGTCAGTTAAGTGTCCAGCTCTTGGCTTCGGCTCAGATCGTGATCTCATGGTTCATGAGTTTGAGCCCTGAATCTGGCTCTTTGATGTCAGTACAGAGTCTGCTTCAGATCCTCTGTCCCCCTCTTTCTCTGCCCCTACCCTGCTTGCACTCTCTCTCTCTCTCTCTCAAAAATAAACATTTAAAATAAATAAACAAAGTTATATTTATTCATTTTGGTACTAGGTAGGTTATTAATATCTTCACTAACAATGCTATCTACAACATATTACTGAGAGTTTATGAGATTAAAAAATTATTAGCAACACACCTATTTTTTCTTAAGATGAAACATACCAGTTACTTATAAGATACTCTACACTATTATTTCCTTACAATATGACAATGATTTTCTCTCTCTTTTTAATAGTAAATACAGTTTTACCTTATTCAACTCAGAAAACATTTTTTACGTGAAAATGTCAAAAAGTGACATCTGATTTGTTCTTTATTATTAGAACAAAGCTAATCCATTTAAACGTGTGTCCAAGTAAGAGGCAGAAGGCTGAAGGAATTAATTTCTTAGATTCTTCTGTTAGCACCTCTTCTCTCTCATATCCTCTCAGATCAAGACCAAGTTGGAAGACTGGTGGGGCTACCAACAAGATGAGGTTGCCAAAGATTTGCTTTATTAGGTTTTGAAAAGACAAATGTAGAGAGATGCATGCAGATGTTTCATACGGAAACATAGAACCTTGGATTAAGAAGGTCGGTTTGGATGTCAGCTTCTCAAGTGTTTCTCTCAGCACATGAATTCTTTCTACCATATCCCTGGGCAAAGATAAACAATCTTTAAACACACCCAGTGACAACAACCTCACTATGGTTCAAGGCAACCTATTTGATTGTAGTACCCCTTTAAATATTAGAAAGTTCTGCCTTTAACTTCCTGCACTTGTTGGTCTTAGTTCTTGAACCTAGAAAAATGAAATTAAAACCATTCCCTCATTCATAACTATAATTTCATTTGCAAAAATATTGGGAAGTTTTCTCTGAGGTTCCCTTAACTCTTACTTGTCTCATGGTTTTCTGAACTTCCACATCTTAATTATTCTCCTTAGGACCTAGTCTCGTCTTTAAATGCAGCACCCAAAACGAGAGCTAGTCTTCTAGATGATTGTCTCTATGAATATTATCTCTATCACTCTATGAATGGAGCCTCCATTTAAGCATCTATGCCATACAATGAATCCTACTGAGTCTGAGGCTAGTTAAAATACTTCTATAACTTTCATGTGAATGTTTCTCAAGATAAAAATTCCTTATACCCTTGGTTTTTAGGTCCATTTTACTAGGTCTCAACATCCCTTTCCCATGGATATGTGGTTAGTAGACAATAATTAAGACAACAAGGAAACAGAATTTTCCTGTGAAATATAAGCTGCTATTTTTGATGACTATCATTCTCTTTCTGCAAGAAGATCAGTCTGGTGCTAGTATCATTCCTTAGATCATGGAGTAAAGAATTTATCAAATGACTCAAGATTCCATCTCCAGAAAAATGTGGTCATGGACTATAACAAACCATAGTCAAAGTTTGGGCTTTATGATGGAAGTAGCTGTTAACAGCTTTTGCTACGTAACAAACCACCCCAAAACTTAGTGGTTTGGAACAACATTTACTGTATAGATTGTGATGTTTCCTGGACTTGGCTGCTTGTTATGGTCTACTTGTGGCTCAGCTAGAGCTGAGTGGTCTAGGATGATCTCACTTACATGGAAATTGGTTCCTCAGATTTTCTCCTCTTCAGTAGCCTAGCTGGAACTTGTTACATGGTGGCAAAGACGTTCCTAGAAGTGAAAGAGGGCAAGCCGTGAAGCTGAAGCACATTAAAAACCTCTGCTTAAGTCATGGTTGTTTTGTCTCATTGAGACCCTAGAGCAAGTCATAGGGTCAGGCCCAGATTCAAGGTGGAGAAAACAGACTCCACCTACTGATCGGAGGACCACCAATGTCACGTCCTAGAGTGGTGTGCACACAGTGAGGCATGAACACATTGGTGGCAATGACTGCAATAAACTACCAAAGTGCAGACCTTTGACATCATCCAATCCTGGCTTTTCGCCTGAGTCAGATGTGCTCAGTGACATTTTCATGTTGGAGGATTGCATACTTTTGATTTACCGAAGTCTGTTAATGATGCTTTAACACTGCATGTGGTCATGAAATTAGTTTGTGTAACAGTTTGGCATTCAGAGCACAGCTCTGTAGAACTAAATCAAGGAATCAGTCCTCTTCAAATTGCCACAGTCACATACCATCGTCTTAGTCCTACGGTAATCCTGTAGCATCACCACTAACATCTTGTGATGTGCTGGTTCCACTGACCAAATCTTTGCCTTCAGCTTTGCTGATTTGTTTGGCTCTTACCTTATTCTTGCAGAGAAAATGTGGAAGGACTATGATTATAGTGTTTTCATCTCATATTTTGGGTGCTGCCTTTAAATCAATGACATGAAGAATCATATAGCAGTAGGTACCTTGAAACCTGTTTATGCACTATTTAACTTTCACTCCAAAAATTTAGAGTCCGTTAAAGAGAGAGTTTTTGAGGCATGTAGGCATTACGTATTCCAAAATTATAGGCCCAAGGAACAGCTTCATCTGTATAGTCTTTCCTTAATATATATATCCTGGCTTTACCATTTCACAAATTTTAGTGAATTGTCCCACTTGATCAAGACTTTGCTGCATTTAGTTTTGCCTGCTGTAATTGTCTGTATGGCAGGATACTTATAAAGTGTCTGGTAGGTACATTGTTTAATTACTTGCACAATATATCAAAACTTGAGGCTTAAATTTGATGCTATGTACCTAGGCACTATGAAAGTATAAAATAGATGTGTTGAGGGGAGCCTAGGTGGCTCGGTTGGTTGAGCGTCTGACTCTTGATTTCGGCTCAGGTCATGATCCCAGGGTCGTGGATTGAGCCCTGAGTCAAGCACCACACTGAGCATGAAGCCTGCTTCAGGTTTTCTCTCTCTCTCTCCCTCCCTCTGCCCCTCCCTGCTCGCACACCTGCACATATACGCTCTCTCTCTCTCTCTAAAACAAAAACAAAAACAAAAACACAAAAACAAACCAGTTGTGTCTGTTTGTGACTTGGACACAAATTAAAGAGGACACAGAGCATACCACCTCATAAAGGGATCCAGGAGCCAATTTGCCTGTATCTTAATTTAGATGTAAATTGCTAACTATTCCCAATCTGATTGAAAAGAAAATATATTTGTGCATAATCAATGTTTTCTTATTTGGATTTAAAGACACAATGTAAGCATTGAAGCTCTTTTTTTAAATCTTAGAAACTGCATAAAAATAATGTACCATTCTATGAGTAGGTGAGAGTTAATAGAAATTTTAATGAGCATCCGTTTCTAATAGAACTTGAAATCACTATCTCAGTTAAGAAGAGCTTTGGTTGGTAATGAGCTGTATTTCTGTTCTTGTGAGCAGAGAGACTTAGTGTTTTCTCAACCAGCAGAGGGCTCTCACAATATAAGAAAACACATTAAATATACAGTAGAATAAATGAGCTCAATTAAAATTAAATGCCTTAAATATCTGGATAATAGACAAAGTTTCAAATCTATATTTCCCTTCAGGAAAAGAAAAAAACTAGGAGGAACAATTTTGAACTGACTATTCAAGAACTTAAAACAAATGTCATAAATATTTTATCCGTTGGGGGCCTGAGCCTGAATCAGACATTTATACCATTCATTTACATTTTGAAAGGAAAAAAAATAAGGAAAAGGAAAGTGAATGTATTTTCTCTTAGAGTTTCTGGCCCTTAGGACCTATTTTTCTATAAACATCTAGTTTGTTACCGTGATATTATATATGATTACAACCCAGCAAACATTTCACATAGGGATTCGACAAAGTAAATAGCTCCTGTGCCAAGTGGCAGGCTTCCTTATGTTCAGGTAGGATTATGATACATTGTGTTGTGTTTTGTTTTGTTTTTAATCACTCCTTGGACTCCCAGCTTGGTTGAACTCAGCCCAAGATGCTTTTCTCTCCAAACACAAAAATTAAGCTAAAGACTTGACCATATGTTTGGTCCTGTTTGGTGTTTATTCTCTGGATTAGGTTCAAAGAATCAATAGGGTGAATAAAACGAAGCAAAGTACCTGTCTAACAACAAGGCCTGAACTGCTGAAGCAAAGATGGACCCTGGGCTTCCTCTTTGGGTGCAATGAAGTCAGTCTTGTGGGGAATCAGTAGGGTTCAGTGGCCCCAGGAACCAGGGCTCATCCATTTATTGTGGATTTCAGCCACTCTCTCAGACTCCTGTGGCCTATTTGAGAATCTGAGGAGGCGAATCAGAATTAGTGACTATCAAAGTGTTCTCTGTGGTGCCCCAGACGTACCCTCAACCTTTCCTTAAGGGGCCTCTGATGGGTAGTGGGAGTGGGAAGGATTTCAAGCTCTCCTCAGAATGCCAAACTATACCCTGTGATCCACACATTCGATAGTATTCCACCTATGGTTTCTGTTGAAAGATCTGAAATAAACAAAAAAAGTTCAGTTAAGGAACTTGGGAAAACAGAAACAAATGTCTAAAGTTTTTTTTTTTTCATTATTTGTATATTATTTAAATTTCTCTGGAACTTGGATCATATTGCTACAATGCAGGGTGGGAGTTGTGATCTACAGTAGGTGGGGCAGATTTGGATGTGTCCCTGTGTATGGCTTCTAGGCTATTGTAAAAGTAGTAATTCTGAAAAGACTACAAGGAATAAAATGAATAGTCACGGAGCAAACATTGAGTGCCCTCTGTGAACAAAGCAATGTGCAATGTTCTAGAGATCCAAAGATTTTAAATGCACAGTTCCTTTATCTAGGGTCAAAATGTAAGAGATGTGTGTGAGGGGGAGAAGGAAGTGAGCATGACACATGCTATGTCACTCTAAGCTAGTTGTGCCAAGTGCTAAGTTAATCGTAAAAGTTTAGAAGGAGAAAAAAGATGTATTTCAGTCAGGGCAATGAGGGAAGGTTCTAAGCAGGAGGGAGCCTTTGAGCTGTGCTTTGCAAAATGAGTAAGATTTTCATAAGAAGTGGTGGGATTGTGCCCCTAATTCTGTGCCACATGTATTCCTAGCATAAGAGATTTCTAGAGAGAAATCTAGAGTTATGCCTAACTTGTGGACATCTTTGATTCTTTCTAAGGAGGTGTGATTCAGTTTAGTTCTGGGAAAGATCTAGGTGATGAATTGCAGGGTAAAAGAATTCTAGGGACTTACTGTTTTTTCCTGAAGGAATAACAGGTCAACTTAGATCTCTATAAAATGGTGTTAACTAAGGAAAAAGTTTTTATGAGTTTTCTCTGACATACAGTTTAGCTCTGTGCTGATTGTATCCAGCTTCCCTGCCACCACTGCGGTTGCCCATCAAAAGCCCCAAAGACATTAGTGTCCACCGAGGGCAGGAAGGTACTTCCTTGTTCTTCTCTTTGGGGTCCTCAGGTATCACACATTTTTTGGAGTGTGCTGTGCTTTGGAGCTTGAAATAACCTTAGTGTGAACCTTGGTCTTTTGGTTTAAACTTGAATGAGTCAAGGGAGTTTAAACATGTAGTAAAGGGAGTGAGAAGTTAGATGGAAGGACCTAGGTGTTGCCTTGGCTATGGGAACATTTGCGGAGGAAACGGGCTCCTGTCTGTCTATTGTGTTTTGTCTCTGAGAGAAAAAAGGGTAAGATCTAAATTTTCAGATTTTTACAAGTCAAAATGGGAAATAAATCAATTTCATTCTGTCACTGATTGAGAGCGCTGATGCAGAAATGACAGCAAATCTCAGTTCCTTCTCAGGCAAAGCATACAATAAAAATAACAAGGTGATTTTTCCTGAGTTTGCGAAGCTCAGTCTACCCTTTCACTTTGGGTAGTGCAGAACTCAGGTGACAGGCAGGTTATTCACAATGAATATTCAGTCAAGATCATTCTTTTCCCTGGGTTCAAAAACATGTATTTAAAAAATGCATTGCAATTCACAGTATAAGAAGTGGAGGTTGAAAATATAATTGAATGTTTAATTATATTTTTATTTTGTAGAAAAATACTTGATACATTTTCCCGAACTTCTCTTCATCATTGACCGGTTTAATGCTTTTGAAATGACCAATAAATGAATGAATGAGGACCTATTATGTGCCATGCCAGGCCTTTTGGAAGATTTAATAGCAATATAAACTGTGATGTTTGCATACCAGAAACTTGCAGTGAGACTGTGAAGTCAAGAGTATGTGGAAGACTCTTTGTTCCATATGGATTTTCTTTTTCCAGGTTACAAAGGCTATAGGACACAAGAGGAGAAAACGATTGGTGAAAGATGGAATTATCTGGAAAGATTTCTTGAGCTCATAGAATTTCATTCTTTCATGATCTCTCTCTCTATACATTTAGCTCAACTTTCTGAGTGACCTTGAGCATGTTAACTTAACACTGCGTATGTCAGTTTCCACATGTATAAAAGAGGAACAATCCTATCTGCTTCATGGGATTATTTTTTAGGTATTGTTTTAAGCAATGGAAATATGGAAAGGATAACGCCCCAGTCTCTGCCCACAAGGAACTCACAGTGTGCAGGTAGACACAGAAACAAATTTGTCCCTTGGCGTGAAAGTACAGTGAAAGAAGTATGTGCTGTGTCGTTGTGTTATGACATCTGGAGGCATCAGGAGTGACTGCCTGAGACATTCTGGGAAGGCTTCACAGCAGAGAAAATGCTTGCTTGGGTCTTTCAAGTGGACTAGAAGTTTATACAGTGAGCAAAGGCAGGAACAAAAAAGTAGAACGTGCAAACTCACAGACATGGTACTTTCTGTATGTGCTTTTAGTTTGGTATGACTCAAGTTCCGACTGTGTTTCAGGTATCAAGTTCCTTGTTACAAGTCACCCCAAAGTTTAGTGATTTGCAACCTGTTTCTTTTGTTTCACAATTTCATGGGTTGAGTGCACTCAGCAGGGTGATTCCTCTGCTCCCTGTGGCATCTGTTAGGGCCACTCACACAGTTGCTTTTGGCTGCCAGCTGGGCTGGGCTGGGAAGTACAAGAACCCTTCACGTAAACCTTCACTTAAAGGTTTTATTTCTTTGCTTTATTTTATTTATTATGTATATTTGCTTTATATTATTATTATATTATTTGCTTTACATTATTTATTATTTATTTTATTTATTTGCTTATTTATTGTTTTATTGTTTTAGTTTACCCAAAGAGCACACTTCTGGTGCTCCATGTGGCCTCTCTAGGTAGCTGTCTTGGGTTTCTTCACAACTTAATGATCTCAGGGTAGTCAGCTTTTTATATGGCATCTGATGTACAAAAGGGAAGAAGCAGAGTTCTAATAGAGATGGCGGCGTAGGAGGACGCTGGGCTCACCGCGCGTCCTGCTGATCACTTAGATTCCACCTACACCTGCCTAAATAATCCAGAAAACCGCCAGAGGATTAGCAGAATGGAGTCGCCGGAGCCAAGCGCAGACGAGAGGCCCACAGAAGAGGGTAGGAAGGGTGGCGAGGCGGTGCGCGCTCCACGGACTGGCGGGAGGGAGCCGGGGCGGAGGGGCGGCTCGCCGGCCAAGCAGAGCCCCCAAGTCTGGCTGGCAAAAGCGGAGGGGCCTGACGGACTGTGTTCCGACAGCAAGCGCGACTTAGCGGCTGGGAGGTCATAAGTTAACAGCTCTGCTCAGAAAGCGGGAAGGCTGGAGGACAAAGGGAGGGAGAGCTGCTGAGCCCCCGGATGACAGAGCTCAGTTTGGTGGGGAACAAAGGCGCTCGCCAGCGCCATCTCCCCCACCCATCCCCCAGCCAAAATCCCAAAGGGAACCATTTCCTGCCAGGGAATTTGCTTGCTCCGCGCAAACACCCAACTCTGTGCTTCTGCAGAGCCAAACCTCCGGCAGCGGATCTGACTCCCTCCTGCTGTCACAGGGCCCCTCCTGAAGTGGATCACCTAAGGAGAAGCGAGCTAAGCCTGCCCCTCCTGCCCCCATGCACCTTGCCTACCCACCCCAGCTAATACGCCAGATCCTCAGCATCACAAGCCCGGCAGTGTGCAAGTAGCCCAGACGGGCCATGCCACCCCACAGTGAATCCTGCCCCTAGGAGAGGGGAAGAGAAGGCACACACCAGTCTGACTGTGGCCCCAGCGGTGGGCTGGGGGCAGACATCAGGTCGGACTGCGGCCCCGCCCACCGACTCCAATTATACACCACAGCACAGGGGAAGTGCCCTGCAGGTCCTCACCACACCAGGGACTATCCAAAATGACCAAGCGGAAGAATTCCCCTCAGAAGAATCTCCAGGAAATAACAACAGCTAATGAGCTGATCAAAAAGAATTTAAATAATATAACAGAAAGTGAATTTAGAAATATAATAGTCATAAAATTAATCGCTGGGCTTGAAAACAGTGTAGCTGACAGCAGAGAATCTCTTGCTACAGAGATCAAGGGACTAAGGAACAGTCATGAGGAGGTGAAAAACGCTTTAAACGAAATGCAAAACAAAATGGAAACTACCACGGCTCGGATTGAAGAGGCAGAGGAGAGAATAGGTGAACTAGAAGATAAAGTTATGGAAAAAGAGGAAGCTGAGAAAAAGAGAGATAAAAAAATCCAGGAGTATGAGGGGAAAATTAGAGAACTAAGTGATACACTAAAAAGAAATAATATACACATAATTGGTATCCCAGAGGAGGAAGAGAGAGGGAAAGGTGCTGAAGGGGTACTTGAAGAAATCATAGCTGAGAACTTCCCTGAAGTGGGGAAGGAAAAAGGCATTGAAATCCAAGAGGCACAGAGAACTCCCTTCAGACGCAACTTGAATTGATCTTCTGCACGACATATCATGGTGAAACTGGCAAAATACAAGGATAAAGAGAAAATTCTGAAAGCAGCAAGGGGTAAACGTGCCCTCACATATAAAGGGAGACCTATAAGACTCGTGACTGATCTCTCTTCTGAAACTTGGCAGGCCAGAAAGAATTGGCACGAGATTGTCAGTGTGCTAGACAGAAAAAATATGCAGCCGAGAATCCTTTATCCAGCAAGTCTGTCATTTAGAATAGAAGGAGAGATAAAGGTCTTCCCAAACAAACAAAAACTGAAGGAATTTGTCACCACTAAACCAGTCCTCCAAGAGATCCTAAGGGGGACCCTGTGAGACAAAGTACCAGAGACATCACTACAAGCATAAAACATACAGACATCACAATGACTCTAAACCCATATCTTTCTATAATCACACTGAATGTAAATGGATTAAATGCGCCAACCAAAAGACATAGGGTATCAGAATGGATAAAAAAACAAGACCCATCTATTTGCTGTCTACAAGAGACTCATTTTAGACCTGAGGACACCTTTAGATTGAGAGTGAGGGGATGGAGAACTATTTATCATGCTACTGGAAGCCAAAAGAAAGCTGGAGTAACCGTACTTATATCAGACAAACTAGACTTTAAATTAAAGGCTGTAACAAGAGATGAAGAAGGACATTATATAATAGTGACAGGGTCTATCCATCAGGAAGAGCTAACAATTATAAATGTCTATGCGCCGAATACTGGAGCGCCCAAATATATAAAACAATTACTCATGAACATAAGCAACCTTATTGATAAGAATGTGGTAATTGCAGGGGACTTAAACACCCCACTTACAGAAATGGATAGATCATCTAGACACACGGTCAATAAAGAAACAAGGGCCCTGAATGAGACATTGGATCAGATGGACTTGACAGATATATTTAGAACTCTGCATCCCAAAGCAACAGAATATACTTTCTTCTCGAGTGCACATGGAACATTCTCCAAGATAGATCATATACTGGGTCCCAAAACAGCCCTTCATAAGTTTACAAGAATTGAAATCATACCATGCATACTTTCAGACCACAATGCTATGAAGCTTGAAATCAACCACAGAAAAAAGTCTGGAAAACCTCCAAAAGCATGGAGGTTAAAGAACACCCTACTAACGAATGAGTGGGTCAACCAGGCAATTCGAGAAGAAATTAAGAAATATATAGAAACAAATGAAAATGAAAATACAACAATCCAAACGCTTTGGGATGCAGCGAAGGCAGTCCTGAGAGGAAAATACATTGCAATCCAGGCCTATCTCAAGAAACAAGAAAAATCCCAAATACAAAATCTAACAGCACACCTAAAGGAAATAGAAGCAGAACAGCAAAGGCAGCCTAAACCCAGCAGAAGAAGAGAAATAATAAAGATCAGAGCAGAAATAAACAATATAGAATCTAAAAAAACTGTAGAGCAGATCAAGGAAACCAAGAGTTGGTATTTTGAAAAAATAAACAAAATTGACAAACCTCTATCCAGGCTTCTCAAAAAGAAAAGGGAGATGATCCAAATAGATAAACTCATGAATGAAAATGGAATTATTACAACCAATCCCTCAGAGATACAAACAATTATCAGGGAATACTATGAAAAATTATATGCCAACAAATTGGACAACCTGGAAGAAATGGACAAATTCCTGAACACCGACACTCTTCCAAACCTCAATCAGGAGGAAATAGAAAGCTTGAACAGACCCATAAGCAGCAAAGAAATTGAATCGGTTATCAAAAATCTCCCAACAAATAAGAGTCCAGGACCAGATGGCTTCCCAGGGCTTCCCAGATGGCTTTAAACCAGACGTTTAAAGCAGAGATAATACCTATCCTTCTCAAGCTATTCCAAGAAATAGAAAGGGAAGGAAAACTTCCAGAGTCATTCTATGAAGCCTGTATTACTTTGATTCCTAAACCAGACAGAGACCCAGTAAAAAAAGAGAACTACAGGCCAATATCCCTGATGAATATGGATGCAAAAATTCTCAATAAGATCCTAGCAAATCGAATTCAACGGCATATAAAAAGAATTATTCACCATGATCAAGTGGGATTCATTCCTGGGATGCAGGGCTGGTTCAACATTCGCAAATCAATCAACGTGATATATCACATTAACAAAAAAAAAGAGAAAAACCATATGATCCTGTCAATCGATGCAGAAAAGGCCTTTGACAAAATCCAGCACCCTTTCTTAATAAAAACCCTTGAGAAAGTCGGGATAGAAGGAACATACTTAAAGATCATAAAAGCCATTTATGAAAAGCCCACAGCTAACATCATCCTCAACAGGGGAAAAACTGAGAGCTTTTTCCCTGAGATCAGGAACACGACAGGGATGCCCACTCTCACCACTGTTGTTTAACATAGTGCTGGAAGTTCTAGCATCAGCAATCAGACAACAAAAGGAAATCAAAGGCATCAAAATTGGCAAAGGTGAAGTCAAGCTTTCGCTTTTTGCAGATGACATGATATTATACATGGAAAATCCGATAGACTCCACCAAAAGTCTGCTAGAACTGATACATGAATTCAGCAAAGTTGCAGGATACAAAATCAATGTACAGAAATCAGTTGCATTCTTATACACTAACAAGGAAGCAACAGAAAGACAAATAAAGAAACTGATCCCATTCACAATTGCAGCAAGAAGCATAAAATACCTAGGAATAAATCTAACCAAAGATGTAAAGGATCTGTATGCTGAAAACTATAGAAAGCTTATGAAGGTAATTGAAGAAGATTTAAAGAAATGGAAAGACATTCTCTCCTCATGGATTGGAAGAATAAATATTGTCAAAATGTCAATACTACCCAAAGCTATCTACGCATTCAATGCAATCCCAATCAAAATTGCACCAGCATTCTTCTCGAAACTAGAACAAGCAATCCTAAAATTCATATGGAACCACAAAAGGCCCCGAGTAGCCAAAGCAATTTTGAAGAAGAAGACCAAAGCAGGAGGCATCACAATCCCAGACTTTAGCCTCTACTACAAAGCTGTCATCATCAAGACAGCATGGTATTGGCACAAAAACAGACACATAGACCAATGGAATAGAACAGAAACCCCAGAACTAGACCCACAAACGTATGGCCAACTAATCTTTGACAAAGCAAGAAAGAACATCCAATGGAAAAAGACAGTCTCTTTAACAAATGGTGCTGGGAGAACTGGACAGCAACATGCAGAAGGTTGAAACTAGACCACTTTCTCACACCATTCACAAAAATAAACTCAAAATGGATAAAGGACCTGAATGTGAGACAGGAAACCATCAAAACCTTAGAGGAGAAAGCAGGAAAAGACCTCTCTGACCTCAGCCGTAGCAATCTCTTACTCGACACATCCCCAAAGGCAAGGGAATTAAAAGCAAAAGTGAATTACTGGGACCTTATGAAGATAAAAAGCTTCTGCACAGCAAAGGAAACAACCAACAAAACTAAAAGGCAACCAACGGAATGGGAAAAGATATTTGCAAATGACATATCGGACAAAGGGCTAGTCTCCAAAATCTATAAAGAGCTCACCAAACTCCACACCCGAAAAGCAAATAACCCAGTGAAGAAATGGGCAGAAAACATGAATAGACACTTCTCTAAAGAAGACATCCGGATGGCCAACAGGCACATGAAAAGATGTTCAGCGTCGCTCCTTATCAGGGAAATACAAATCAAAACCACACTCAGGTATCACCTCACGCCAGTCAGAGTGGCCAAAATGAACAAATCAGGAGACTATAGATGCTGGAGAGGATGTGGAGAAACGGGAACCCTCTTGCACTGTTGGTGGGAATGCAAATTGGTGCAGCCGCTCTGGAAAGCAGTGTGGAGGTTCCTCAGAAAATTAAAAATAGACCTACCCTATGACCCAGCAATAGCACTGCTAGGAATTTATCCAAGGGACACAGGAGTACTGATGCATAGGGGCACTTGTACCCCAATGTTCATAGCAGCACTCT